>NW_003852492.1:1789566-1807596 GCF_000181295.1 Otolemur garnettii | reverse complement strand
TGGCGCCTTAGCCGGTTGAGCTATAGGCGCCGAGCCACAAACTTTATTTTTAAGGTAACTTTTGGTTCACAACAAAATGGAACAAAATACAAAAAGTTTCCACTTCCCCCTTAAGCACAACCCCTCCTCTTATCAACACAGTGGACTATTTGTTAGCTTTACTACAATTGTTAGAATTCTTACATTGACATGCCTTTATTACCCAAAGTCTATAGTGTGCATCAGGGTTTAACCAAGCTGTGCTACATTCTGTGGGTTTAGACAAGCGCGTAAACTCACGAGCCCACCATTCAGGTGTCACACAGAGTGATGGCACCGCCTCTAATTTTCTTTGTCTGTCTGTCTGTCCCCCCTTCCCCCATCCTCTGCAACTACTTTTCTTTTCCCCACGGTTTGGCCTTTTCCAGAGTGTTGCAGAGTTGGACACTCGAGGATGTCACCTTTCCAGACTGGCTCCTTTCACTCAGTAATACACATTTAAGTTTCCACTGTGTCTTTCTCTGGCTTGATAGTTATTTCCTTTAGCTCACGGTGTGAGTGCACCTCAGTTTATTTACCGATTCACTACAGACGGGTCCAAATTTTGTAGTTATGAATAAGACTGTTATAAACATCTGCAGGCAGGTTTTGTGTGAACACACAGTTTTAATTTATATCACTATCAAGGGGCAGGATTTCTAATATCTATATCAATATTTTGCATTCCCGCCATCAATGAATGGGTGTTACTTCTGCCTCACATCCTTGGGAGCCTTGGACAGCGGACTCTTGGAATTTGTAAATTTGAATAGATCTATACTTGTATATTATTGCTGTTAAAAAGACAATTAAAGTTTGCAATTCTCAAAATCACGTATGATGATGAATGCTTTATCATATGCTGACTTTCTGTATACATATCTTCTTTGGTAAGGGGTCTGTGAAGATCTTTTGCATACATATAGTAATCAGATTATCCTTTTTCTGATTGTGTTTTACGTATACTTTGTACATTTTTAGAAACAGTGATTTATTTATCAGACAGGTGTTTTGCAAATGTTTTTACCCAGTCTGTGGCTTGTCTTACCATGTTCTTGACATGGCCTCCCCATAGCAGTAGTTTTAATTTTTTTGGTGGGGGGAGCTACTTTTCTGGAAGGTAGTTTTAATTTTAATAAAGTTCAGCTTATCCATTTTTTTAATGGCTCATGCCTTTGGTATTATAAATAGAAAGTCATCACTGTATCGAAGATAATCTAGGCTTCGTCCTATGTTCTATTCTAGGAGTTTTATAGTTTTGCATTTTACACTTAAGTCTACAGACTAATTGGGTTAATTTTTGTGGAGGATGTGAGGTTTGTGCCTAGTTTCATCTCTTTTTCACATGGATGCCCAGTTATTATCCTGTGTTGCTTATGCTTCCGTGTCCAAGATCGGCTGACTGTATTTCTGCCACATATGTCTGGGTGACGCATTCTGTTCCATTGATCTATTTATCTAATCTTGGCTAGTACCACATCATCTCGACTGCCGTGGCTAGACATAAGTCCTGAAGTCTGGTGATGTGATCCCTTTAACTCTGAATTTCTTCAAAACTGAGTTGATTATTCTGAGTCTTTTGCCTCTCCGTGAGTATCTCAGACTCTGTCGATAGCTGCCAGATAGCTAGATGGGATTTTACTGAGATTACCTTGAATCTGTAGACGAAGCCCGGAAGAAGTGACGTCTGGATGACACTGTGTATCTTAACCATGAATATAAAATACCTCTCCATACATTTAGTTCTTTGATTTTTCTCAACAGTTTTGTTGTTTTTCTGATATAGATCTTGAATATATTTTGTGAGATTTGTACCTAAATACTTCATTTTGCGGGTGCTAATATAAATGGAAATCCCTTTCAATTGTAAGTTGCACCTGTCCTCCATTCGTGCGGTGTGCAGACACTTGAATAAACATCTTTTTTTCACTAACACTCACTTTTTACATTTGCTTTTTGGGTGCCAGTAGCTAGAACTGCCTGCAGCGACATTAGGAAGTATTTCTCTGCCTCTCTCTTCCGGAAGTGATTGTAAATACATGGTACAATTTCTTCCTTAATAATTTCTAGCATTCACCAGTGAAGTCCTCCATTCCTGGTGTATTCTATTTGAAAGATTATTGATAGTTCGATGTCTTTGATAGACACAGGCCTATTCAGATTTATTTCTTCTTATGTAAGTATAGGCAGGTTGTGTCCATCAAGGAATTATACCATCTAGGTTATCAAATGGGCATAAGGCTCCCCAAAATGTTTATTATTCTTTTAATGGCCATGAGATCTGCAGTGATGGTCTCTCTTTCATTCTGATATTGGTAATCTGTGGGGTTCTTTTTCTTCTGTTCTTATCAGCCTGGCTAGAGGCACATCTATTTTATTGATCTTTTCCATGAACAAGCTTTTAGTGTCATAGATTTTCTCTATTGATCTGCTATTTTTAATCTCATTGATTTCTGCTCTAATTTTTGTTATTTCTTGTCTTCTGCTCACTTTAGATTTAACTTGCTCTTCCTAAGGTATAAACTTAGAAGAATGAATGTACATCTTGGTTCTTTTTTAATGTCTGCATTCAATGGTATACATTTCTGTCCAATCATTGCTTTTACTCTATCTTACACATTTTGGTAACTGGTGTTTTTCTTTGTTTCATATGACACATTTTTAGAACTTCCCTTGAGACCTTCTTCTTCGAACCATATATTATACAGCTGTGTGTTGTTTAATCTCTGTGTATTTTGGGATCGCTCAGCTATCTTTCTGTTATTGATTTCTAAGTTTAATTCCATTATGGGTTGAGAGCAGACACCGTCCGATCTCTGTGCTTTTTAAATTGGTGAAGGTGTGTTTTGTGGTCCAGAATGTGGTCTCTCAGGATGAATGTTCCCTTCGAGCTTGAGAAGAATGTGCTGTCAGATGTGAGATGACAATGGCTGCCCATGTCAGCTATATTCACTGGATCGATGATTTTCAGGTAAACCAGGTCCTTACTCTTGCTTGATGGATTTGTTCTTTCTGATATAGAAGTGTTAAAGTCTGCAGTTAGTAGAACCATCTATTTCTTTTTTTTTTTTTTTTTGCAGTTTTTGGCCGGGGCTGGGTTTGAACCCGCCACCTCCAGCATATGGGGCCGGCACCCTATTCCTTTGAGCCACAGGCACTGCCCAACCCATCTATTTCTTTCTGCAGTTTTATCAGTTCCTGACTCATTCCTTTGGATGTTCTGTCGTTAGGCAAATACACATTGTGGATTGTTATGTCTTTTGGAATACTGACTCTTCCATCATTATGTAATGCCCCCCTTGGTCTCTGATAACTTCTCTTTCTCTGTCTCAAGTGAACATAGCAAATCTTGTTTTCTTTGGATTAGTGTCAGTGTGATACGTCTTTCCTCACTCCTATACTTTTAATCTACATGTTCCCTTAACATGAAAAGTGAGCTTCTTATAGTTTATTTTTGGTTCACTCTGACAATCTCCATCTTTTAATTGAACTATTTAGACCGTTGACATTTAAAGTGGCTACTAATATAGTTAGATGAATATGCACCATATTTGTTACTGTTTTCCATTTGTTGTCCTTATTCTTTGGCCCTCTTTTTGCATCCCATGGTTCCCCCAGAATCTTCAATGTATGTTCACAACTCATCCAAGTTTATCCATTACGTGATGGGCTTCTATTTCTTCCTTCTTTCTGTGGTTTTAATTTTCCAACCCGTATCACTTCCCTTCCCTGTGAAGAATTTCTTTTAACATTTCTTATAAGACAACTCCACTGACAATGTCCTCAGTTTGCCTGAGAAAATATCTTTTTTCCTTCCCTTTTGAAAGGTAATTCCACAGACTACAGAATTCTAAGTTGGTGGGATTTTTTTCCCCTTTCTGGCCACACCTTTATTAATTGATTTCACTCTCATCTTCCTCGCATGCTTCTGAAGGAAGGTCAGGCGTCATTCTCATCTTGGTTTTCCTGTGGGTAAGATGCCCCCACTTTGGCTCCTTTTAAGTTTTTTTTTATACCTTTAATTTTCTATGGTTTGCCCGTGGCAGAGCTTTCAGCATTTGTTCTGTTTTGTGTTTTCTACTGAGCTGGTAGTTGGGTGTCTTAAAATGATTTAAGACACCCCAAAATAGTCATTTTTGTTTTAAATCTTTTTGATTCATCTCTCCTTTTTTTTTTTAATTCTGGTATTCTCATGAGGCATTTGTTATACTTTGTATAGTTGTCCCACAGTTCTTGGAGATACTTTTCTATTTTTTTTTTTTCAGTCTTTTCTTTTTCTTTGTTTTTCAGTGTTGCAAGTTTCGGCTGAGAAAACTGCAGGCTCAGGGCCGCCTTCCCTCTGGGCTGCGTCTTGTCTACCAATGAGCCCATCAAATGCATTCTTTGTTTCCGTTACTGTGCTTTTGATCTCTAGCCTTCCTCCCTTTTATTTTGGCTTGGAATTTACATCTCTCTGCTTATCTTATCTGTCTGTACTTGCATATTGTCTATTTTTCTCATTAAAACCCTTAGCCTATTGGTCACAGTTTTTTGTGTGTGTGTTTTTTTTTAATTTCTGGTCTGATAATCTCAACATTCCTGAAATATCTTACTCTGATTTGCACGTGTGTCCTCTCTCTCTAAACTGTCTTTCCCTGTTTAATTTTGTTTGTGTTGTTCTTAGCGTTGAAAGGTGGGCAGGCTGTGCTGAGAAGGGACCTTACCGTGGTGATGAGATAGACGTAAGGAGGGAGAGTTGGTAGCTCTGTGTTCAGGGGTCTGGTGGAGCCTGTGACCTTGGAACTTTCCCAGAGTGTCTCAGCCTCTCCGGCCTCTGTAAGTCAGGCAGGATGGGAAAGAGGGTTGGAGTTGAACGTTTCCTTTTCCTCAGGCCAGTTAGGCTCTATTAAAATCCCAGCAGCTTAGGTTCTGATCACATAGTTTCTCCTGAAGGCAAGTCCTGATAAGCACTGAGCATTAAGGCCCATTTCAGAATCATTCCTCTTTCCCTCCCTGAGAGCTCCTCATGGAGCTAAAGCCATAAAGCTCTGGTGTATTTCCAAATGGTTCCTTTTTCTTTCCCCCTGCTGGGAGGACGAGATTTTTCTCTAGTCTTCACTGTGATTTAACTCCTGGAGGTAAAACTCACAAAAGTGTGGGGGTCCCTTGATGACTAGGTCTCCCTAAAGTTTTTAATCTGTCAGACATATTCCACTCACCCTGAAGCGATTTGCCAATTAGTTGAGAATTCCCCGCCCAGCACTGGTTTCCACAGTGGTTCCCCCAGTGGGTTTTTGTTCCACTGAGTTCTGCCTTTGTGTACTTGTGTGTTGACTCTCCAGTTGGAGAGAGCAGTTTGTCCTGTAAGGGATCTAAGCCAGTGGCTGCCTTTGTTTTTTTTCATATGTTTCCCCTGTTTGTTCAGTATTTTTAATGTGTTGCTAAGATGAAACAACTTCTTAATTCCTTATATACCAGACCAGAAATCAGAAGGTAAATGCCTTTGTTCATATGCTGGTGTCCTCCTATTTTTACGGACACTTTCTGTGGGGTTAATTTGAGGTTTTTATTTGGTTCTCTTCTCGTCCTTCCCAAGGCGTCTGTGGATAGACAGCTGTGCTCTCTGTCATCCAACAGTGTCGAAGTGCAGCTAATTTGACAGATGACGCAACGAGGCGTAAGGTGTGAGGGGGCGATAAAAGATGGCTTTGCTTGTCTGGCTTCCTGCTGTTCTCTGGGATCCTTAATTTCTCCCCTATTACTTCCTCCTTTCACACTGCTGATCTATCTCCAAGGAGCACTATTCCTTCCCTAGTCATCTTTTTTCATCCAAACAATGCTTCTGTGAGGCACCACCTCTGCTTTTGAACAAATAAGCAATTTCCCTGTTGCCAATTATGTGAACAGCCATACTCTAGACGTTGGTCATTTCTTATTATTCTTTGTCCAAGTAGACTTGGACTTTTCCCTTGGAGGTCACCCATCCCTGTCTTCTGCCCCTCCCTCCCCTGGTACATGTGGTCTCTTAAGCCTCCCCACCACCCCCGGCTCTTCCCATACACAAGCTTTTGTGCAGCAGCTTGTTTACTTTGTATTAATTTCCCTGTTGAAAAGGTATCTTGAGTTCTTTGTTTCCTAAAAGGTGCTAACTACGTGGATCATGTATGGCTTCGTTTCTGCCCGTTATTGACGCTTTTCAGGGAGGCCATGGGGATGCTCCAGAGCATTAATTAAAGGAGGACGTAGATTTGGAAGAACAGTCAGAATTTTAATAGGATTTAAAGAGCATGCATCATGCATAGAGAAACTACTTGATGGAATAGAGGAAATTTAAGGAGCTGTCTTGGCAATAATTTGATAGCCCTGTAGAGTATGTCACCTGAAAGTCACTGCACAGTATAACTGGAAAGGTTGGTTGAGTTTTGGTCTTAGAGGATGCAGAGTACTATGTTACAGGACGTGGAGTTTATTTTCATAAAAGGAAGAATCTCAAAAGGGATGGGCTTCTTCCATCAATCCACCACTTTGCTGCACACCTAGCAATGCCTGTCTGCACCTGCACTCCACCCAGGGAAAGATCCAGTCCTCTCCCTCTTACCTGAAAATCGTGAGGACATTTGATCTAAAGATCCATCCTATCTGCCATCTCCAGTGACCGGTGGGATCACGCCTATGGTTCATCTTATAAGGGTACATGTGAATCTTTCTAAATGTAGAATATAAAAGTCTTAACACAATGACTAAGAAAATGACATGAAGGCTATGTTAACCAGTTTGATGAAAATATTTCAAATTGTATATAAAAACAGTACACTGTACCCCATGACTGTATTAATGTACACAGCTATGAGTTAATAAAAAAAAAAAAAGGGAGGGATGAGGATGGGGCAAGTTGCTTTTTTCTTAATATACATAGTTTGTTCTAGCAAGTAAATTATAATTTATAGGTAACCTATTATGTGCCAGGTATAATTCACTACAGCATTGCATTAAATTATTATAAAGATTAATGAGATGAATAGTTGAATTTACTATGGATGAAATAATTGACATCAGGTCAAAATCACAGGTTCATAACCTAAACCCAGGTGTATGTGATTCCTGAGCCCATGTGACTTTTGGAATTGAGGGAGACTGAGGCAGAGGGGCTGATTGAGAGGTGAGCAAGGGAGTCACAACAAAAGTGACGTTTGTGAGAATGTCACCTTGTGAAAAGAAATGGGGGATACTTCAGCATTAAGGAAACTAAAGGTTGGTGGCAGTTTAACGTAGCAGTTGTGAATATGAGTTCTGGAAACGGACTGTCCACTTGCAAAGCCTGACTGTGTATGATCCTGGCACAGTTATATATTGCTGTATTGTTTCACTGCTCTAATTTCAAAAATAGGACTATGCAATTCCAGTGGGGCTTGGGGTATCTTAAATGAGTTAATAGTAATTTAAAAGATGTCTGGAACAGGGTAAGTCTCTTCCTCCTCCTCCCCTTCTTCTTGTTTTCTGGAAATAAAAGAATATAAAAGTCCTCCAGACACCCAGGTTGTATAGTTACGGGTGACTGGGATGATAAAGGACCCTGGGACATGTACTAAGAAGGACGTAGCAAAACCCGTAGAAAGAATTTATGTGAGAGGAAAACTAAGTCAATTCATTTCTGGAGGTGAAAAGGACGCCTTAAAGGTCAGTGGCTTAAAGGGACATGTGTCCAGTCTGCTCAGTTTCTGTCTCTTTGCTGGTTTGCTACATAGGGGTTTCCTCAGTAAATAGTGTGGCTCCCTCACCTATCCATTGACATAAACTGGTTGGACATCGGTCTCCGCCAATCACCTCACCAGTTCAAACTTGAATTTTACATGTTGTCTTTAAGAATCTATACTCAATTGCCCTTCTCTCTCTCTCTCTTTTTTTTTGAGACTGAGTTTCACTATGTTGTGGGTAGAGTGCCATGCTGTCACAGCTCACAGCAACCTTGAACTCTTGGGCTTAAGTGATTCTCTTGCCTCAGCCTCCCAAGTAGCTGGGACTACAAGCACCCAGCTATTTTTTGGTTGCAGTTGTCATTGTTGCTTTAGCTGGCCTGGGCCGGGTTTGAACCCACCAGCCTTGGTATATGTGGCCAGCACCCTACCCACTGAGCTACGGGTGCTGCCAGCCCTTTTCTCTCTCTCTCTCTTTTTTTCTAAAAAATCATTTCTTTATTTATTCATGAGACGAGTCTCATTCTGGGACTGGAGTGCAGAGGTACTGATGTAGCTCACTGCAGCCTCAGCTCAAGTGATCCTCCTGCCTCAGCCTCTTGAGTATCTGGGGCTACAGACACTAGTCATGATGCCCGGATAATTTTTTAAATTTAATTTTTGATAGTGATGTGTTCTTGTTATATTGTCCAGGCTAGTCTTGAATTCTTGGCCTCAAGTCATCCTCCTGCCCCCAAATGTTGGGATTAGACACCTGAGCCACCATGCCTAGCCAGCCTTTCTTTTCTTCCTCTTTACTCTTGTTATATCTCAGCCCCTGGGAATTCAGTTTGTACCTGAGCTGAACCACAAACACCCACTTACACATTTCAAGAGTCATACAATATGTACAGAGTCGACGTGAATGCTTTCGCATAACAGATTACTTAGGTTTCAAAAATTGAGATTAAAAAATTGTAAGATTATGAGAAGTCAAGTCATGTATTTTGTATTCCCAATCTCTTTTTTCCTGCACAAACGCTATCTATTTATTTACTATTTTCCTAAACATACCAAAGTAGAGAGTGGGAATATATAATTGGGTAAAAGGTAGAGCCTGCTCTGAAAGGGCTCTCAGCATCATAGTGATACGTGTAAGAAAGCCCCTGGTGCCAGTACAGGGTGCTGCATGTGTGTATAAGATGCTATGATTGCACAGAAAAGGGCTTTACTAGTCTCAGAGAGGCAATGGAAAAGCTTTCAGGAGTTGTCCACCTTGGAAGTGGTGGAGTGAGGGGAATGACTTCTAGATAGAAGGTCTGGCACTCACAAGGGAATGACATTATAAAAACCAAGAGCTAATAGAGGTAGCAGCAGGGGAAGGAGCTAGGTCTGGGGATGGGCGAGACTGTGGCTAGCCCGACTGCCATGAAGAGGAGCTCGGCGTTGTTCTGATGGAAAAGGAAGTCACTGAGGGTATGGGCGTCATACTCAGGCTTGTGTTTCAGAAGGATTCCTTTTTAGCAACCCAATGGACTGGGTATTGAACTGTGTCTATGATATTGCAGCGCCCTGGTTTCCACAAGCACTTGAGCACCCAATCAATGGCACTAACCCAATCATGAGTTCTTACCTCTGTGTTAACAGATCAAAAGGCAGGTTGTGGATGAATTGCTGAAATTACTTTGCCAACATAAAGCGGCAGCCAGTCTGAGCCCTGATCTATATCCCAGCTAGCAGAAAGTCAAACAGCCTCTTAATTCAATTTCCTGTAATCTTCAAGTAAGTGCAGAATTTCAAAAGCTTCCCCAAATTAGTTGGACTCAGTGTTGAAGTGAAGTAAAAGTTAAAATTTTCTTTGCTGGGTATGACTTCACTGCTCTGTACTGTCTCTTATTAATATGGGCAAGGAATTAACAAACTTTTGCTTAATTGATGCTGCAGTGTCTTTTGTGAATGTGAAAATTTTACACAAAGGGGATAGAGGAAATGAGGTAAGCAACTTACAGACTAGACTCAGAACTGGATAAAATTCAAGACCAGCTTTTAACAGCTTGGAGAATTTTTATGAAATAAGACAGAAATTTTGTAGCATGGGTTTCAGAATGCAGATTCAAATCCAGTTCTCTCATCCATCAGTTCTGGGATTTTAAGTAAGTCACTATGCTTCTTTGAGTCTGGGTTTTGGTTTGGTGGTGGTAGGGTGGTGTGCCAGTTTTTTCAGACGTAAGAGAAAATGATGCTTGCAATGTCAAAGTGTCTTCACCTCCTTCAACATCATCTTTTTCTTATATTTGCACTGCTGAGTCAGGAGTTCATAACCCTAGAAGGCATAGATCTAGTTCCTGTGTCCCGTCTTCCTCACCTTCCACAAGGGAGCTACTGGTTCCACACATCAAAGGACTCTGATCAGGGTCCTGTTGGCTGCTGAAACCACGAGCCAGGAATTTCTTGGGATGTAAAACAAAGACGATGTCCATATCTCAAAATCCCACAGGCTGATTCCTGTCTTCTGACATTACAGAAAATACTATAGCCTCCCTCCAGGCATGAAATTTCAGTGTCATATGCAAGTCTAAAACAAACAAACAAAAGCATCCTTTTCCCGCGGCCTCCAAGCTGATGCAGACAGTTTTCTCTAGAGGTCCCTGGATACAAAGAATATATAACATGTCCATTTAGGGACTAAATTGTTACCTGTCATGCCACAGAATCTTTTTTTACTTAGGTGAAAAAACTCACAATTTTCCTATGATAAACACCACTGAAGAATTAGGGATGAAATGAGCCACAAACTCACAAAGTCAGTATGCTTTACCAAAGAGTGGCAAATACACAACTCTGTTGTACAGCCTAAAGGTATAGGAGAGTTATACATAGTCCAAAAAACATTTCTCTGTTCTAGGTTTGTATTCTCTTGAGATGCCAGACAACAAAGCAGATTTGAGAGTTGGAGGAATATTTTTCTTAGGAAAGTAAAAAATACACAGATTATCCTACTGGGTAAACCCCTAACTGCCTCAGTAAAAGTGGACTATTTATCTCTTTATCTCTTCATTTGAAGATATGATTTTCTTTTTTTTAGGTCCTATAATTCATGGGCTTTCAGTAAAATTTATAAATGCTTCTTCTTTCGTCTCACCCCTCATGGATTATAACTAAATCCCACCGGAAAATTCTGATCATACTTCAAGAGAGCCCTTGGAGTTTTTTTAGGATGAACTTAACTCTCATCTTTGCAAAAAAGAGACAGTGTTCCCATGGTGATGAGGATAACACCATCAGGTCTGGCCCCAGCAGTGAGTACTGTCCCATTTGCTCACCACAGGAATAGATGGGATAAGAGATAACAGCATTTTCTGCTCAAAGTCAGATAACTCAAAGATTAGCCAGGCTAACAAGCCAGGAATTTTCACTAAACATAAGCCTGATAGATTGCTTAAGATTATCATCGTCTTTACTGTCAAAGGAACTCTGAAATAGCAGAAATTCTCCAGCCTTATTAGGCTTCTCCAAGGATCTGAGGCCTGTATAGGTAGGTGGCAACTTGAATACATTACTGAAGTGCTAATGTTAGGATTTTGTGCTCATGAAAACCTCTTACTTTGTATTAAGCCAAATTACATAAAGCAGAAGCTAGAATGTCACCTACAGCATGCCTTATGCAGAGAGCTGAAACCTGAAATAAGTTTCACAGCACACTGGTCTTCCAGGCATCTCACTTTATTCTAAATGGAAGAGCTATGTCTTTTGCAAAATTCTATTATGTGGAATCATTCTTAGAACCATTAGTATCAGGGAAGCACCAATCATGTGTCAGAGGCATGCCTTTCCCATACTCATAACCAGTTTTACTAACATAATCTGTGTACAACCAGCCTAAAATTAGTTCCTAATATTAATCCTTCAATATTTAGCTAAATAAAATTTAATTTTAATAAAATAAAATTATTTTCTAATATTTATCCTTCATTATTTAGCTTTCAAGATCATAGCAAGTATGTTTATTTGCAGTTCACCACCTATCCATTCTCCTAATTATTAAGCTTTTATTGAGTACTAACTATATTCCAGACCCCATGCTATGCCCATGCAACAGAAGGATGGCTATGACGTGGCTCTTGCCCCAGGAAACTGCAAAGTTTGATAAAGAGGTAAACATGTACGTAATGAAACGTATTGCCCTACACAGGGCTTTATACTGATTTGTGCACAAATTGAAGGTATAACTAACTTCTCTGTGAGAATGAGAGAACATAATACAGAAGAGATGTTTATTGAGATTGATCTGGAGCTAGAATGGTGCAGCCCATGGTAGAATGTCCAGTATCTCTGGCTGGTAAGAGGAGACTGAAAAATAAGAAGTACAAAAGTCCATTGGGGAAAGATGCAAGAACCATAAATGGGCCATCTGCATACATACCCCTGACTTCCCTGATACCTGAGCTACGTTAGGGATCAGGCTCATGCTCAGAGTATTTCTGGGCTCTGTCCAATACATGGGGTGAGCCAAAGAGGAGCACAGTTATTCTTGATCTTATTTGAATTATGAATTTTTAAAAATTTTTATTTATTTATTTCCTTGGTTTAAAATGTCAGATTAATGTGATGGTATAGACCGTTAGGTTACATTGTTTGTGTTTGTTAGGTAAAGTCCAAGTTATAGCTGAATCCTTCACCCACTCAGGCAGGTGGTGTGCTCTACACACTTACAGTATGCCCATAAGGTGAGAGCTTGCCAGTCCTCTCTCCTCCCCACTCCCTTCTCCATCCTCCCTTCTCTTTCCACTTGAATTTAATTGTGTTTTTATCTCTTGTGGGCATGTATTAGTTCATCTACTGGCTTCATATTAGTATTGAGTATATTGAATACCTTTTTTTTCATTCTTGCAACACCTTACTAAGAAGAATGTTCCTCTGCTCTATCCAGATTAATACAAAAGATGTAAAGTCTCTATATTTTTATGGCTGAATAGTATTCCATGGCATATATATACCATAGTTTGTTAATCCACTCATGGGTTAATTGGCACTTGGGTTGATTCCACATCTTGACAATTGTGAATTGAGCTATGGTAAACATTCTAGTGCAAATGTCCTTAGGTAAAATAATTTTTTTCCTTCTAGGTAGATATCTCATAATGGGATTGCAGAATCAAATGGGAGGTCTACGTTTATCTCTTTGTGGATTTTCCGTACGTCTTTCCAAAGAGGCTGTATTAGTTTTCAATCCCATCAAGAGTGTAAAAGTGTTCCCGTCTCTGCATACCCAAGCCAGCAGCATCTACAGCTTTAGGACTTTGTGATGTGGGCTATCCTCACTGGGGTTGAATTATGAATTTCTTTAAGATTCTAATAAAATTTCTAGACCCACGCCCCATAAAAATATAGAGACACACTAAAAATCTGTTTGCAAAGAATTTCATGGAGTTACATGAGTGCTTTAGAGAGCAACTATGGAGTGTTTAGTAATAACTATAAGACAGAGACTAGGGTCATATTGCTTTTATACTCCCAGACTATGGAACTCTCTCAAATGATCACAATGAAAACATGGTCTAGGAGATAATCTTTGCTATTTTATAGGGTCAAATACATTATTTCCTAGCTGTGTGATCTTAAATAACTTTCCTAAGCTTCAACTTATTTATCTTTATAAGAGGATATTAATTCCGTCGCTCAGAATTTGTTGTCAAGATTTGAGATAACATATGTGAAGGAACTAGCAGAATATCTGGCATATTCTTTCTTTGGCTTTTATAATTATCATTAGTATCTGTATTAGTATTGTATAATGACAATACAATTATGTTATAGAAATTCAGAGGGCAAATTATGGTGACCAGATGCAATATCCATTTGACTCCTTAAGAGATAGGCTAAACTTAGTATTTATCTAAAATTCTCTCTGCCCTCAAGATAATTAATAAAATATTGCAATTAGATTCTAAAGCCTCTGGGCAGAAAGTATAGCTCCTATATATTCTGTACCAGGTTCAATAAATGTTTAATAAAATGATAATACTACTTGGGATTTCTATACTTCTTTTACTTGATAGTCCCTTAGTACTTAGTAGATATTAGTTCATTAATTCTCCCAATTCCATAGAGAGTAGGAAAGTAGAGAATGCTAAAGGCATTTTCTTTGCCTATTACCTTCAAGACATGCCTTCTTCCCATCCCTGCAAACCTCACCATGTTGATCTCCACCAAGTGCACCAGAGTGTACCTCTTCCTCCTAGCATGAAGGCCCTTCACCAAGTCTGCCACACTAGCTCATCTCACCCATCTTTCCCAGGTCTTTTTTTCCTTCTCCCCATTACAATTTTTAGTTTCTATTTATCTCATTTAAATCTGATCTCTAAGATGGGTCACTTCCTTAATATATCTAGGCTATAGGCATTTCAAATAGCAAATACATCATAATTACAATGGCTGCTGTCCACTGAGGGTCAGGCACTGAAATACATTAAAAGTATTATCTGCTTTGTGCATCTCAAAAAGCCAATATGTCATTTATTGTTATCTCCATTTTATAATGAGAAAAATGGGTCCACGGGAAATTGAATAAACTTGTATAACCTCACAGCTGACAAGAGGCAGATTTGGGATTTGAAACCAGGTATGTCTGCATCAAAAATCTAAGACTTAGGAACAGTGCAAATTCTCTAAACTCTCTCTACATTTCTTAGGGCACTCTGAGGCCTTTCCAGAACCGTCAGAGCTACCTTGAGACGCCATGTGAGTCTGTGTCTTGGAAAATTAGAAGGCTTGCTTTGACAGTGGGAGGATCCCCGAAGCTCACAATTCCAATCTCCATTTGTCCTTCCTCCTTTCCTTCCCAGCCACCACCCTATCAAAGGATCAGACAGATCAGGATCCAGAAGGATTTCAATTAATATGTCACCATGAAGGCTCTAGAGACCACCATGCTTCATAAATCCAGAGTGGACGACCTACAGGACCTCACTTTATACCTGGGCCTGACAAAAACCTGCCTCAGGCTGTCTTTTAGGACTGTAAGCCTGGAAGGGGCTCTGTGCTGTCTGCAAAACTGTCCCCATCCTGGAACCCGTATAGTCACTGAATTTTTACATGTACAATATTCCTCCTTTAACCTCAATAGTGAGCATCCCCCCATGCCAGTCTTCCCACTTAGAACCATTCTCCTCTCTTCCCTCCTGGAATCTGTGAAGATTTCTTAGTTTTTATCAGCATTGCAACCTCTTCCTGCTTTGACAGAGTGTCAGCCAAGCATGCCAAGCTTTCCATTCCAACTGCTAGCAATAGAGACACACAATGAACGAATATTAATTAGATTAACTAAGGCGGAAATCAACTGAGACATATCAAGGGCTTGCTGTGTGGGACACTCTAATGGCTCTGTGTGTACACACACACACACACACATGCTCACACGCATATATATTTAAAATAGTGCTATTTTTGATCTACATGCTAGAAATGTAAAACAAAACAAACAAAAAAATCAAAAACCAAAAGATTTCCAGAGACTTGAGTGTCCCAAAGCCATAGGCCCTTCACTGGTAGACAGGGAGCCCAGCTCCACAGCTGACCAGGCTAGGACCCTTGTCCTTCTCTGCCTTGTTGACTTGGGTGTGAGCATCGCCTGCACTTAGAGCTGGCTCCTGGCATTTACGCTGCTTTGTCATTTGAGAATTGGCAGAGACCTTAGGCTCTACCTATTCACGGGATCCCACCCTCTGTGAGCAGGTGCTGCATCTAAGCCCCCAGAGCTTTTTCATCAGCAAAGGAGGAAAGGATGTGTGGGCTTTGTTGGTGGTAGGGTTGAGGGGAGATCGTCAGGAAGCGAGGGGTGACAGGGGCAGTCCTGAACAGGAAATGGAAAAGAGTTGCCACAAAGACATGTTTTGGGATGTAGTCACCACTGGTTATTCACCTCCTACGAGGATGCCCAGGGACAAGAGATTCTGTTCATTACCCGCATTTTCTCCTTGGTCATATGGGGAGATTTGTGCCAGAAAGATGGGAGCCATTTCCCAGTTAAGCATCTACCTTAACTGTTTATACTCAAGTTCATCCTAAGAGAATTTGGGACTGATTAAACATACGACACTTTGCAGAAGTCCTCAGGCTACTTGGGTGCTTGGGAGATATTTGCTATCACTGAAATAAAGTTCTCCCAATAGTAATGCTGGTACTGTCTTTATTTCAGCATCTGGGACTGAGTGGGGCAAGTACACAAAAAAGAACAAAAACAAAAGACAAAGTTACAGCTTCCCAAAAGTTGCTTAATAACACATTTGCCATGTTTAGACAATTCAAGTTCCTGCTCCTTTAGGAATATTCTAAATTATCATTTTATTGAGCACAATTTGTGTTTTCTCCTATACCATAGTTGAACATTCAATTATAACCATTTTCCCACTAGCAAGGCTCCTGCTGTGCACCTGTCATAAAGATTGCAGGAGAGAGAAGTGGACCCTCACTCAGAGCTTCCTAGTTGTGCCAGGAGTGTACTGGGCATATTACTGTTGTTGTGACCACCACAGAGGGAACCTATATTTATTACCAACTGGAAGACGAAGACATCGAGACACAGAAAAAATAGGTAGTTTGCTAACTAATGGGTACAACTGTGGTTTGAGCCTATGTTTTTCTGACTCCAAAGCACAGGCCCTATTCTTTATTCTATTCTGTATTCTCTTCAAAGCACATACTCTATTTCTCTGAATGCTGCAGTGGGAAAAGACCCATGTTTAGTATGGGCCTTTGTAGACTGCGATTGCCATCAGGGGAAGGTTGGAATGCAGGTCATCAAGTCTTGCTTCTGAAATCCCACTGACTTCCAGGTTGGCTGGAGCTCTGTACAAGCCTAATCACCAAGCCAAGCTGTCTCCAGAGATTCCTAAAACCAGGCCCATGGATTTATAGCCCTTTAGGAAACATTGATTTTGCCCCTTTCTCTGCTTCACATATGGGTCAGTCTGCAGACCATGAATAGAGCTCACTTCTTCCTCAAGTTGGGGGTGAGGAGCTCCGTACACCTGTGACTAGCAATGCTGACCTGCCTCCCCACCAGCAGCCTTTTCAGATGCAGATGCACTTGCCTCAGTCCCTGCCTACAGGACCTTCTTGGTTATTTCACAGTCCATGGGACATATTTTAGGGAGCTTCATCTACCACAGTCTCCTCTCGCTTAAGGATACAACAGGATGGCTTCTCCCTGACCCTTTAATCCCAGTGACACCCTGAGACGTGAGAAGTGGGGCGGTAGCAGGAGTAACTGACTCAACTGCCCTGTCAGGACCCAAGTTCCTCTTCACCATCTGGAATCATCAGCCCAGTCATTTTCTGAGCATTATTTCCCCCTCAAACTATGAATCCTCCACAAATAACTGGCATCCTCAACCCCAACACACCTTTTTGTGGGTGTGCAGGTGATTGAAGACTCTGATTCCCCCATCAGAACAACTGGGAAGCTAAGAACAAAGGAGACATAACATTTTCTCCTTTGTCTCACATTCAAAGACATTTTACGTCGTTTGCATCATCTAATGTTCAGAAGATCCCTGACTGTTCAGAAGAAAGAGAGCAGCATCCCTTCCCATAGGAAAAAACAAAATAAAGTGAGCTCCCAGGTGGCGGCATGACCCAAGTGGACTTTACAGAGCCAGCCTGCAGCAGGGGTGAAGGGTGACTCCCAGACCAGGCATCTCACCCAGATCCAGGAGGGTTCCTCCCCTTAGCCTTTACCCTAAAATACAGCCATGCTCTTAGGTAGTCATTTAGCAAGAGATTCGCTTGGGGGCTCTCCTGTAATCATAATAAATACGGTGCATAGTAACAGACACAGTCCCTCACACTTCCCTCTACACGTTGAGAAAATAGTTTGTGGACACTGCAGGGCTGCTGATGGCGGCAGGGGTGTTCCCAGGCTGAGCCCAGCTGCGCCCCAGTGGCCCAGCGTCTGTGCTCGCAGGTGGCTGAGGCGCTGCACAATCACAGACTCTCGGCTGACGGACGGTTTTGGTTCCTGCTTCCCTAACAAGAAGGAAGATGGCATTAAACCAAGCAATTGTCTTTTTTACAGGCTTAAGGGAAACCACTCAGGTGAATAAAACCTCAGAGACCTAAATCGAAGAGCCTCGTTAGGAGATGTTTGAATATCATATTGCTTTACTCGAAGGTTAAACACATTTAACCCAGGAGGAGACATCCTGGTACACGTGGGCAGGTGTGTGCGCATCTCAGCCACTGTGACACAGGACCTGCTGGCCTGCAGGGCAGGGGGCCGCCAGACACAGCCTCAGACCTGGGGAAACACCCAGAAGGCCAGTTTTGTTTGTTGTTTTCTTTTCTTTTTTTTTTTTTTTTT
>NW_003852492.1:1779342-1789034 GCF_000181295.1 Otolemur garnettii | reverse complement strand
CGGGCTGGGGATTCGAACCCGCCACCTTAGGTGTACGTGGCTGGCGCCTTAGCCCGTTGAGCCACAGGCGCCGAGCCAGACTCAGTCTTTTAAGGCAACTCGGCATCTTGCTGTGTTTAAATGGACCCGTAGCTGGGCCTTGACTGAGGTAGAACTGAGGATAATTGATTTCTTAGTTCTAAATCCTGGTACAGCCTCTCTGGTGCCCTACCTCCAGCTTGGTGTGTCTCCCCGATAGGAGATTTGGAGGAGCTACTAGGGTTTAGGGAAGACATTCGAAGATAACAAATGGAATATGTTGTTTTTAAAAAAAAAAAGAAAGAAAAGAGTAGGCAAAAGAAAACTCTGATTAACTACAGTTTCAAGAGCTGATTTTCTTCTGGAATATCAAAGCATGTAAGTGGGGAGTAGGAGGTAGCCGGTCTTGAACTTCAGAGGGGTATGAGACAGTTCACAGATGTGTGTCTGAGTCTGTTTTGTGCTTTTACAACAGAACACTTGAGACTGGGTAATTCATAATAAACAGTAATTGCAGGTTTGAGGCCTGGAAGTGGAGAAGTCCACTGTTAAGGTTCTGAGAGGAGAGAGGGAAATAGGAGGCTGAACACCCCCTTCCATGACAGCACCGTCCCCACCTGTGAGCATGGAGCTCTCCTATCCTGTCACCTCTTAACGGTCCCACCTCATACAATTACAATGGCAGTAAGATTTTAGTAAGAGTTACGGTTTGGGGGGGACCAATATTCAAACCATAGCAACATGCAAAACCAAAGGAAAATGACTTGTACTGGAAGGTTGAACGCCTTGCCTGGACACAGGGGTGCAGTCCGAGTGGCTGTCCAGCACTCTTTCCATATGGGATGGTACAGAAAGTCAAGGGACCGTGCAGCTGACCATAACTACCTTTGACTATCAGTGACTTAGTTTGACTCAGAGAGCTATTGTCTTTTAAAGTACAGAAGGACAGGAGGTTGAAACAGAGGTCTGAAACATGATAGGGTGCGACAGGATCACCACCTCTTCTAGAAAGTCTTCCCTACCTCCTGAGAAGGAATTAATCCTCCCTCCTCATTGTATAATTAACCCTCCCCGCTAATTAATCCCACTTTTCCTATGGTGTTTATCAGAGTCTTCCCTCTAACGTAATTAGCTAGTCTCTAATAAGTACCATATTTCCTTGTGACAGTTGCCATGTCCCATTGGTTGCTGTGTGCTTCACGGGGCCTGGTAGGGTGCCTGGCACCAGCAGCAACTCAATGGATAAAAGTGCCTTTTGAGAATGAACAGAACTAACTGCGTCTCTAAGGGAACTTAAAGCAACCCAGGATCCAGTATTATTCCTCGAGGACTTGACTTTCACATTTAATAGACAAGCCTCATATATTTTTGGACCAAAATAGAAAATCCTCGACCGGGACATAGTTAAACATCTTCAGATTAGGAGCCCTTGGAAGAAATGAATCAAATCAGATGAGATTGGAAAGAGATTTTCGCAATCTTAAAGTGAGTACTATCTATGTGATGTCAAAAATTCTTACCCATACATCATTTAGGAGTTAAAAGATTTAAAAAATATACAATTTCAAGTTGCAAGGTAACTATCATTGTTTCTGCTTTAACATGGGGAGACCGAGGCTCAAGGAGAACAGGGTTTGTCCGAGGTCACACGGTGATATTAAAGGATTAGTGTCGGCTCACGGTCAGAGCCCAGGCTCTCTTGGCAGTGCTCCAGTGGATTCCCTTTATAGATTGGCCTCATAAATGTAACATGGAAGGAAGCGTGTGGATTGTAGGGAAGGTGGGAATAGCACTGGTATGCTAGTTGCTCATAAGGGGGAAAAAAAAAACCCTTTCACTCTGACCCCAGGTTATCAATGCTATCAGCAGCTTCCCCATCTCAAGTCCTTTACCCACCTTGGCAGCCAAGGAAAAGCTGACATTTACCATGGTTTCCTTGCTCCCTGGGTGTGGATGCCATCGCTCGACTGTGGTGAGTTGAGCATTTGGTTCAGAACCACCCTTATCAGGTGTAATAACCAAACTTTAGTCTACCTGGATCTCTGTGTGTCCTAGGGGCTAGCCCTTTCCTGCAGGATCTGGCCTGAACCTCCTCTTCTTTGACAAAATCAAGTTTCCCTTCTCTCTCCAGACTTCCTGCACTTGCTGAGGTTTTCAAACTGTAGTTCAAGCTACGTGTTTGCCCATTTCATTCTCAATGGATGTGGAAACTCTCTGGAGAAGAGTCATTCTGTGCAGACACAGGCTCCACGGCTCCTCTGAGCCCAGCTGGGAGATGAACCTGAGCTAGAAGCTGTGATGCAACTCGAACTTTAACATGACAATTAACAGGGGGACCTTTTCCTTGAGGCAATTAACTTCTGCTCTTCTGTCTAACCCTGATTTCAGCACTGGCAGAAGGCAGGAAATGAGTGTCACCGTCACAGCCAGTCAGCTTAGACGTGCACCCACAGGGGCCTTTTAATCGGTTAATTCACCGATTCTCTGCATCTTTTATGCCTGGGGACCCAAGATTCCCTTCAGGTGCTATGATTTCATTAGAAGAGAAAGAGCCACCAGTGGCTCCAAAACAGAGCCAGACTCCCCGACATCTGGAGAGTGACACCACAGTTCATTGCCACGCCGGCATTTTCTCAGTGCCTGAGTAGATAAACAAACTCTGTATCTTTCTATATTATCTCCCTGAACGGCAGCTGCCTGGGGAGGCATATTTGTGTTACTGTCCACCGGGGACCCCTGCCTGGTGGCATGTCTATATCCAAGATGGGAAGGAGATAAATAGTGAAAAGCAACTGATTTGGGAAATGTGAAGGCAAAACATTCAAGACATATCTCTACATCGATTTCAAAATGTACTAAACTCAAAAAGTAGAAAAGAAGGCTTAGGATATAGGACCCTGGCAGAGAAGGGTCAGGGTAGCACTGCACCATTATCCTCAACTCTAAACCAAGTAGGTGAAGAGGACCAGACATCCTTCCTGTACTGACAAAGCCATGACCGACTATGGCAGGAAACCTCAGGTTGGTTATAAAAGATCACACGATGCTTAGGATGTCTTGGAACAATGGGTAAAATATAACTTTAAAAAATTCTCCTAGATAGCATATGAAGACTGTCTTAAGGCCATTCTTCCACAAGGGATCTCTGGCACTCTCTGCTCTACACCAGCAGTTTTGACATCATACAGGAGACAGTTAGAATGTAAAATCCTGGGTCCTGCCCCAGACATACTAAATAGGAATCTGTGTTTTATAAAGATCCATTTACGCATTAAGCGTCAGGTCTAGATAAACAACAGAATGTAGCTATGGTTTAGACAGTAATAATAGTATAGAGTAGTTTATTGTTTTTCTTTTTCTGAAGAAAAATAAACTTCCCAGCTCCCAGGCCTGCAAAGCTAGAGACCCCTCCCGTTCCCTGTTGCCTCTGGCTCCTTCATCGTGCAGTGCTCACAGTTGCCTTTATGCATCTTCAGGGGCACTGACGACCTTGAACTGCAAGGCAAACCTGGGGTGTGACCTTGGCTACCCTTATCCCTGAATCCCTATGCATCCCTGTATGGTGAGTTTAATTTTCAAAGAAGCTGCTTTAAAAAATATGCAAATGTATGCATGCACAAAACACAGGTATAAACACACATAAATAGGGGGAGTTTTGAAAAGAAAAAATAAAATCACAGTATTGATTAATGTAAAGAAATTATATTGTCTCAATTTTGTTTATTTGTCTCCCTAGACTCCCTTTTTAACTTTTATTTCAAATGATTTAGCTGTTGATTAGGTATCGAAAAATCTTGATGAGTGGAATGCCACTTAAAAATCTTATTTTCAAAATTACCTTCATTAATATTTTATAGCTTATTGACAACGACTCTGCTGTTTGTTCCTGGATACATGTCAGCTGTATTCATCAAAGGAGAGCTGCCATGGTTCTTCTTTGTCTGACTTAAATGTGACCAGTGAGGCCAGTTGGAGAGGCTGGTGCCCGGGCTGCTCCTGACTACCCCCGTCTTCCTAACATCCTCCCTCTGTGAGGTTGGCAGAGCTCACCACTCTGGCTGGGCAGAGAGGGACACAAGCACAATATCTGCTCTTGTAATATGTTCATGGGAATACTCAGGAAATAGCAATGACCACAGATCTGTAGCATGTGAAAACTGTACAGAGATTTGTAGATCACCCACTCCTGCATTCTACAGCTAGGAAGAGCTAACAGCAGAAAGAGCAGCCCAGGCTCAGACAGCGATTTAGCAACAGACTTGGGACCAGTAACCTGGTCTTGCTGATTTTCAGTACAATTGCTTTTTTCATACAAATACATACACATGAAATCCATGTTCTAAAACTAAATCATATATTCACAAGTTCACACACACGAGAAAAGTCGGGGATCATGTCTGTGCCACCCACCGCCGAGTTCCCCAAACATAACCATGAGAAAACTCCACAGGAATACTGAATGAAGGGGCAGAGGTTTTTGAATTTTTTGCTCATAACTCAATATAGTCAAAGATTTTAATATGCTGTCTGGCTATGTCCTGATCTAATAATGTCTAATATTTCTATCCGCATATGAACCTTCCTAGTATTCCTCTTCATAACATGAGTGATAAGTTAGGTCTCCAGAAGTAATGAGGTGCTGATGTGTTTTCTGGTCTCAAATCCTACTGTAAGGTAACCTCAGCGTTAAAGGGACAGGCTGTGGTAGGAAAGGCCAAGTTCTTGATGAATGTGAGTAGAGTATATGTAAGCAGGTAGTCAAGGAGATGGGTGTGAACTAAAAATCTCAAGGCTTCCCCTAGTGGCTGGCTGAACGGACTTCCTCTGGGCCAGGGGGTGCCCTTAGACTGACTTGCTAGCCGTGAGCCAGGAGGCCAGACATTCCTCATCACGCTGCCTACCCTCCCTGGAGATATCCACCGGGACTCAGCAGCAGGCCTGGGGCTCTGCAAGACACACCTGCAGGTCCTCAATTTATACCAACAGATCACTTGAGTGTACATCCAGTGAACTTGCCTCTAATTAACAGACTTCCTTATCTTAAGGTAAAGCATTCTAAGCCTTTAGACAAAGCTTTATTTCCTTAAACCAATTACAAATCAAAGCCTTGTTAAACTCACCTAAAATTTGTGCGTGTCTATGAATGTACTCATTTACAACTTTAGCTGTAATTTCCATCTCCTTGAAATTCGTGATACCAAATTGCAATCCCACCCCAGCGAGGGAGTCCACTTACTCAAGGCTTCTGGGGCAGGGCTCGAGGCCCCGGTCTCCAAATTTGGCTCAGAATAAACTTTCTTAAATTATTTTATAGCGTTTGGCTTCTTTTCCATTAGCACAGGCCAGGGGCCATGGTTCTCCCAACTTTAACGCGGAATCAAGTTATTTCTAAATATGCTGTTCTATTTACTATTTCTTGGTTAAAATACCGAAAGTGCTAGAGGTAAAGGGGAAACAATGTGTGTGTGTGGTCTGTAATATACATGAGGAGGAGAAAGAAAGACAATAGGAACGTGGCTTGGTCCTTACTTTTTCTAAGTATGTGGGCCTGGGCCGTCATTGTTTTTATTTTTCCCTTCATGCTTTCTAACCTTGATAACTTTCACCGCTACCATCCCTACCGTCTCAGTGGTCTGTGGGAAACAGCGGGCAAGTCGTCGGAGGGAAGGTAAATATTGTGCCCCCCGCCCCCACAGACCCCCATCATTTTCCAGATGTGGGAAATGATGAAGAGGGTAGCCGTGTACATTGATCATACCCAAAGCATTGTGTATTTCTAGCAGCAGTTCCTACTTTATTTCTATCAGGGGCATTGTCGTACTGTAAAGAGTCAAGGTCAATAGGAAGAAACGGTGTATGAGTACGTTCTGTCCTCCTACCACTCCCTACAGCTGACCCAAGTTATAAAGAGGGGCTTCATGTTGGGCTGTGGATCATTTCAAGAACGTGGCGTGCTCAAGTTTATTTCAGAAATACTGGAAAACAACCAGTCTGGGGGCAGCTAATTATTTTCACATTTCTAGTTATTAATAATATGATTAACTTGACAAAGGAAAAAAACCAAACAGAAAAAAAAAATAAACCTTTGTCTCAGTCATTAGGGTCCCATATTTCTGAAGGTTTTTTTTTTTTTCATCTTCCTTTACAGAATAATTCTGCTCTTCATGTGGAAATACTAGAAGCACCAGAGGCCATAGACTCGATCAGCATTATACTGAAGTTTTAGTATCTTAAAATATAAAAGAAGCGTCCTAGTTTTTCAAACTTGAATGCAATCAAGACATTTTTCTCACATTTACGAATAAACAGATAAAATGTGTTGAATGTTCACTATTTGCCAGGCACTGTGCCGTTTAATTCTCACAATAACTATTTTGTATTGTTATTCTTATCTTACTTTCCAAATGAGAAAATTAAGGTTTAGAGGAAAAAAAAAAAACCAAGTAGGTCACATAACTAGCGTCTGTGTACTGGAGATGAAAATGCAGATTTGTTTAACTGTTGAACCAGAGCTCAGGAGGGAATACACGCTTCTCAGAAAAAAATAAATAAATAAATGAGTTTAAAGAGAACGCACATCACAGCCCTCAAGCAACTCACAATTGGAGAACCACATCTTAGCTATAGGAAGTGACAGAAGAAAATGTAATTATAAAATAAAATGTTAAATCCTAAGTTATGCATGGCAGCTGTGATATGTGTTTATTCATTTTGTATTTCATTTATTTATCCATTGATGTATCTATTTGCCCAACAAATATTTACTGGGTTCTTTCCATGTATTAAGCCCTCCTGGGCACTAGAATTTCAAAGATTACTTGGGCATTATATCTGTCTTCAATGATATCACATATTTGGGAAAGAAAGACGGAAGTGAGTCTTCCTTAAAAATGGGGAGAAGTGGCTGAGGCAGGAGGATTGCTGGAGCCCAGGAGTTCGAGGGTGCAGTGCGTTATGATCACGCCCCTGCACTGCAGCCTGGGGAAGACATCGTGACCCCATTCTCTAAAAATAAAAGCGAGAATCCATTGTACTCAGCTCTAATATGAAGGCGGTAGATGAGCTAATACAAGGTGTGTGGTAGCAGAAGGGGGAGAGGGGAGGAAGGAGTGGCTGGGGTCACGGTGTATGGCACACCTCTTGGGGATGGGACACAATTATAAGAGGGACTTTATCTAACAGATGCAATCACTATAACCTAATTCTTTGTACCCTCAATGAACCCCAAGCAACTAACACACACAAAGGGATCTGCAACTATGGCTGACCTGACTTGCAAGCTTGGCCTCCTCACTCTGAGTCAGACCCCATCCCACACACAGCACACGAGAGAGCACTTACACGTATACACCTGCAAATTATTGTGTTTTCTTATAATTTCTTTTTAGGTGGCAGAAGTGTTCTATCAGAAACAGCAAACACTTCAGTTTATATTTACACTTGCAGAGACAAACAAGAGAAGATAATATTAGAAATTCACCGACTTATTTGCTTCAGGACTGTGGATTTCCATCTTTTCCAGGTGTGTTTTCTGAGGCTTCCATGGTGAGACTGCCAACCATTCAAATTTAAAAAATGAAAACATGCATACACATTGTGTCCTCCGCAGCTTTCTATAAACTGACTGGAGGTCCTGGTTTACAGCAGGGAAATATGACACTGGACGGAAAACAAAAGCAAAAGGTAAAAAGTAAGAAGTGTTTCAGACGGTGCTCCAGATCCGAGAGGTCCAGATCAGTGGGTCTTAACGGGCAGCGCAGCCTGGGTGTGAAGTGGGGTCAGCGGCTCTCCAGCAGCCCCCGGAGCCAGACTCTGCCTTCCCTCGGTCTGGCTCTGTCCTCTGACCATCCGCCACTGCTGCATCAGGTCCAGCTTTGAACACACAACATCCAAGTGAAGAGGAAAAGAGTGGTTTTTCTTTTTTTCTTTTGAGACAGAGTCTCACTATGTCATCCTCCGTCAAGTGTCGTGGTCACAGCTCATAGCAACCTCAAACTCTTAGACTTAAGTGATTATCTTGCCTCAGCCTCCCACGTAGCTGGTACTACAGGAGCCTGCCACAATGTCTGGCTATTTTTTTGTTGCAGTTGTCATTGTTGTTTAGCAGGCCCAGGCTGTGTTCAAACCCGCCAGCCTCAGTGGATGTGGCCGGTCCCATAACATAGGCACTGAGCCAAGAGTGGTTTTTTCTTTTCAAGAAAGAAAGAAAGAAAGAAAGAAAGAAAGAAAGAAAGAGCTTCTAAAATTCTCAACAGACATTCTCTCAAATGCCTGTGGTCAGAATTGTGTCATAGTCCATTCTTGGAGTCATAATCGTGGCAAGAGGAATGCCACGTCCATGTGTCCCTTGCGTATGTTGTGTCCACTCCTGTAGTCATGGGCAGTCAGCTTCTCTGGCAGAGAATGGTTGCATGGGCTCTGGAAAACACAGTCTGCTTAAAGAAGAATAGGAAAAAAGGATGCCGGGTATTCAGATCTGGCTACATAACTTGTAGAGCCAGGGCCAAGTGAAATGCAGTCTGTCCTCCCCACAGTAACCCTCAAGGGATTGTCATCTTTCTTTACAGTCAGAGTACATGAGAGACACCCCTGTCCCCTTAACAAGTTGCTAAATGCAAGTGGCCCTACTAACCTGGGCGGGGATGGCAACCATGTGGCTCTGCCCCCAAAGGCTACAGGTGTAGTCCCAAACAGGCCCCTGTTGAACCTGCTCCCCGGCTCCCCCTAGAGGCAAAGGGAAGGCTCATGGAAGGCTTAGTAACCCCAGCTCAGAGAGCAGAGAGTGGAGGGAATCACCAGGCCAGGGCGGGGACGGGGAGCCAAGCCCAGTTCTCCTAGGATAACCACAGTAAGGGGACGAGGCAACTGAGTCCCCAGACCCAGAGGGTTTTACTGGAGGCACAAACGCTGAGCAGAGGCTCCAGGCCCAGTGTTCACTCCACTGTGCCAGGGTCTTGGATTACAAAGCACAAATTTGAAGAAAAAATAAGACTTTTGAGAGGGCGAATGAAGAGCCTTCTACCTGAGGGTGAGGCCCCTCTGACAGGGCCCTGGGTCACTGCACTGGCCACATGCCCATGACACTGACCCTAGGTGGTTACGCTATGGTGTCAGAAGATGTGCTTGGGACACAACATGGGGAAACACCAAAAACCACTCAAGGAGGGGCGGCTCTGAGAGGAGAGGGAACGGAGGAACCCCGGGAGCAGGTGCATGATATTTGGAGCTACCCTCACTGCCAACAAGTGGCTAAGAGGGTGGAACAGTTTACCTGGAGTTCCCCAGAGGGTAGCCTGTCTGATCCCACTTGTGCAAGGAGCGGATGGCCACAGGGCCTGTGACCCACTGCAGACGGCTCTAGCTTGGCCCTTCCTCTCTGTTGCGACCTGATACCCTCTAGGTTAAAACACTAAAGCAAAACAAAAACAAACGAAAATCACGCCACTGGCAAAAAGAGGAATGCTTTCCGGTTGATAAGGAAAGAGAGATCCTTTATTTAAAAGGAATTACTAATGTACCTTCTTATCCTACCCAAACTGCAAAACACTCTGTGCTTTTAGCATTGCTCACACCGACGTGCAGTGTTTCCCTGGGCACAGGCTGGGCCCGGTTCGCTGTGTGCCTGAGATTAGTCACATCCCACAGAGATGAGTGATTTTCTTTTTTTTTTTATT
>NW_003852492.1:1765375-1778585 GCF_000181295.1 Otolemur garnettii | reverse complement strand
CCGGAGTTAGATGATATCTCAAAGTAGTTTTGATTTGCATTTCTCTGATGATTAAGGATGGTGAGCATTTTTTCATATATCTGTAGGCCGTACGCCGTTCTTCTTTGGAGAAATTTCTCTTCAAGTCCCTTGCCCATCCTGAGATGGGATCACTGAGATGAGTGATTTTCAAAGCTTTAGTACTAATCTGGGGTGGGCACAAAATGCTCCACAATTCTCCCTCAAGTTCTTAATGGTGTGAGTACTCAAGACATAAAGTGGCAAGCCGCTCCCATTTAATAGTTACAGAGCCTTCCATGAAAAGGGGGGCTCAGCTCTTCTCCAAGGGGGTCGCCCAGAGAGAGATTTGCCTCCAGGAGGTCTACGTTCCAGCTGGGTTTGCACAAGAAGATTCCAGTCCCATTCTCAGCTTTCCGTCCAAGACCGACTAAAAAGAACTGAGCGATATAGCATTTTGTGTAAGCCATAATAATACCTAAAAAGAGGGACTTGAAATGATCGAACGCTAGAAGATACACTGGTATTTGAGCTGTGTATGGTGGAGCCAAGGGTGATTTTTATCTTTTCCTTGGCTTCATATTGTTTCCAAGTTCCTGTAGTAAGACTGAATTATTTTTAATAGGAAATGTGTGTGCCTAGGTAGACGCACATATACACAAAAGTGTGTACACCAAACATAGGTGAACATGCACATATACTCAGATATTTACACCACACATGTATTTATACATGTGTAGACATTGGAAAAATATACACACAGAGAGACTTTGGTGAAATAAAGCAGTTTTATTTCTTTGCAAGAGCATCATGACATATAAAAGATTATGGAATCCAGGACTGGACGGGTTTCCTCTCCCCACCCCCACCCCACGCTTCTGTCAAAGTGCCTTCCATACGACAGTGACAGTGGGATTTTGAAGAGGCTGCAGTACCTCCATTTTAGGACTCAGGCCCATAACAGAAAAAAACCACAGCAACACCCTCATCTGGGCAAGGTGGATCAGCTTAGGTGGAGCCAGCCTATCAGACAACCCTCCTCCACACTTCTGGGCAAGGTCAATCAGCCCAGATGGAGCCAGTCTATCAAAGTGGACAGGCAACCCTCCTCTGCAAAGTCACTAACCGTAAACCCAACCTATAGCACCTCTGGCGTATCAGGTGGCGCCAAGCATCCCTGGACAACAGCTCAGCCAATGGCAACCCCTCCAGACAAAACACCCAGTGAAATTCCTCTATACGCTTTAAAAACCTCCCCTTACATCATTTCCGGGTTGCCCCCTGTGTAGCTACGCTGTCCGGTGGAGTGGCCCAAGCATATGCTTGAATAAAGGACACTCCTTTATTTTTACGTGCGTGTACAGTGGTCTCTCAGCAGCGACCTCGCCCTTATAATTTATGGAAAGATGGGAGGAAGGGAGAGAGGGGGAGGGAGGGAGAAAAGGAGGAACAGCTAGGCAGGCTCCTCGCTCATAACCCTAAATGGTGGTTTAGGGAATACTTTGAACCATAATATGCAGAGTTAGAGAATTTCACAATTCTCGTGCAGTTGTTAATTTTTTAAAAGTATCTATTATTCTCTGGGCTCAGCCACTGGGCAATAGGGCTGTGGCGTGGACATTGCAGGTGAACTTTAAAAACTTAGTAGGAGGCAGCCAGCAAGCCCTCCAAGCCATAGTTCCCATCTGGAGGCAAGCAGTAAGCAAAAACAAAGCAAAATAAACAAACAGGAGATTCTGCTATTCTGCCATCAGGATACACATTTTCCAGAGCCCACTCTTATTCAACCCAGATTTTTCGATCAGGCTTCTTACCCAAGTTACTGAGGCAGGTCCTGGGGAGAGGCAGCCCTGCTCACAGTCTAGCAGAAAGAGTTGAGATTGGGATTTCAGTGGCCTCAGGGAGGATATTTAACTTGGAGTTCTTATCTGGACACATTGGTCTCCTTAATATAAGCAGTTCCACCATTAGATAAGGCTCCAGCCAGGGGCAGGAATAGTGCAGTTCATAATCACAGGACTGATTCCTTCTCTGGGGTTTTCAGGGAGACTGAGGGACAGCTCTGGAAGCCTGGGGGAAGGAGGAGAATGGAGAGAAGGAGGCAGGGACTGGGGGTGTCTGAGACCACCTGGCTTTATTAAAATTAAAAATAAAAGGGCTGGGATTCTTGGCCAACTTCAAGAAAACTGTGAGTAGCAGGTCAAGGGTCTTTCCACGTGCAGAGATTTTGAGAAAGACATTTCAAGCAGTTTATTCTGTGTCTGTGTCGGGGAGGGAGGGGTGTCAGTAGATGCAGATAGAAGCAAGATGCTCTTAAAACAAATGGATCCCCACTATTTGGTACTTTACTGTTCCAAGGGGTGATATTAGGGAGAAGCAGGAGGCCGGGCATTGCCCCTGAGAAGAACAATCCTGCCTATAACCCATCCCCACAGGGCTTCACACTGGGACAGCCACCTGCCAGCCCCTCTTGTGCCTCCTCAACCTTGTAGAGAAGACAGGAGATGGCTCTGAAGAAGGGATGGTAAGGGTTTCCATATAGTGTTAAGAGAATTGAATTTTCACACTTGCTAAGCTGGAACAAGGAAGTCACTCCTTGCTGCCTCAGCTCCTCGGGTCAAGCCTCTGAGGTCCACCACACACCAGCTGTGGAACTGAGATGTGTACCAGTTGTTCAGAGCATGTACAAGCAATCACACTCCAGAATGGCTGACCTGATGATCGTGCCATCTGAATAAGTATCTGTGCTGTTCTCAGCCAAAAAGTTTTCATGAGTGTTAGCCAAAGTTTTGTACTTGTTCTTGCTGCAAATGAAGAATGAGAAGCAGCAGTTTGAGGGAAAGCAAAGAGAAGCTTGTCAATTTGCTGGCAAATGAGGAGGAGGTGAGACTCTTTTCTTAAAGTACCATCATCCTCCCTTTAAACAGAAATACAGAGCTTTGTCTGGGGGTTTTCAGCTTCGGGCTAGCTTTCTGTTTAACGATGGTGTGGTCCTGGTCAGTCTTATCTCTGGTCAAGATGACCTCCTGCCCTTTTCTGGACATTCCTGTTGAGCCCTCTCCTGTGATTTAAAACAAAGAACAAAGAACACTCTCTGGGCCTCTGATTCCTGCCTCAGGCAGGGATGAAGGTTTCAATTCCCAAAAGGGGCGTGGGGACTGTTCAAGAGTGAGTCAAACATTTTGCTCTTTTTCAGGCTGTTACCTCTGTTATGTGAGATCTTTTAGAAAGATCTGCTCATATCACTGAACCCACTCGCTCATCCCAGCCAGAATTTCTGGGACCAAAGGGAGTACAAAACGAAGGGTTCATTTTCATCTGTTCTCCATATTCTATTACTATCATTTTTTTTTTTTTTTTTGAGACAGAGTCTCACTTTGTCGCCCTTGGTAGAGTGCCATGGCATTACAGCTCACAGCAACCTCCAGCTCCTGGGCTTAGGTGATTCTCTTGCCTCAGCCTCCCAAGTAGCTAGGACTGCAGGCACCTACCACAATGCCAGGCTATTATTAGTATTTTGTTGTTGTTGTCATTGCAGTTTTGGCTGGAGCCAGGTTTGAACCCGCTACCCTCGGTATATGGGGCCAGTGCCCTACCCACTGAGCCACAGGCGCCACCCTCTATTATTATCATTTAATGGTCTTTTGTTCTCTGTCCTCCAAATAGGGCAAAGCAAAGCCTTTACAGATTCCTGGAGACTGCCATTCTGTTGAAGAGGTGACGCCGTGAAACTCCTGCCTTAATTTTCCCACTGCCGAGGTCCCAGTGTGGCAGGCTTTTGATCATAGATCTTAACCAGCTAAATGAGTCTGAGCAAAGGCTTAGAACAAACAGCCAGATCTTAAAATGACTGGTTTGAAGCTACAAACAAATATCAAGGGTGCCCTTTGTTATTTGCTAATGAAGGTAACCCTTGAACTTGCTGGAGAATCAATTCAGTGTAAACACAGGCTTAGATAGCCCAGGCCTTAGTCAAAGAGAAGGAAAGGAGATGAGAGCAATATCATATCTGAACTGCGTCTCCAGTTGTCCTTAATCTGGACTGATCATTATTGTAGCTGGAAGAGCCTTTCAAACACACTGATGCCCTGTTTTTACCCCTAGACAATTTTGTTTAATTTGGCTGAGGTCTGGCCAGGTTGACAACCTTTGCTAGTGATTCTAGGTAAATAATAATGAAAAGTAAAGAATGATGACTGTGTACACTTTACGATGTACAAACTCCCACAGTGAGGTTGAACGGCTAAAATGTTTTTTCTGACAAGTCAGTTCCCATTTATCCACGCAAATGGAAGGAGCCAGCAAACCAGATGACACAGAAATTGATAAAACAACACTAAAATCTAAATTTGACTTTCTTAGTCCCATTCGGAATTCAGAGAAGTAATGAACACCCACTGCACGTCAGACGCTGTGTGAGGGGTGCCGGTGAATAGGCATTTGCTGTGTCAAAGGAGGTCGGGTTCCTTCATGTGTGCGTGCAGTAACAACGGCGGAGCTCTGCTCCCAGGTAAGATGAGGAACAGAAAAGACAACAGGCACATTTTGTACTCTCTTAAATTTTGCATTCTGTCAGAGCAAGAATAAAAAAAATGCCAGTCTGGGGTCATACTTATGGCCATTCGTGCTAATAAACACAGGGGCATCAAGTTTGCGTAACTCCTTTATTTCTCAGGCGTGGCCACAGTGGCCCAAAATGGTGAAACAGATAATAATGCAGGAAGTGGGGCTCTGTCTAGAGTCCAGACTGGGTTAAGGTAGACTTGAATCTTATTCTCTATCCACTCCTCTCTGTACTCCCTTTTCCTCTGTTTTCCAAATGATTTTGTACACTATGCAAGCAGGTGTAATTAACCGCCCTTCCGAATGCTGCCTCCAAGAAAGTGACTATGGTTACCCGGTAAGCAATGCTGCCTTTCTCCAAAAAGAACCATACATCTTTCTGGGATGTATCATATATGATGGGAGACCGCCAAACAGTAGTTTTCAACTTGGGCTGCAAATTTAAGTCACACAGGAGCGCTATAAAAAAGTAAACATTCATGCATATACGAATATGTACTTGGGTTATATCCCAAAGATACTGATATCATTGTGCCTTGTGCATTAAGATATTTAAAAGCTCCCAAAGACATCCTGATGTGTAGGTAAGATTGAGAACCACAGCAATGAAAAAGAGTGGCTACAAATATCCTGGTTGATCATTGACAAGTCAGATGGCCTTAGAAAAACTAGGTATCATCTCTATGCCTCTGTTTCCTTATCTTTAAAATGGGTTTTTTTAAAAAGCACTTAATAGAATGTAAACAGAAGCCCTAAAACTGTCTTCAACGTCTATAGTTTGAAAAGTGTTATATCTAGGTATCATCCTTGTCAGAAAATTTAGTTTTATAATTATGTTTCCCACCACGACAGGCAATGATTTCTTTTCTAGCTTTGTCCCAAGTTTCAAATTTCTATCAGTAACTTTTGGAATGTCTCCTAATTGCCCTCCACAGCCCACCTCACACAAATGTACACAAACCCACCAAAACCACAGACATGAAACACACACAGTACTCTGGACTACTAGGCCATCGTAACATGTTTTCTGGGACTTTAAGAAAGTTAAAAAATAAACACATTTTAAAAAAATTTTGCCAGATGTTACTAGATGTCCGAGCTGTAGGGTTGGCCCTGGTAATAGGAGTATCCTGATTGCCTGGTTATTTCAGACTTTCAGAACTCGGGTCTTTCCATATTATGATGCTATGACAGTCATTTCCTCATCATTTCCCCATTTGACAAGAAGGGAGCCACTTGCAAACATGATACTATGTTGCTATTCTTCCTTCCTGAAATTCACCCTTACTTCCCATCTGCAAAGACGCTCAGCCCTCCACCCGGTGGTATGTTTAACTTGTACACAAACGGTCGGCTTTCTCTCCCCAGCAACAAGAGGGAACCCTTTGTATTCCCTCTTTCTAAAATTTTACTACATACTTATTTATATTTTTTAACTGATAGGATAATTTGAGTAAGTTTCACACACTCAAAAAAAATTAATGAAGAAACAGAAAAAAGAAAAAAGGCTACAGTTGGTCCAGGTCACAGTGAGAAACCAAAATCCTTTTCTAGTACTAACAGGTCCCCAAAGTCCTACCAGGCCCCTTGATTAATTTCCTAGGCTCCATATTTTTCAATAGTTTAGTTGGTTTTCATTTGTTTGTTCTCCGTAGGAAAGCTCACCTTCTATTTTATTTTTCACCTGATGGGATCATGAGAATTACAAAGGAAGACAGCATGGTCCATGGAAAAGGGGTGGACAGAGGGCTGCATTTCTGGCCCCTGCCCCGCCATTCCCATGAGCTGTACAAATTTGGGTGGGTCATTTTATCTTTCTGGACTTCATTTGTCAGATAAGTTGATTATAATAGTTGACTTTAGAGATTATTTCTAACACCCAGGAGTCCATGAGGAGTTAATTTCTCAATTAACCTCAACTTCAGAAGGCCTCATAGGCAGTGAAGAATCTGAGGTTATCCCTGTCCCCACAGTGTTCTGATCTGGGTGGAGAAGCAGATCCATGCGTGGAAAGAGAATTGATCAGGTCTGCTTCTTTTTCAGGGGTGGAAGCCCCCTTCTGTCCCTCCCTCCCGCTGATTACAGCCAAGAACGCCATAGAAAATACTCAAAACAAGTCCCTGGAGACTCATAGTCTTTAAAAAAAAATACAGGCTGATTTTGGAGTGAAGTGTAACGTCAGCAACAGCAAAGCAGTAAGTTTCTGTTTCTGTTTTGTTTTGTTTTGTTTTCCTCTCACGGTTTTCCCCTAGGAATTGAGGTTGGACCTCAATTGTGGAGGCAGAGGTGTCGGTGTAGTTGAATGAAACTTCAGTAGTAACTGTGTGTTACAGGTCAGAGGAAACAGAGAAGAAAGAAAGGAAAGAAAGAGGAAGGAAGGAAAGAAGAACGAAGGAAGGAAGGAAGGAAGGAAGGAGGAAGGAAAGAAGGAAGGAAGGGAAGAAGAAGGAAGGAAGGAAAGAAAGAGGACGGAGGAAGGAAGGAAGGAGGAAGGAAAGAAGGAAGGAAGGGAAGAAGAAGGAAGGAAGGAAGGAAGGAAGGAGGAAGGAAGGAAGGAAAGAAGAGGGAAGGAAGAAAGAGGAAGGAAGGAAGGAAGGAAAGAAAGAGGAAGGAAGGAAAGAAGAAGGAAGGAAGGAAGGAAGGAAGGAGGAAGGAAAGAAGGAAGGAAGGGAAGAAGAAGGAAGGAAGGAAGGAAGGAGGAAGGAAGGAGAGAAGAAGGAAGAAAGGAAAGAGAAAGGAAGGAAGGAAGGAAAGAAAGAGGAAGGAAGGAAAGAAGAAGGAAGGAAGGAAGGAAGGAGGAAGGGAAGAAGAAGGAAGGAAGGAAGGAAGGAGGAAGGAAGGAAGGAAGAAGGAAGGAAGAAAGGAAAGAAAGAGGAAGGAAGGAAAGAAGAAGGAAGGAAGGAAGGAAGGAAGGAAGGAGGAAGGAAGGAAAGAAGGAAGGAAGGGAAGAAGAAGGAAGGGAGGAGGAAGGAAGGAAGGAGGAAGGAAAGAAGGAAGGAAGGAAGGAAGCAGGAAGGAAAGAAGGAAGGAAGGAAGAAAGGAAGGAAAGAGGAAGGAAGGAAGGAGGAAGGAAGGAAAGAAGAAGGAAGGAAGGAAAGAAGAAGGAAGGAAGGAAAGAAGAAGGAAGGAAGGACGAAAGGAACTAACTTAGTCTAGAGACCAGTGAGTACAGGAGAATTCTAAAGCAAAGAGAGCTGACAAAAGCAACACCCAAATTCTGAGCATGAATCCAGGCAAGTGACAGCCCTCAAGCAAAAGCCTGAACTGAGATTTCAAACACTGCCCCCTGGTGGTGAAACAGCCCAACCTAACTGAATCAGCTGCCTGTTGAGACAGACAATGGCAAGAAAAACAAAATTTCTTTAGAGCAGGGTTAGCAAACTATAGCATGTAGCACAATTTGGCCCATTATCCTTTTTGTAAATACAATTTTGTAGAACACAGCTCTGCTCGTTCACTTCCATATTCTTTATGGGTGTTTTTGCTCCATAATAGCAGAATCGAGATGTTACATGGAAACCCCATGGCCCATTAAACCCAAACTATGTATTTGCTGACTGGCTTTGTACAAACATGAGCTCAACCCCAGCTTCTGCAGATTGCAACAGGACCTACAGTTGGCATGGCACGATATTCACAATGTCAAAGATAAAGTATTTCTTGACAAACAACGAATCATAAAAATGCAACCAATTCTCAAGAGAAAGTAGAATCAACAGATGTCCCAAGTGCTAGAACTCTCAGATAAAATCTCTCGGATAAAATCTTGAAAGCAGTTCTTAGCACCATGCTTTTTTGTGAAGTGAAGGGAAGCATTCTTTAAATGAAAAAAAAAATGGCAAGTGTTTTCAGCCAAGAAATAGAAACCAGGGAATGAACAAAATAGGAAGGAAATTGTGGAAGTAAGAAATTATAATATTCTGCAATTAAAGAATCCACTGACTTTGTTTAATATGAGAAATGAAAATGACGGAAATATGAAACTTCAGGTTGGTCAAGTTGAAGATGTATCAGTAGGAGTTTATTTGATCAAAACAAGAGATGGAGATTGAAACACAATGAACAGAGACTCGGAGATCCATGAGACAATAGCGAAGGGCTGGTACCCCTGACACCGGAGTTAGAGAAAAGGAAACAGGAGAAGGGAAACAGGTTAATACAGAAGGAAGAGGAAGAGGAAGAGACAAGAAGAAAGATTAGCTAAGAAATTCCTGGATTTGGTGAGTGAAAGATACAAATTTACAAATCCGAGAAGTTCAGCTCAAATAAGAAAAAGCCCAGATGCATTTTAAACATATTTCTGAAAATTAAAGCTTAAAACATGTAAACACCAGAAGGTGATAGACACAGTACCCTCAAAGTAACAATTATTCAAATGCTGCTGTTTCTCTTTTGAAGTCAGGAAGCTCGGAAGGCAGATTTGAAAGAAAAGAACCACCAGCCTCTGAACAGATTCAGTAAAGAAATTCTTCATAACTGAAGGCAAAATAAAGGTCTTCATTGTCAGATGGTAAACACATTTTTAAAAATGTATTGACAGTAAACATCCTTTAAAATAAATGCTAATAGAAGTCCTTAATACATAAGAAAAATGGTAATAATAAAAAACCTATGATTTTAGGAACCAAAGAAAAATATCAGAAATAGTAAAGATCTCAGTAAATACAATAGACCTTTCCTCTTAAGTTCCTTGAAGCCCACAAGATTGCTAAAAGTAAAAAGCAGAACATTATCTGACAGATATTTCAGTATATGTAGATGTCATAACCACTACCTAGAGGGAGATAGACCACGGGATCTATATTTTAAGATTTCTATATTTTACTTGAAATGGTAAGGCATTAACTAAATAGATGTAAAATTTTACATTCTTCTGGGGCGAATGTGTATAGATAGAGCATGGATAGATGGAGTGCATACCACGATGGACAAATTAAAATAATAAAAAATGTCCTAACAGAAAAAAATTTACAAGACAAGAAAACAGAAGAAAAACAGGTAAAAAGAAATAAATAATTACATGGCAGAACTAAACTCTGTTGTCCATAATTATGTTAAATGTAAATGCACACCAATTAAAAATGTAGATTTTCATATTCCATTAAAATAAAAATAGACCCGACTATATCATGTCTGCAAAAATCTTACTTTAAATATAATGACGGAAACAGGTGCTGTAGTTCTTTTGGGCAGCTAAAACACTGGTACTGTAGGCTGGGGAACTTATAAACAACAGAAATGTACTATTCAGAGTTCCAAAGACTGGGTTACCAAGATCAAGGCACTTGGTGAGTTGGTGTCTGTGCGAGTCTCCTTGCTGCTTCGCAGATGGTGCCTTCTTTCTGAGTCCTCACAGCTGGGACTCTGCAAAGAAGCTCCCATGGACCTATTCCCATTCATTGATCCTCATGAGAAAACCACCCCCCAAAGACCCCACCTCCTAATAGCATCACATCAGTGATTAGGTTTCAATAGGTTAAAATGTAAAAGATCTTCAAAAAAGACTCAACTTCTAGTATCCAATGAATTAAAGATGATATTGAGAGGGAACAGCTATGAACCTATTTTTTTTTTAATTATTTTCCTTGCTTTGCCTTTAAATAGTGATGGTAGTGGCAAAAATAAAAAAAGATAAAAGAGCTGGAGAAGAAGGAAGAAACGGAGGAGAGGGGGGAGGAGGCAAGAGCTGCAGGAAGCTCCAAGGTCATAAATCAAATCAGGTACAAAGCCCAGGTAGCAGCAACCAATCAAAAGTTCATGCACCTCCACCCCAGCTAAGACCCCAACCACGGAGAGACAGTTGACCTACTGGAACCCCAAGACCTCCCTAGTGAACAATGAGTGACCAGACACTAGCTTCTTCCTCAGCTGTCTTCTTCAGCATTTTATTGCAACCCATAGTATTTTGCGGGAAAGTGTATAAGAGTTTCCCTGGCCTTTGTTTGGGGGCCACTCCCCGTTGTTTCTGCTTTTCTCATGGGAGTGACCCGAGCATACGCCTGATAAACTCCTTGGTTTTTCCATGTGTGAGTATGGACTCTCAGTGGTAATAATTTTGGCCTTAACAGATATGTCAAGGGAAACCAGAATATATTTTCAAACAATGCAAGACAAAAACTTCAACATAAAAAAGTTGTGGGATTCTGCGAACGCAGTACACAGCCGTCGAATTTTATATCCGAGAAAAAGGAAGCCTGAGAGATTCCAAGCTTCCACTGGGCAAAACTAGAAAAGTTAGATCAAACCCAATTCAAGACGTGAAGAACTAAAAACAGGAAAGAGAAAAAGAAATAATAAGATGTAAAGCAGAGAAACAATAAGGAATCCCAATGAAACAAAAAGCTAGTTCATTCTAAAAAAATAAAATTAGTCTGACAGACAAACTGAAGAGAGGAAAGGCACACGTCCCTACATTACCACAAAGAGTAAGAGATCACTGGGGTTCCGTATAGAAAAATAGTGACAGCAGGATATTACAGGAAATATCATGTTCTAAAATCTGACAGTTTAGGTGGAATGGACCAATTCCTGAAAAGAAAGCCAACTATCAAGATTCACAAGAGCAGGGACAGTGCCTGTGGCTCAAAGGAGTAGGGCGCCAGCCTTATATGCCAGAGGTGGTGGGTTCAAACCCAGCCCCAGCCAAAAACTGCAAAAAAAAAAAAAAAAAAAAGATTCACAAGAGCAAATAAATCACCTGAATCCATCTAAAAAATTGAATAAACTTGTTAAATAAATTAAAGTTGTTCTCATAATCCTTCTTAAGAAGAAAATTATAGCACCATATGGTTTCAGGGACAAGTTGACACTTTAATGAAGAAATAACATGAATATATGTAATAGAAAATATTTATTTCTATTTTCCCACTTTTTTTTTCCTTTGAGACAGAGATTTGGTCCATTACTCCAGGTACAGTGCTTGGCACAATTATACCTCACCACAACCTCAAAGTCCTGGGCTCAAGCAATTCTCCTGCCTTAGCCTCTCATAATCCTTCTGCCTCAGCCTCTCATGATCCTCCTGCCTCAGCCTCCCATGATCCTCCTGCCTCAGCCTCCCATGATCTTCCTGCCTTAGACTCCTGAGAACTAGGACTATTAGATGTGAAATACCAGGCCTGCTGAATTTTTTACTTTTTATAGAGACAGGGTTTGCTGGGTTGCTCAAGCTGATTTCAAACTCCTGGCTCAAGTAATCATCCTACTTTTGCCTTGCAAAGAGCAGAAATTACAGGTATGAGCCCCCGTGCCTGGTACCCCACTCATCTGTTTAGGTCAGGATTACCCATATACCAAAACCAAATAAAAACAACACAAGAAAAGAAATCTATACTCCTCTATATCCCTCAAGTGCATAGATTACAAATTCTCACCAAATATTAGCAAATCACTGTAATCAGGATAGTATAAGAGAGAATATTCCTATATAGATCAAGGGAACAGTATACTCAGTGTGGAAACGGACTAACATAAAAACCACCAAATGGTTTTTGGACGAGATACAAAACAATTCAATGGAGAGACCAATCTTGTTAATGAGTGGTGTTGGAACAATGGAACTTCGTATGACAAAAAACAAACAATAAAATGAACTTTAGACGTTACATGTATACAAAGATTAACTCAAAAAAGATCACAGATCTAAATTTATTTTAAACTATAAAACTTTGAAAAGAAAACACGAGGAAATAGTTGTGTGATCTAAGATTAGGCAAGACTTCTTAGACATGTCACTAAATCATTATCCATACATGAGAGAAAAAAATCTGACAAATTGGACTTCATCAGAATTAAAAAATTTTAATCTGCAAAAGACACTGTTAAGAGAATAAAAAGTCAAGCCAAAGTCTCAAAAAATATTTGCAAATCACATATCTGGCAAAAGACCAGAATATAAAAAAGAACACTCTGAACCCAACAGTAGGAAAATAAGTAATCCAATTAGAAAACAGGCACAGCCCTGACAGAAATCAGACAGTGGATGTGAATGGTCAGTGAGCACTTGGAATGGTGTTCAGCACCGTTACCATCGGGGAGATTCAAATTGAGCCCATGATCTGACACCACCTATTAGAATGACTAAAAACAAACCCAAACAAACAAAAAACCACTAACAATACCAAAATCCAATGAGGCTGCGGTAGGACTGGGTCTCTTATGCATTGTTGATGGAAATGAAAAATGGTACAGCCATCCCAGAGAACAGTTTTGCAATGACTTGGCTTAGCTGGCACGCTCCTGACTATTTCACTTAAAAAGAAAAATATTTTCATGTAAAAATCTGTACATGCCTGTTTATAATAGTTTCAGCTGCAATAGCCAAAAGCTAGAAACAACTTGTTACCAGACATAGAGGTCTGGCCACCTGTCCCTGTTGGCCAATGTGCAGAGAAGGGACAGGTCCCGCAGACTTTGCAGAGAAGGGGACAGGTCCAGAAGACTTTGCAGAGAAGGGGACAGGTCCAGAAGACTTTGCAGAGAAGGGGACAGGTCCAGAAGACTTTGCAGAGAAGGGGGCAGGTCCAGAAGACTTTGCAGAGAAGGGGACAGGTCCCGCAGACTTTGCAGAGAAGGGGACAGGTCCAGCAGACTTTGCAGAGAAGGGGACAGGTCCAGCAGACTTTGCAGAGAAGGGGACAGGTCCAGCAGA
>NW_003852492.1:1756793-1765355 GCF_000181295.1 Otolemur garnettii | reverse complement strand
CTTTGCAGAGAAGGGGACAGGTCCAGCAGACTTTGCAGAGAAGGGGACAGGTCCAGCAGACTTTGCAGAGAAGGGGACAGGTCCAGCAGACTTTGTCAGGATTCTGGACAACAGTGGGAGTAGCCTCTCCAAGACTGTTCTTTTCTTCCATTTCCATCATTATAGTTTTATATGTAAAAGTTCAAAGCAAAGACCACATTAACCCTTATTCTAAATAATAATCAGCATAACTCAGTGACCTATTATAACATTCCAGTTTAAACATTAATCTCCTTTAAAAATAAAATAGTTAAATAATGGTTAAAATAAAATAAAATAAGATTAAAAAGTTAATCTCCTAAATCAATCTCTCAACATAAGCATCTTTAGGGTAGGAGCTAAATTTACAAAAAAGTAAAAATGGGAGCGGGTGAAGGTCGGGCAGACCTACACTGACCAGCCCAACTGTGTCATGGCCACTCTCACCTGGCAGACTCCATCTTATTCTCACTACATACACTTTCAAACTCGGTTCTTTAACTGGTAATAGACAAATTGTGTCACCTTCATACAAGGAAATGTCACTCAGCAATGAAAAGGGAGGAACTATTGACACAATGCACAACAGCTTAGATAGATCTCAAGGCAATTATGTTGAGTGAAAAGCAGGCCAGTATCCAAGGTTGTATAATATAGGATTCAACTTATAACAACACTCTCTAATTGATGCAGGCTTAGCAACAGAGAACAGATCAGTAATTGTCAGGGATTTAGGGTGGAGAAAAACTGCAACTTCCAAACTGACATAACAAGTTTGTACCCTGATTGTGGTGGTTTTACATGACTCTCCAGAACTATCTGGACATAAATTGCTTACAAGGAATTATTAAATCCAAATAAAATCTGCAGTTTATTTGACATTATTATGTCTACATCACTTTCCTGGTTTTGATAGTTGCTCTATGATTATGAAATAGAATATCATTGAAGGAACCTAAGTGAAGGGTATCCAGGAACTCTTACTAATATTTTTGGAATTTTTATGCGACTCTCAAATTTCTTCAAAATAAAAAGTTGAAAAAAATATTTTAGCAAATGGAGTCCAGCAATGCATAAACACAACAGTATGTCACAACCAAGCATAGTTCACCATACAGCTACAAAGATGACTCGAACTAGAAATTCAACTGGTGTAATCTATTATACTAACACACTAACAAGAAATAATTGATGATCATGTCGATATATGCAGGAAAAAAATTAAAAATAAGTTAACATACATGATAAAAACACTTCACAAACGATTAACAGAATTTTTTCAACCTGATAATGGTGTTTATAGCTAAAATTATTATAATTGTGAAAAAAACTGTTTCTCTACAGTCAAGAGCAAGTAAGGGTGTTTACTTTTCACTTTTCTTATTTTTATCTTTATTTTTTTGACTGGGGCTGGGTTTGAACTCGCCACCTCTAGCATAGGGGGCCAGCACACTAATCCTTAAGCCACAGGTGCCACCCTCTTACGTCTCAGTGAAATAAAGCAAGAAAATACATAAAAGGTACAGAAATTGCTAAGGGAAAAATAAAACTATCTTATTCATTGATGATTTAATTGCCTATAGAGGAATCTAAAAAAAAGGAAGTTAAAGCTCCTATATCTAATAAGTAAGTTTAGTAAGGTTGCAGGATACAAGGTCAACATACAAATATCAGCCATATTTCTATACGTTCGTGATGAAAAATGGGGAAATAAAAATTAAAAGCAATTGCCTGAATAAAATGACTAAGTATAAGCCTTGCAACATATGTTCCAAATCTATATGTTAAAACCCATAAATGGAATTCAAAACAAAAGCCATATGATCATCTCAATAGATGCAGAAAAAGCACTTGATAAACATCTACAACCTTCTCATGATAAAACTTCAACAAAGTAGGCACACAAGGAATATGCCTCAAAATTATAAATGCCATATACGAACATGCCAAACTGGTGGCCAGCAACATACTGAATGGGAAAGTTGACGTGTTCCTCCTGAGAACTGAATGAGACGAAGGACCCACTGTCACCACTTTATTCTACATAGTACCAGAAGCAATCAGACAGAAGGAAGATGTAAAGGGCATCCAAATCGAGAAAGAGAGAAGCCAAACTATCACTTTCTGCAGATGCTGTGATCTTGTATCTAGAAAATCCCAAAGATGCTCGCGAGAGACTCCTAGAATTGATAAATGAATATGGCAAAGACCCAGGTTATAAAGTCAGTGTACACAATCAGTAACATTTCCATATACCAACCACAGTCCATCTGACAGTCAAAGAAGAAGCCAATACAATTCACAATAAATACAAAGAAAATAAAATACTCAGGAATCTACATAACCAATGAGAGGAAAGATCTCTGCAGGGGAAACTGCAGAACAATAATGAAGGAAATCACAAATGACACAAACAAAAGGAAAACATTTCATGCTCACGATTCAGAAGAATCATCAGCATTGTGAAAATGTCTGAACTGCCCAAAGTCATTTACAGACTCAACACAATCCCCATCAAAATACCAATGTCATATTTCCCAGATCTGGAAATGCTTCATATGGAGCCAAAAAGAGTCAAAGTAATATTAACCAAAATGAACAAATCTGGAGGTATCACATTACCAGACAGCAAATTGTGGCACAAGGATACAATAACCAAAACAGGGTGATTCTAGAGAACACAGATGCAAGACTAGCTACCTACAACCAGCTGGTCTTTGACAAAGCACACAATAACATACAGTGGGGAAAGAAAGTTCTTTTCATTTTTATTTTTTTTTGAGACAGAGCCTCACCCTATCACCCTGGGTAGAGTGCTGTGGCATCACAGCTCACAGCAACCTCCAACTCCTGAGCTCAAGCGATTCTCCTGCCTCTGCCTCCCAAGTAGCTGGGACTACAGGTGCCTGCCACAATGCCTGGATATTTTTTGGTTGCAGCCTTCATTGTTGTCTGGCAGGCTGGATTTAAACCTGCCAGCTCAGGTGTATATGGCTGGCACCTTAGCCACTTGAGCCACAGGTGCCAAGCCAAAAATCATTTTTTTTTTTTTTTGCAGTTTTTGGTTGAGGCCAGGTTTGAACCTGCCACCTCTGGTATATGGAGCTGGGCCCCTACTCCTGGAGCCACCTGAAAGAAAGCTCTTTTCAATAAAGGGTGTTGGGAAAACTGATCGCCACTTGCAGAAGTTTGAAACAGGAGACCTATCTCTCACCTTACACAAAATTAATTCAAGATGGATAAATGGCTTAAATGTAAACCATGAAACCATAAATATTCTAGAAGAAATTGTAGGAAAAAAGTCTTGTAGACATTAGGCTAGGCAAAGAATTTATGACAATGATTCCAGTGGCAAACACAGAAACAATCAAAATAAATAAATGGGACTTGATTAAACAGCTTCTGTGCAGCAAAGGGAATTATTGACAGAGTAAACAGATAACTTACAGAATGACAGAAAATGCTCACAAACTACACATCTGATAAAAGGCTAACATTCAGAACGTCTATAAAGAACTCAAATAAGTCAGTAAGAAAAAGCAAACAACCCCATTAAAAAGTGGGCAAAAGACATGAGATGAACAAATGTTTTTCAAAAGAAGATAGAAAAATGGCCAAAAAACATGAAAAGTGGTCAACATCACTAATCATCAGGGAAACTCAAATGAAAACCACAATAGCCCCATCAGAATGGCCATCATTAAAAAGTCAAAAAGTCAAAAGCAGGGCGGCACCTGTAGCTCAAAGGAGTAGGGCACCAGCCCCATATGCCGGAGGTGGCGGGTTCAAATCCAGCTGCAGCCAAAAAAATGCAAAAAAAAAAAAAAAAGCAAAAGCAACAGATGTTGGCATCAACGTAAAGAGAAAGGATCACTTATATAGTCGGTGAGACTGAAGATTAGTGTAATGTTTAGGGAATGCAGTATAGAGATTCCTCAAAGAAATAAATGCAGACTTACCATTTGACCAGCAATACCACTACTGGGTATCCACAGCCCCACTCCCCACAAAGAGGTCATTTTATCAGAAAGACACTTGCACTCAAATATTTATTGCAACACATGTAACAACTATGAAGATGTGGAATCAACCTAATTGCCCATCAGTTGATGAGTGGATTAAGAAAATGAGGTGTTCTATATACTATGGAGTACTACTCGGCCATAAAAATGAATGAAATAATGTCTTTTTCAGCAATTTGAATGGAATTGGAGATTATCCTAAGCAAATTATCTCAGGAGTAAAAAAAAAAAAAAACACAACATGAACTCTGTAATAATTGGGAGCTAACTGACGGACACACAGGCGGAAAGATATGTAAAGGTCGTAGGGAATCAAGAAAGGGAGGGCAGGAAGCAAAGGGAGGTAAAACCCTCCCTATCGGGGGTGATGAACGGGCACAGGTGACAGGCTACTCAGAGCCCCAACTTAACCTTATGAAAGGTATCCATGCAACAAAAACAGTTCCATCCCCTTAACACTATGAACTCTAAAAAATTCAAAGTCAAAAGTGGAGATAATTTTTCAAGGGCTTTTATACGAGGGTATTAATACAACAAGGATAGCCAAAGAGCATTATAGAAGGTCAACGGTTGGAGGATAACTTTGGGTAGCTGTACGCAGAATGTCTTCATGTGCAAGGTTAGATTTCATCTAGATCCGACCCTGAGCATAATGGGAGGAATTCCAAGTAGACGAGATAATGCATCCTGTGAGCAAAGGTACAGACTTGGAAATGAGAAGGTATGCCTTGAAGACACCTGTCAACTTTGGCGGTTTGTTTGTGAGATTCTATTTTCTTCAAAATCTCTCCCTTAGTTGTGTAAGGACGGTGGGTTGACATCTCTGGGGCATAGTCTGTATTGAGTCGCTGGCTCCCTCCCTGTTTCAAGACAGCTCAGAGAGCCAGTGCCCTTTCATTACAGATTTCTCTGCTCACCTTAGGCTTCATGTAAGACTAAAATAAACGTCCACTGGTTAGGAATATGTGGTTAAAATATAGCTGGATATCTCTGGAAGCCCAGACCTGCCTGACGAGCTCCAGCTGGAGACGGGTCAGAGCCCTGTGGACACTTAGAGGAATACAGCCTGCATTGGGTTCTTCAATCTTAGCCCCTCAGCAGACAGTTTGCAGCTACGAGCCCCAGGAGGCATGTCTTACTACAGATGCAAAGTCACAGCCGATGACAACACCTTCAGAGGTCCTGACACTGGGGACAGCGGCTGCAGCTAACGTGCTCGACGCTGAGCTGAACACTTTCCTTCTCTGTTATTATTTTCTCTGTTTCCAACACCTGTGCCTGCAGTTCAGTTTCCAAGAATTCCTGTGCTGCGGGACACTTTCTTCCTTCTGTCTGTCTGGCAATGCTCTTTTTCCTCAAGGAGCACCATCCTTTCTGAGCCAATTTATTAACACAAAACATTAATAAAATATTGTATCTTTATCCTGGACTTTGAATTTCATCATGGCAAGACCACTTAAAGGGATGAAAGAAATCAACAGGTGGCTCCCTCTTAGGAAAGCCTCAGAAGATCCAGATTAATCCTCCAGGGACCTCACTGCCCTTCAGTTCTACCTCACTCCTCACTGCCTCTCCCTGGGAGCCTGAGCTTCCTCATTGTCTGCTCACTGCTCAGCTGTAATGATAATCCCAGAACTGTTACGCCAGAATGATGTCAAAGCACTGTTTTTTCTACTCCTGGAGAAGGTCTGACACAGAAGATGACATTTGATGTGGGACTTGAAAGACAAGTAAAAATACAGAGAACCACATTTTATTGAGCACTTACTATATGCCAGGAACCGAGTTAACTCATTTAATCTTCATAACAGCTTGCAAGTTAGGTTAATTGGTGTCCCCATTTCATAAATGAAGAATTTTGAAATGCAGAGATTGTCTACTTTAGCTACAAAGTAACCAAACTAGGCCAGCCAGGCTTCAGAATTCAAATTCTATTTTCTTTTTCTTCTTCTTATTTTTTTTTCTTTCTTTTTTATTGAAACAGACTCTCACTTTGTGGCCCTTAGTAGAGTACCACGGACTCACAGCTCACAGCAACTCTCGGGCTTAAGTGATTGTCTTGCCTCGGCCTCCCAAGTAGCTGGGACTACAGGGGCCTGCCAGAATGCCCGGCTTTTTTTTTGGTAGAGACGGGGTCTCACTCTGGCTCATGCTGGTCTCGAACCTCTGAGCTCAGGGCAATCCACCTGCCTCGGCCTCCCAGGGTGCTAGGATTGCAAGCGTGAGCCACCATGCCTGGCTCAAACTCTAGATAGAGAAATAAAAGAGCACAGGAGGCACACACACACACACACACACACACACACACACACACACACAGAGGAAAAACAGGACACAAGATACCAGCATAGAAGGTCTTTATTTTGAGCAAAATTGAAGATTTGAGTGTGACTAAAACGTAAGTGATATTGAGAGAGCGGCTAGAGGTGAGATAAATAGTTCTGAGAATAAGAACTATGAGAGAACAATGAAGATTTGAAATAGACATCATTAACCTCTGAAGGTGATGGTATGAAATAAATATGGATTATAGCTGAGATGTAAATTCGGTTTAAATAGACCTACACTTCCCAACATTAAGAACTGACTGTGGCTTGGCTTCATTAGACATTGCTTTGTGTTTTTAACACAAGTCAATCCAAAAATCTCTTTTTGCAGCTACAGAATGATACAGAGAGAAGCATCACAGGAGTCAACAGCTGTGTTCTGTATTTAACACAGTCCAGTGGACGGGACGTGTTTTATCCCAAAATGTTCATCAGAGCAACAGAGAATGAAGAGACCGCTGGTCGTATCGTCAAACATGAAATTTGGCAGATTGCATTTTCAAGCAAATCTTTTTTTCCAAGTGAAATTTTATGCATAAATTCAATAGATAACACAGAAGAAAGGGCTGTCTAGGCAAGGAAGGCTTGGAGGACCAAGATCCCAGGGAACTTGCTTTCTCTTTATACTTAAATGATTGATTTTAGAACAAACCATATATTTTGGTGGCAATTCTGAGATTGCTGAGAAATCTTCCGATTGTGAATCTTCTTCTCATATAGAGTTAATTACAGGGAGGCCACATACTGGGCAAGACCAGCTCTGTTCCTGCTGCCTAAGAGATACTGTCCAAAGCCCAGCCCATCCAATAGACAGATTTCTCAAGTAAATGGATATATTGGAATTCCAGCTTGTTCAGTGGTCTCTTTTGGGCATAGCTGACTTGACCAGTCTTATTCTGGTCTTCTCATAATTGTACTTCTCTTCCTTAAAAGCATGACGCCTCTCTGGTCACTCTGCACCAGCCCATGGGAATCTTCTTCAAAACAACACTTTACATGCCCTGCAGAGAAGCTACACTTGAACTGTCAGCATCAGAGAGCCAATATTTATTTTTCAGCAAGGGATTACCGTAAGTCTCCCATGGTGAATATTTAGAAGCATCAAGGATTGGTGAGGAGAAGGTGGGGAACATTTTGTACTCTCTCTATCCCGCCTAATTCCTCACCACTCCCACCATTTCTCAGCACATCCCCTGCTCACTATGTGCCCAGACTACATTAAAGGCTGGAAATCACATAATGAGCAAAACAGGGAAGCATTCATCCTCATGGCCCTTACAGTCTAGAGGGGGAAACAGACAATATGAAAACAAATAAACAAAAAGCAAACCCTCACGCACAGGCTGGGTCAGCCATCTATAACAAATCTGGCCCATTACCTGTTTTTGGAAATAAAATTGCACCAGCGCATGGCCACACCTGTTTAAGTCTTATCCATGACTGTGTTTGGGCACCAACAGCAGACTTGAATAGTTGTGAGGGAGAATGCCTAGTCTGCAAGCCTCAAGTATTTGCAATCTGGCCCTTTTCTTCTCTTTCTTTCTTTTTCTGTTTTTTTTTTGTGTGTGTCGGGGGGGGGGCAGAGACACACTTCATCACCCTAGGTAGAGTGCCATGGCATCACAGCTCACAGCAAACTCAGACTCTTGGGCTCAAGGGATCCTCCTGCCTCCACCTTCCATGTGGCTGAAGCTATAGGCATCCGCCACCACACCTGGCTAGTTTTTCTATTTTTAGTAGAGATGGGGGTACACTCTTGCTCAGGGTGGTCTAGAGCTCCTGAGCTCAAGGGATCCACCTGCCTTGGGCTCCCAGAGTGCTGGGCTTACAGGTGTGAGCCTCAGTGCCTGGAGTATCCGGCCCTCATCTGACACATAGTATTTCAGTTTGCAGAAGACACATGTACAATAGAGTAAAATGAAGCAGAGAAAGGGATAGGGCATGGGGGCTGCTAATGGTGCAGTGTAACAGAAGATGATCTGAGCGAATAAATGGAGCATCAGAGAAAGCCTTACTGAGAAGGTGTTATCTGAGCAAATACCATTTACCTTCCAAATTAATCCAGTTGACATATTTTATTGTTAATCTTTCTGTGGATAATCTCTGCAATTCCATGACAAATTCTCTGCATTAATGCTTTTATTTTGCACTGTACAATCACAATCACGCCGTGGCTTAGCTGTCCAACAGCCACC
>NW_003852492.1:1643818-1756556 GCF_000181295.1 Otolemur garnettii | reverse complement strand
GCGGGTCCGGGCTGGGGATTTGAACCCGCCACCTTAGGTGTACGTGGCTGGCGCCTTAGCCGGTTGAGCTATAGGCGCCGAGCCCAGATGAAACTTTTTGAATTATTTCACTGCTTGCCCCCCAAAAGGCTTCTTCAACTTTCCATTAACAATAGGATGAAAGTTGAGCTCCTTAGCTAGGATCCAACATCCCTCTGAATCTCTCTCCTAGTAACATTTCCAGAATGATTGATCTTCCTCCCTCTCTGCTTCCCTCTCTCCTTCCTTCCCTCTTCTCTCTCCTTCTTTTTCTTTCTCTCTTTTTTGATCTCCCCCTCTCCCCCCCCCACCTTTTTCTCGAGACAGATGGGAAAGTACATTCGGCACCTACATAGAAGAAATGTAATACCCACAGTATTATATTTTCTGCCTCTAAGCCACAGGCCAACTGTTCTATTCATTGGCTCATTGTTTCCCGGCCATTTCTAAGGTTCTCAGGTAGACTGACTTTGAAGCCTGGAATGTCCTTCCTCCTGACGTCTGCAGGACACAAGGGGAAGTGTGTATTAAGCAGGGAGCTGAAGGAAGAGAGGGGATGGTGCCCACCAACAGACACCTGGGGAAGGATGGTCCAGGCAGAGGGAAGAGCTGGGTGCTGAAGCCGATGGTGGGAGAGGGCTGGTGTGTCAGAGAGGGGCCTGTGGTGCCTTGGTGATGGGAGATGGAAGGTTAGGTGAGAGAGAGAGAGAGAAAGGGGCAGGGGAAATGGTGAGAGTTTAAACTCTCGGTGAGAAGGGAGCCAGTTCAGAGTGTTGAAGGGCTTTAAGTAGACACAGGGGTGATCAGAGTGCAGGGCCAGCTGTGTCACAATAGGCAGTAGAGGGACAGGGATGCAAGGGGACAAGTTGGGAGAATTTTAAAGCAGTGCAGGTGAACGCTGTTGACACGTTAAACCCAGGCAGCAGTTGTCCTAGACCAGTGGTTCTCAACCTTCCTGAAGCCATGACCCTTTAATACAGTTCCTGTGGATCGTGACGCACAGGTTGAGAACTGCTGTCCCAGACAGGTTGTTGCATTGCCTGGATAGTTTTGAACATAGAGTGTGTGGGAATCTCAGGTGGGCTGGATGCAGTTTACATGGAGAGTGAAATCAAGGAGGAGCCCAAGGTTTTGGCCTAAGCAAGCAGCCTCCAGGGGTGACAATTACTGAGATGAGGACCAGTGAAAGGGGAGAGGGAGATATTTGGGGGTTCTGGTTAGGAGTGGGAGATGCATCAGGAATTAGGTTTTAGACACAGCAAGTTAGAAATACCATTTATACTCTTGACTAAAAATATATGAGTAGCAATTTGGCTGTATGGTCACAGCAGAAGTGCACGTCAGGCATCCGAGTCTGCTCACGTCCACATAGTCATGTCCCCGTCATGGGGGCAGACAGTGGCAGCGTGTAGGGGAACCAACTACTTACAATTGTATGTGATTAGACTGTAATTTAATTTTACATAAAAACAGAAAGTGTAGCTTGTGCCTGGTTTTAATATATATTGAATTTCCCTGGAATGCAACTATTATGTAAATATAAGGAAATATTACCTTTAAGTTTTGTTCAGAAGTTTCAGAAAGAACTATTTACCATTTTGGAAAGTCCTATTGCTGACAGCACTGCTGCTCACAGTAACTCAATCACCTGTGCACTCCCGTCCTCAGAGCCATGGATTTTAGAGCCCTTGGGTGTCCAGAAGCAGGCCTGTCATCTTAGGCCACTAAGGCCACTTACGTGAGCACTTAACATGTTATAACTATATCATGAAGCTTATTATTTCAGTATCAAATATTTTTATTTCTTACTTTGTATCATAGCTAGTACCTTATTATGAACTATTTTTAGTCTCTATTCTATGTTATCTTCAAGACTCTCAGGCATGATTTTTCCTACTGCTGCCACTTTCTGGAAAGTTCTTTCTCTCCACCTGTGCTGAGACCATGACAGAGTGTGAGTGCAGGCACATGAACGGATGCGTCTCAAGACCGTAAAGGGCCTTTCAAAACGCCTAGGATGAAAATGAGATACTGCATTTTCTAGGGTTGAAAGCTCTGCCCACCTTGGGCTCCCAGAGTAGCAAATCCCAAATCCTCAGCACACCCTACGGGCAGCTTCCAGCCTCGCTCCCCAGCAAGTCTCAAGGGACAGGAACAGATGATGAAAGAGACGCAGAATTAATGAGCCACACAATGGGCATCGTCGCAGCCATAAGGCTGGCTGGCCTCACGGGTTTTCGCCTTTGCTCCATCAATCTCAGCTTTAAATAAATTTTAAAATGGCAAAATTAGCATTTCTGCTACCTTTCTTCAAAAATGTAAATAAAATCAACAGGTCACCTCTATTCTGTTTCCTGAGTTAAGCACAGTTCATTTTTTAGCTCTTTTTCCTCAGGACCCCATCATTCCCCTCATGCCAGCCCTGCTTGAGAAACAGCACTGATGATATTTTTATTTTTGTTTGTCACCAATGATGATGCACCCGCAGGCATCACAGGCTGGTGTGTTTGTTTAAGCTGGAGCTGCAAATTTGATGAGTTCTCCAGGCTTCCCCTCTTTAATTCCCAGTGTTACATTTGGGTATTATATTTCTTCTACGTAGGTGCCGGATGTACTTTCCCTGACAAATAAATTCACAGCTGCGGATTTGAAGTCTATTCAGAACGTACTTTCTTAAGCGAGGCTTAGAAAGCTCTCAAATTCCTTTTAGTCATTTGAGGTAACATTGCCCATTTAGAAAACCCGGCACTCAAGAAAGAAGGTTAATCCAGGGCCAGGAGGTTTGAAATGAAGGGAAACAGGCACACAGACCAGTCTCACCGGTAACAGAGACACCGAGGCTCACCCCGGGTGGCTGGGTGCAGAGACCGGCATCGCACAGCTGACTGTCACGGCACAGACTCAGCACACAACTCTTGATCTATAATCGGCTAAAGCGTTAAAAGTATTTATTTGGAGTATAAAATATGTAAGACACACCTAGCAAATTGTATTTGTCAATTTATAAATGTAGATCGAGAGAAGTTAGAAATGAGGAAGTAGGAGTTTTATAAAAAATTTATAATTTAGGGATGATTCTTGAAGTCCCACCATTCCTCCTTTCATGATCAATCTTTTCCTAAATACATCTGATTTCAAACACAGGCAGAAAGTGATAATGCCACGTGAAGATCTGTTTGTTTATCTCCTTTGTGGGCATTTGTTCTGATGTTTCTTAACCTCATGGACTAATCATATTTCTTATTAACACTTTCTAAACAATAATATGTACTTGGATAGCATTATGAGAGAATTTATTACTGAGGTAGGATTATCAGAGAAATTTGATAGATCCCAGCAACTTCCTCACTCTAAACATGTAAACACTGAACATGAGTCACATTAAATATTTAATATTTATACATGTAAGGAGCCACATTTGTCAACAAAACGTAATTGATCCTTGAGATAAAGAGGTTTTTTCCGTGGAGTGACTTTTGGTTTTTAAGTGAAGGAAGTAGTTTGTCTGAGAAAAGCTATCGACGCCCAGAGACTCATTTCCACGTGTGGACCTTAATGAACACGGGTCCGATTTCCATTACTTCTTCACCTAGAACTATGAATCAACTATTCAGTTGTTCAACTCTTTCACTTGTAAAATTAGGAGAACTCTGGGTTAATGCAAACATCTACCTTCTCCACTTCATAACCTGAGCTGCTGGACAGCTAGAGAAAAAAATAACAGCCTGAGGTCACTGGCAACACAACACAGCCACCTCAGCAGGTGGTCTGTCTCCCCAGATTCTCCTATCTCCTTCTCCATCCCAACAGAAACTATGAATACTTTCATTGCTCTTCCTAACCACACAGTATTGACTGATGTTGTCTACTATAGACAACAGAAAACTGCCTAATTGAAGTAGACAAGGCTTTGTTAAGTCTATACACAACTTATGGAATTGCTAGAGGGCTGAAGAACAGACTCTAGGCTGAGGTTCTAGGAATGACTCCCAGAGCTACACCGTGGATCTCAAGAGCTTCTGTGTTTTGGGGGCTCTGGGGGCTTCCCAGTCGGGATACACACCCTTAGCTGAGCTCAGAACTGCACTGCTTCTGCTCTGCCCATGCGGCAAAGCAGGGCATTCCGGGCTCTGCCTCCTCCTCACAACTCTGTTCCAGGTCAGGCTTTCACAGTACATTGTTCTTAACAACAAGCAAAGCTAGATGATGTAGTTTGGAGTCAAATTCTACATTGCTAAAGCTGGATTAGGAGAGATGTTGAAATGCAGAAAGGTCATTCAAAATGCAGAAGGTCTCCCCCCAATGACACATATTCAGAGCACTTGCCATCCCGGAGTGCCCTGCAGCCAGTACTCCACCATTACTGCCCATCTCACCGGTGCCCTATAAATTGCAGAGAAGAAATTACTTTTCCCCAAATCCCCTACCCTGTGTAATTCTGGCCACTTTGTATCTGTCAATAAGAGTATCCAGGCAGGATTGATCCAGGTAGACGGGAAGGAAAAACTATTATTCTCTGGAGGCAACTGCAAGCAGGTGCCAAGGCAGGCGTAGCACCTGCAGGTTAAGGACCCCACACTTCCTCATGCAGACCAAGCTATTTGGTTAGATATTTCTACAGGCTGTTGAGAGTTCTGGCAGTTCCCGTGCAGGTCCTTGAGAATCTCCTGTCTTGTAACTGAGGCTGACATTTTTCCTGTTGGCTACTTAACCTACTTCATTTTTTAATATTTGCATATGCCTCTAATTCCCTGGAGTAAAATTCTTCATTCTGGACTTTGAGTAAGATGACTTCTGTTTTCCTTATTGAACCTGATGCATTCACATTCCCAACCCCCATAATTTCAACAATACACAACAAACAGTCTCATTTCCTACTTTTCAGAAAAGAAAGACCACACAGAGCATTGCTGACCTCGTGCTGATTATTGTGTTGGTGTGTAGCTCTTCTCCTACCCAAAAGATGAGATATTCCTTTTCCCGATGGAGGTTTATTAATTTCTCCATTATTCTGAGGCCCTTTAGTCTCTTTTTCTCTCTCCTTTATCTTTATTTTTTGTCCTTCTGCCTGTCTCACCACTCCTTCTATAGCTCTTTTTCTTAAAAAAAAAAAATCCATGTAAAAATATCTAAATGTGCAGACAACCCATCACATTCACAGAATGGCTTTGGAAATAATTTTAAAATATTAACCTTTTAAAACAGACAAGCTGCAATTCCCACTCACCCAGTGTGTCCAGTGTCTGATGTCACTGAGTTGAATCCTTCAGAGCTGACGCTGACAGCGGCTCCACCATATTGACACAGGGACTAGAATAAGAATAATATTTTGTCTCAAAATATTGGAGACCACTAACAACCTGTACCACAAACACACAGTCCTCTCTCACACCTGTCCCCACCCTGCAGCTCTCTTCACATTTCCAGCCAAAGGCTGCAATCAGTGGTTTGCACTTTACCACCTGCAATGCCTTTTATCCCATCTCTTTTCCAAAAAAGCCACTGTCAAGTTTTTGTTTTGCTTTGTTTTGTTTTTTTGCGGGTTTTGGCCAGGGCTGGGTTTGAACCCACCACCTCCAGCATATGTGGCTGGCGCCCTACTCCTTTGAGCCATAGGCGCCACCCCACTGTCAAGTTTTTTGTTTTGTTCTGTTTTTGAAACATAAACATCATTGGCAATTTTTTTTTTTTAGGATTAAAGTATCCAAAGATGCTGTTGAAAAATCGATGCTGTTCTGATTCTTCCTCCTTGACACATACATGGGATTTATTTTCTTTTACATTTTTTAAAAGTGATTGTCTTTATTCCTACTGCACTAACATTTTCATGATATGGATTTTTCTTTAATAGTTCTTCTTTTTAATGATGTGGGTCTTATTTATTACATTGGGCATTTGATGTCCCTTTCAACTTAAAAACTTACTTGATAATTTTCTTCTATATATTCTATCAGTTCTCTGGTTTTTGGCAATTTAGATGAACCGCTTGCCTCTGTAAGTGCCGAGTTCTGAGCTTTCTTTTATAAACTCCATCATTTTCCAATCATGCCCCTGATCTCTGCCTGCCTACGTTGAATCCCAGCCTTTGCTGACCTTTTCTCTCTTACTAACCTTGCCCTTACGACCTTATCCTTTTTTGTACCCCCTTAATTTCAAAGCTGTGGTGCTTCAAGAGGAGGTAACCGTGTGTTCATTCCACCCGGTTCCAGCAGAATCCCTGTTATTTCCTTCAAGTCTATAATCCACCCTCTCTTCAACTCCCACTGCCATAGTTTTATCTGTGCATCTTCAGTCCAGACACCAACACACAACAGGTACTTGCTTCAGGAGATGAAGGCAAAGTGGCCCCATCTGTCAGGTATATTGTGACCCTGGATGATCAGAAGAAAGTGTGACATAGGAAACACAGAGGCAAGCAACCCAAACCTGCCATCCACCTGTGTTCTCTAAGAACAAACAGAAAGAGAACGGGGGACTTCGTCTAACAGTGGATCCCTGACGCCAGAGGTATTTGTCTGTTTTACTCACTGTTGTATCCTTAGGGTCTAGACCACTACCACTGTGTAGTAGATACGTGTATCTATGTAGATACTGTACAGAGTGAATGTCTCATGTAGCTATGAACCTAAGTACATTACAAACCAAAGCACACAGATAGGAAGTGGGAAGAGCTGGGGCACGTCGAGCTGCACTGCCTCCCCACGGCATCCACCTCTTCATCTCTAAACCATGGACAGTGATGGCCCCGTGATCCACGCCCTGCTGTAGGACACTCTGAGACCCTGGATGCCAATGCACTTGAATGAATTCATGAGTCTAGTATCTTAGAATATGTGTTTTCTAGTAAAAAAAAATCACTTTCAGATAAAAAGTTTACCTTTTTATATTTCGTTACTGACTCCCAAACACCTAAGATTATGTCTTATCGTAAGTCAGGTGTGGACACCAAACATTTCCCTTCCCCGAGGATTGTGCATGTGTGCGTATGGCTGGGCGAGTGTCACGGGTAAGGACCTGGGGGGCTTGATGTGCTGTGACACAATAGGAGAGCCCCTCCTGCTGGCTAGTGGGTTGTGGAGGCATTACTCCTTTCCCAGTAATAAAGTGTGATTTTTCCTGCTGTTAGAGTCAATGATCTCTCTTACCCATTTAGGAAATGAGATATTTTCTCTGTGTGAGACTCTCCTGCTGTCCCTCCCCCTGCCACTGCTCCATGCTGACCCCCTGCTGACCTTAGCAGTGTAAGTCAAAGTTGGAGCTAATAAAAGCTGGCCGATCCCTAAACTCTTAGCTGAATCTCTAAGGTTTTATTGACTTTCCCCCATCCTCCCCCCTCCTTCCTTCTTTCTATCCCTCCTGTTTTAGAAAGAAGTTTTTCATTAGCGAATAGAAAATATTTAGGTGTCTGACACCTCCAGAGTGGTAGTGATTGCATTGTGCGTTAGCTTGAAAGTCCATCTCCAGCTTAATAGGTCTGAAGAGGAATGAACGGACTTTGGCTGAGCCATGAGGTCTGACTGTTACCTAAATAACTAATTTGTCTTCATAGTAGATGGGCGTCAAGGATATTCAAGAGCGGGTACACCCAAAGTCATGCCAATTAGTTGGGGAGGAAAGCTTGACTCGAAGTCAATTTGAGATATATAAACAGCCGTCATTTCCCAAACCTGGGCGCATAACACAGTTGCAAGGCTTTAAAAAGACATCCAGCCTCTTACAGGGCACGAGGGAGCCTGGGGATACATTCTTCATACAGTGACACACCATCAGCACAGAGGGAATCTGTGGACTGGACACTTTCTCCTTAACTCTTTTGCTGCTGATTTTTTTTCTTTATTTGCTTCACAGATTATTCATAATGCTCAAAAAGGAAGCTATGAAGGATACGATGGGAAACATGAGACATTCATCAGATACTTAGCCCCAAGATTGAGGTAGGTAAGCTGTAGGGAAGTCGTGTATGCTACCTCTCCATCAACAGCCTTTCAAAACTGAATATCCACACTCAAGAGTCGGCAGACAGCAGCCCACATAGATGTCCTCACCTCAACACGAGGGCGGCTGGGCAGATGCCTCCCTCGTACTTTCTAGGTCTTAGAAACTGCTGATCCCACTTGTCCTGACAGCTACTTGCCAACTATTAAAGGTGCCCATGATCCAGGAAAGACATTAGTAGGACGCGTGGTTGCTGCCGTAGAGCTTCTCTTCACGTTGCTGGTACAAACAGGCCAGTGAGGCTGGCAGATGCTGCTCCCTGTGGGCGTCAAGACTGGAGCAGCTCCAGTGTCTCAGCAGCCAATGTGGTGGGGGAACATTTTCTAGAGCAGGTTTGATGCCCTGAGCCTTCTCAATTTCTTGGGTAGCATCACAGGTCAAAGTGGGTAGATTTTCCCTAAGAGAAACCACATGAAACCGAGCAAGCCCCAGAAACTCAATAAGGCCCAAGATTATGGAAAAATTGGGCATAATAATCTTTGTTATTTCTCCCTTTCACAGGTTTCCCCCTACTGTGTCTGCAACCCAACTGGCCCTCAGGGTTTTCCATTCTGTTGGGAGCTCTGCTAGGCTGATTTGATATGTTAAAACTCATCACCACTGTCCTTATTTAATAAGTAACTAGCCAGCTCTGCAGTCTGTTGAGCCTTGCTGCTGCTAGCATAGCTAACATGGGACATTTTGATGAATTTTTTTTGTTTTGTTTTTGGGCAATATGTTTCGATAACTTCTAATATATTGACTCTAGAATCTTTGAATGCATATTCTGAGTCTGATGTTGTGCCTCCTGGCAGGTGTTCAGTTACTGAGACAATGCACTTCCAGGCTGAAAATGTCATCGATGTATAACATGCATGTAAATACCTCGGCAGAGCACAGAGCACGAATATTCAGAGGGAAGGATAGTGGAAACATTCTCCTGTATAAGAGTCTAAACAATAAAACCCGCTATGTAGTTTCAGGAGCTTTTCCTGGAGGGAAACGACTTTGGAACGCACTGATGCTCCTCCTGTAGTCATGACGGCTCCGTGCCCTCTCTGCAATGTTTTATCACATCAGACTCAGCCAATCTCCCACTCTTTCTCTATTGTAACGTTATGCCCTCCGTGGGGGTGCCTGGCCACACGTCTGCCAATTTCAGAACACACAACGTAAAAGAACAACTCCATGCTTGGTCAGTAGGGTGGTTATAATCAGATCGCAAGTAATCATTCATTCTGACTTTAAGTTTTAGCCCAGATTTTTAAAAAATATGCAGCTGCACTGGTTATCTTTAAACACACTTCATTTTATGAAAATGTACATTCCTATGATCAAAATGTAGGCATTTCATAAAATAAGATGACTTAGACGACATAATAATAATAATGGCTAACACATATTTAAAATTTATGAACAGAAGCCTATCTTGCAATGTTTTGTGGCCATGGATGGCTCGATAATTTACTCAAAATACATATACCTGGCTGTTATGTTTCCCTATTGGGTGACACTTGAGTTTACCCTTTAATGAGGAAACAACACTTGTGATAATAATATGTTGCATTAAATAAAGAAACACAAAGTTTTGCTTGGGTCACTCTATTTTTTTTGGGGGGGGGCGGGGCTGGATTTGGATCCACTAATTCCAGCATATGGGGCTGACACCCTACTCCTTTGAGCCACAGGTGCTGCCTTGGGTCACTCTTGCCAGAAGAAAGACCACTGTTAGCAATTGTCACACTCTCTCAGCTTCAGTGAACAAGAGAGACTGAACTTTGGAAGAGTCATTTCTCAGGTAATGGAAGAGCTGGGCCCCCAGGACACTTTTTGGAAAGACACTTGAAAATGTGGTGGAGGCTTCAGGGACTGGGTTCCTTAGTTCCCACAACGGAGTCATGAGCCCCTGAGAAGTGACGTGCACTTCTAGACACACACACAGAGGTAAATAAATCCAACAAACACTGAAATGAACATATTTATACTGTAGACTCCTCATGCCTTTTAAAGGCATCATTGTGAATCTTCAAACAGGTGACAGACCATTAAGCTTTGTGTTAAACAAATCAGGTGCCCTTTCTCTTCCTCCCCCCACCCCAAGGGTCCAGATGACTAATTTTCTTTTGAACTCTACTCGGGGAAATACTGTTTTAGACCATTTGAACCTTTTTCAGAATTAAACATACAATAAAATTTATTAAACACTTGTTGATTTAGTTATTGAAGATAAGCTATGTCTTACTAACAAATAATAATCAAATAGCTTAATATAAACAACAGTTTAAAATCAATTCTTCCCAAGGACGTAAGGGACCAGGTCCCAGAAAGTACCAAAGAAGACACGAACCTCACCCTTACGGTTCTCACAGAAATAACATCGAGCTTACTATCTTGGTGATTTTTAAGAAGTCCACATAGGATGGGTCATGTAACAGGAAAATAGCGTTAGTGACACCTGCCATTACGTGACTAAAGCTGAAATGTCAGCACTACCACAGCTTGCGCAGGTGATTCCAGGAAGATAAAGTTACATAAAACACAGGATTGCTGCAAGAATTAAATGAAGCAATAACATGAATGTACTTGGTTATCCCTACAGCACCATTTTCTCAAAGTGATGTTCGTGAACACACATCCAGGAGCACATTCTCACTTGTGTCACATTTCAAGGTTTATTTCAATGATAATCTTGCAGAGTTTACTTTTCCCAGAATGTACAGGCTTCGCTTGGACTCGACAAACCTATTTTACTGTGATCGTATTTTATCAGAGGACATTTTCAGAGTATACGATCTCACTCTCTGAAGTCCGCTTTTCTCAGACTGAGATCCACGGCCGTTTCCTTGAGGTCTGTGAGAAATGATTGCATTTCAAGTGACTCTTCCAACACGCAACTTTGAGAATCCCGGCCCTCTAATGAACACAGACATTCTGTTGTCAAGAGAATGTTTAAGAGCCGTGGAGGAGGACACTTGCTAACGGGGAAAATGGATCAGCCTCCTCACACCCTTTAAAGGACTTTATGAAATGGTCATGCAGAAATTTCACTCTAAGATGTCTTGCCTAACCCATGATTGTTAAACATGAAACATTAGTAAAGTATTCACTTATCAGGGAGAGAATGTGTGGTAGGCCTATCATTCAACACATGGATGTAATTAAACAGTACTGAAGAAGGTAAGTATCCGTGGGTAAGTGATGACCTTATCATCCGTGAAAGAGTTAACATTTCTTTTCACAAATTTTAAACCAACTGCCACATTATGACCATGCCATCTTCTGTTGAATGTCTGGGATTCCTTTGGAGTCACATACAGTTTGTCTGTTCCCAGAGAGGGCTTCATCTCTATAGGGTAAACAGGAAAAATTCCAGATAGGGTCGTCCCTAAGGTGTGTTACTGGCACGAAGGTGTCAGGGAGGCAAGGCTCTCTCCTGGTGCTTCTGTGTCTCCCCAGGTCTCCCCCTCCTGTCTCCCTGTAGCAGGTGCACTCCCGACAGTACACAGGTTAGTCCAGTGTAAGATGAGATGTCCACATGTTATACAGGTTCAGTTGCCCTTGAGATCAGCGAATGACTTGCAGAATCTTTTAGAAGCTTCAAGAATTCGGGCAGTGAAAGAGGGAATTTTATGCTATTAATATTTAATAAAAGTGAAAGAATCAAGCACCACAGCTTTAAGTCTCTTAACAACAGGCTTCTTGGTTCTGAGATATATATATATAATATATATGATATAATAATATAATATAATATATAATATAATAATTATATATGTGTATATATATACACACACACATATATATATATATATATATTTTCTCTTTCTCCGTAACAGTACAGGGCAGAACCTTCTGAACTTTGTAAGAACAAGTTACAAAAGATTAACAGACCTAAAGATTTCTAGTTATCAGGAACTCTATTTTTTTTAATTATTAAATCATAGCTGTGTACATTAATGCAATCATGGGGTATAATGTGCTGGTTTTACATACAATTTGAAATGCTTTCATCAAACTGGTCAACATAGCCTTTATGGCATTTTCTTAGTTATTGTGTTAAGACATTTATATTCTACACCCAGTAAATTTCACATGTATCCTTGTATGATGGACCCTAGGTGTGGTCCCACCAATTACTCTCCCTCCACCCATCCTCCTTGAAGTAAAATATATGAGGTTCCAAGGGACAGCATGTTCCTGGATCAGGTAAATTATTTGAATAAATCCAAATATTAGTCAGATCTGGACCCTTCTCTTGTTTTTGTACTAACACCATTTTCTGTTACAATTTTAGTGAGCCTAATGGATTAGTTTTTTGTGTTAAGTCTCACAGATCAAAGGATCTCAATAGAACAATAGACAGTATTGTGATTAACTTTAGACTCAGTTCATTTTGAAAATAATCACCTTGAATGAGGATATTATCACAAGTGTAAAGGTGATAGCCATGACAAGACCTTTACTGAGCACTGACTGCATCAGATCCTGGCTTAGGTGAAAAAAATTATGGCATTGTTGGGTAAAAAGTATCAGATCTGGGATTCAAACACTTGCAGTCAGGTTTCTGTTGGTTCTAAGCACCAGGAGTCTGGCCATAGAAAGATAAATTAGATTTTAAAGTTAGTGCACTTCAGTATTTTATCCTGGAATTTTAGAATATTCTAATATTTTACTCAGTGATTTAAAATGTGATGGGCCAAAGCAGAAAAGCATTTCTCTGAGAGACTGGGGAAGAGGACCTTGGTTCAATTTTCAATATTACCAACAATAGTTATTGACTTAGGGATGTCATTTGACCCTCTGGGCTCCATTTTGCTCATTTGAAAAATAAAAGAGTTGGCTCAAATCCAGCATAGCAAATACATGGTAAACATGCTAATCCCTAGTCTATCTTCTTGTGATAAATTATTACCCACTCTTTCCACGGAGTTTGAACATAGTATTACAACCTTCTCAACTCAGTTTTCCAAGTAATCTCTTTTGATTGATTGGATCCAGTGTGGGAGATGAAGCCTGGTTTTTATCCCTGGGCGATATGATATATAAGCTTCCTTCCAGTTCTAATATTAGACGTTCTTTGTATTTAACAACATAATTATACAACTGGGGGAGGATCTGAATGTTGCTTAAAAATGAGGGTGAGCAGAGAGATTTGCTGATGAACTGGGAAGAAAGAGAACTGAGTATTGAGAAGTATGAAGATACCATCTGAGTCCTGAAAACTATTCTCCAGGCTGATTCATGCCTGTGTCTTGAGCAGTAGGAAGCCTTGCCCAATGAGAAAATTTACTTCCCTATCCAGGCCCCATTCAATTTCTCAGCGTGAAGCCAAAACACTGGATTTATTACTGGTACAGTGAATTATTTCATCTACTCGCAGGCTCTTGCTTCTGCATCTTCTCTCTGAGCGTTCTCTCCTTTCTATGCGAGTGTGTTGTCATCACACTTCCTTTCAGGCCACATGGCAGCAAAGAGCAGGAGTGTGGTCCTGTATGATATGTAAACAGCTGCATGGACTTAGATTCATAATGAATATCATTCAATGATTGTACAAAGAATAAAGAAAATGAGTAGGAGGGGAAAGAAGACGGATTTTGACAGAGGCGTGATTCAAGGCACCGTGGAGTTTAATCTGTGGGATGCCTTACATACGGCGAAAGGCTTAATGAGTTTAAAATTCTAAAATGAATTGTGTGTGTGCTTATGATTTTGTCTTTATTAGAACTCTTAACCTCTCTGGATGGATTCTATCATCCCATGCAGATGATATTTTAAAGCACAGTCCTCCCCTTTTCCCTCTTCCACATGTATCTCTCTTTGCTAAGAGACCCCAGGGATAAGGAAGATGAGGAAAAAAGAAAAGGACACTTCCATAATCCTGCTTGCATATGTCCTTAATCTTCTGGAGGCCAAGGTTCTTTTCTTTTCTTTTTTTAGGTAAGTGAGAAACAAGGTTCATTGAGAAAGAAAAAGAAAGGAAGATACAGGCTTACAGAGCCTCAAGTCTCTGTGTTCACCATAGACAATGAATGGGCCCCTATCATTGTGACAAAGAAAAGGCCAAGAGGCCGGGGTCAGAGTCTTCTTACAGGAGTTTGCAAGTAGGTTGTTTCTGGATGTATCATTCTCTACATCTCCCAATAGCAGGCAGCTGGTGACGATTCAGAGATTCAAGAATGTGGCCTACCTCACTATACCAACCAACAAAAAAGAGAGACAAGAAAAACACAGGAAAACGGAGAGGAGCAAATGGCATTAAAAAAAAAAAAGAGGAATGGGAAAATTCTTCTTTGATATATATATATATATAGTGGGGTAGTTTGTAACAGATAGATTCTTTTTCTGCGTAAAACTTTAAAAATGCTGAATTAGAAGGACCCTGGAGAGAGAGGAGAAAAAAGTTTTTCACTGAGTGTCCAGTTTGGAGATTTTTCAATGAATAGCATGAGGCATAATGCACCAGCAAAACAGAAGACAAGGAAATGGGGGGCAGAGAAAATAAACTATTCAGAATCATGGTTAACTAGTTCTCAGGGTTTGTGGGGCCAACAACATGGAGGAACAGATGCTGCAAAATGTGAGACCAGCATCCCGGGTGACAACACGATTGCGGGGTCGCTGGATTCCGTGCTGCACGGGAGCAAGGAAACACAGGCAGAAAGTGGTTTCCAAGATGATAAAAGGGGAAGGAGAGTTTTGTGAGCACCGTAGAGCAGAGAAGTAAAAAACTGTGATTCAGTGTTCCTTCACAGAGATGAATAAATATTTTCAGCTTTTATTTCAGAAGTGCGAAGGGTTGCCCCTTAGAATTAAAGGTAAACTAGGAATAAATCCACCCTCAAAAGTCTGAATTTCAGCATTTTATCTTTTCAATATCTCAATAAATAAAATTGATATGCTCTTTTTCAAAAATCCAGCCAGAAGAAAATTAAACCCTTTCTGGAGAAAGAAACATCATCCAATGCCTACAGAAGTCCCTGCACATCATACCCAGCACTCAAATAAAATTCATCAGAAATACTAAGGTGCAGGAACAAATAATTGAAAACTAACATGAAGGGAAAAAATAACAATTTGAAGAATGCATGCATTTCCAAGTAAAGGAGTAATCTGTCACTGACTCAAAATAACTGCCTTTAAAACATTCAAAAAAATCAGTGAAAACATATAAATCTCCCCCAGAGAACTATAATCTATAAATAGCACCTGAAGTGAAAACTTTAGGAATAATAAAAACTAAAACTTATAAAAATAATAAGAGCATACACAATTCAATAGACAGATTTATTCATAGGTTAGGTAAATTAAGAAAGAAGACTATAAAAGTAAAAGATAATAAAAAGTAAAGTTTAAATGTATATGTAGTTGCAAAACCAGAAGGAGAAAACCTACTATATTTGGGGGGAAAAATAACAGCTGAGAATTTTTTTTAAAGAAATGAAAGAAATAAAGGCATATTTAAGGAGGTCCATAATTCCATGCATAAAATTTTTAACATTAACCCTTTTGAAGGTTTCCATTGTTAAATCCAATGTCTAGTCACTCTAACAAGTGGCTTGTGTTCTATTACATGGAGGAAGAAGGCTCCACTAAAATAATATAGTTAGTAGCTAATCAAATAAACTATAATAGAACAATAACAGGCTGGGGGAACCATATACATAATTGTTATAGTGTAGCCTTTAAAGTGTTAAGATTTCAACAAAAAAATCCAACGAAACAGAAAAGTATAAGTCACGCACCAGAAAAAAAATTAAAGTAACACCAGCCACTTGTTAGAGTAACTAGACATCAGATTTAACAATGGAAATCTTCAAAATAGCCATGATAAGTTTGTTCAAAGAACTAGAGAAAGGCATTACTAAAGTAAAGGAAGATAAGCTGACGGTATTACATCTAACAGAGAACATCACTAAAGAGGCAAAAAATAGTTTCCGAAAGAACTAAGTGAAAATTCTGGAGATGAAAATTACACTAACTGAAATAACAGATGCATTAGAGGGTCTCAATTATAGATTTGAACTCTCAGAAGAAAGAATTAGCAAACTTGAACCTAGATGGATAGAGACTATGCAGCTCACAGAATGTAGTGTGAAAAGGATTAAGAGAAATGAAAAGAACATTAGAAAAATGTGAGATGCTATTAAGTGTTCTAGTGTATATTTCTTGGGTAGAGAGGGAAAGAGAGGAAGAAAAAAAACTTAGAGCAATAATGCATGAAAACTTCCCAAATTTAAAGAATGATAATGTAGACATCCAAGAATATTAACAGACTACACATAGGATCAATGCAGAGATGCACACACACACACCCCAAAGAGAAAAATCACAATGAAATGCTGAAAGATAATGAAAAAACCTTGAGAGCAGCAAGAGGACTAAATGATCTCATTTAAAGTCAGAGATTTCTAAAGTGGATTAAAAAAACTAAGATTTTTTATAGAAAATACACTTCAGATTCAAAAATATATAAGGCTTAAAAACCGAAAGTTGCAAAAAGATATGTCATGCACATATCAACTATAAGAAAACCAGAATGGCTATAATGGCATCAGACAAAACAGACCATTAAGCAAAAATATTTCCAAAATCAAAAGGTGATATTTTAATGACATAATCCATTAGGAATTCATAATAATTGTAAGTATTTATGCACCTAATAGCAAAGAATCATATGTGAAATAAACCTTGACGGATTAAAGACAAAAAATTCTACAATAATAGTTGTACACTTCAGTGTCACATTTTCAATAATAGAACAAGTAGTAACAGATCAACAGAAAACAGAAGATTTGAACAGCACTATGAGCCAACCAAACCTAACAGATAGGTATAGGACAGTTTACCACCAAAATCAGAATATGCACTGTTTATTAAGTACATGTGGAACATTTTCAGCATAGATTGTATGTCAGGCCGCACAATTAATCTCTATAAACATATTAGTATAAAAATAATAAAAATATGTTATAAAACTATAATAGGATGAAATTAGAATCCAATAACAGAAAGAGATTTAGAAAACTCAAAATATGGAGCTGTTAAATAAAGCACTATTAAATAGCTAATGGTCCAAAGAAAAAAATTAAAAGCACTTTAAGATGAATGAAAATGGAACATAGCATACCAAAACATACCAAAATTTATATTTTAAATGGTTCCACCTTAAGGCAATGGAAAAAGAAGAGAAAACTTATCTTAAAGTAAACAAGGGCAAGGAAATATGAAGATTAGAGTGAAAATATATAAAATAAAAATATGAATATAGAGAATATCAGTGTAACCAAATGTTTGTTGTTTGATATAATCAACACAGTTGACAAATATTTAGCTGAACTGACCAAAAGATATGTCAATAGAGAGATGATGGATAGAACCAAAAGTATTAGAATAGAACTTAAAAAGGGAAATTAAAAACCTTCAAAAAGAAAAAGAATGATAAAGGAATACCATGAACAATTGCATGTCCATGCATTAGATAAATTTGAGGAAGTGAAAAAATGAACAGAAAAACAGGAACTAAAAAAACAAAGGCTCAAATACAACTTGGAATTCTTCTAAAAAACACGAACAATGTAACATAATGGTACATACCCCTGTGTTAATCTGATATTTTAAAAAAAATTCAGGAAGGCAGAGAAGGGGAGAAAGGAGGCAATTTGATAAGCTCTCATCAAATGGGTACATTGTATGTGTGTGTATGTGACACACCTGGGTGAAGGGCCCAACTACAACTTGGACTTTACTTAAAAAACTCAAACAACATAACCTAATTATATATACCCTTATATTCATCTGTAATTAATTTTTTAAAAAAACTTAATATTGTAAAGATGGCAATACTCCCCAATTTGATTGATAGAGTCAACACAATCCCTATCAGACTCCTGACAAATTTCTTTATAGAAATTGACTCGTTGAGTCTAAAATTCTTGTGAAAGTGCAAAGGACCAAGAATATCCAAAACAGTGTTTATAAAGAACAAAGTGGGAGGACTTACACTTCCCAAATTTAAAAGTTACACAAAACAATGGTATAATCAAGACATACTTACATAAAGTAGGCATATGGATAAACAAAATAAAATTGAGAGTCCAGAAATAAAAGAAGACGTCTTTCATCAACTGATTTGCAACAGGGTACAAAGGCCATTAAATGTGGAAAGAATGGTCTTTCAACAAATAGTATTGGACAACTAATTGGCCATATGCAAAAGATTAAAATGTTATCCTTTTCTTATGCCATGTACAAAATTTAACTTAAAATGAGTAAAAGACATAAATGTAAGAGCTAAAACTATAAAACTCTTAGAACACAGTAATAAAGCTTCACAACCTTGGATCTGGCAATGGATTTTTAAATGACACCAAAGCATTACCAACAAAAGAAAAAAATTCACTGGCTTCATGAAAAATTTTTAAAAAATCTTCAAAGGACACTATATAGTATCAAGAAAATGAAGACAACCCGGAGAATGAGAGAAAATAATTGCAAATCACACATCTGCCACAAAACGTGCATCTAGAATATATAAATAACTTTTGCAACTTAAAATTAAAACCCAAATAACCCAATTAAAAATGACAAAGGATCTGAATAGACAATTGTCCAAAGAAGATACACAAGTGGCAAATAAACATAGCAGTATGCACAGTATCTTTTAGTCAACAGGGAAATAAAAATCAAAACCATCATGAGATACAACTTTATATTCCCTGAGATGGCCAGAGGAGAAAAGAAAGTAAGTGTTGGAAAGGTGGTGGAGAAATGGGGACTCTCATGCACCACTGGTGGCAATATAGCATAATGCAAACACTTTACCACAGAAATCTAACACTTTCTCTAATGATTGAGCAGTGCTACCAGGTGACCCAGCAATTTCACGAATTAGTATACACCCAAGAGGAATAAAATGTATGCCCATATAATAACTTGTATACAGATGTTTAGGGCAGCATGGTTCATAATGCCAAAGGGCAGAAATAACCCAAATATTCATCAAGGGATGAACATTTATAGTATGTTCATACAATAGACTATTATTCAGTCATAAGAAAAAATGAAGTATGAAGTATCCACGCACAACATGGATAATCCTTGAATGTGCCATGCTTAGTGAATGATGCCTATAACAAAAGACCATATGGGATAGGGTTCCATTTATCAGAAATGCATAGAATAGGTGAAGCTATAGAGACAGAACATAGATTAGCAGTGTTTGCTCAGGTCTAGGGAGACCTGAGGGTGATACATACAGAATGATAGATAAAGGGTACTCAGCTTCTTTGTGAGTGAATGCAAGTGTTCAAAAAGAGACTGTGGTGATGGTTGTACATACCTGTATATATGATAAAATACACTGATTATAACCTTAAAATGTATGGTATACAAATTATAATAAAACTGGATTTAAAGAAACAATTGAAATTAACTTATGTAGTGAGGATCAAAATAGTGGCCAACTTTCTGTGAAGGTAATGACAGACGGAGGTCCATATGGATGCTTCTTGAGCACTTACCCTACAATATTACATTGACCTGGGTGCTTGCACTAAAACATTACATTGACCCAGTGTATTCAAGTCAAAAAATACATGCATTTTTTAACAATCTTTCATTTAAACAAAAAGATATCAAAAGAAATTCCACAGAAAAGGATGTCTTTCAGACAAGATTAAGTATTAGGGATTGACTTATATTCCCAATTAAGACAATTACAAATTTTATATATTGTAAAATACATAAAGCATATGTAAAGATATTGGAAATAAGGCAGCAAATATTGATGATACCTGGAAAATTAAAACAAAGTGAGCAATACCATTGACATCAGCTTGCTACTTGGAGAGCCTTTTCAGTCTGTAGGACAGTAAAGGGATACCCAACCAGAGCATGGTGGGCTACTTGAGCAAAGGAGATGAAACTGTAAGTCCCAGGAAATAAAGGAAGCTAGAGTTTTTAGGGTAAATTCAAAAAGAGAAAATAAAATGTATACAGAGAACAAACTCCAAAGATTATCCTTTCCAAAAATTCAGCTAAATACCAATCAGTGCATGAAAGTAGGGAATTACCAGATACCAGGGGGGAAAAATCACCTGAACAGATGACAGGAATAATCTGTGGATATCATGCTGGGCTGAAAATAGTGCTGTCCACATTAACCAGCGTTAAAAACCTAATAATTCAGGGGTCATTGTTTAGAATATGCAGAAAGGTCTTGCCCTAGTAGTGGAAAATAATTAGCCATCTCTAATCTCACCTAACAAATTAAAAAAACAAAAGTAAAATGGTTTCCAAGTAAGTTAACTCTATCTCAGGGTAAATCTCAAATATATTTAGAAGATACAAAAATATCCATCATCTAACAAGACATAACTCATAGTGTCTACCATCTAATCAAATATTGTCAGGTGTGAAAATACATGGCAATATATGATTCATAAACAGGAGAAAAACACTCAATTGAAATGGAATTTGAACTATCAGATATAATAAAGTTGGCAACTAAGGATATTGAAACAGTGAGTATCCTATGTAATAATATATTCTCTTTGTTGGCAAATTTAGGTAGAGACATGAGAAATAAAAAAGACCAAGTAAAACTTTTAAAGCAAAAAAGAAAGTCTGAAATGAAATATACACAAGATAGGGTTAAAAGTAGATTATATATTATAGAAGAAAAGATTGGTGAACTTGAAATAGAGTTAGAAATTATCCAAAATAAGAGATTTATAAAAAAGAAAATATGAAGAAAATGAAGACACTGTTAACTGAGTTGCTGTGAGTCAAATCCAACTTACATAATACGTGTGTGTGTGTGTGTGTGTGTGTAATTGGAATCCTAGAAAGTTAGGGGAGGAGATATTTGAAAAAATAGTGACCCAAATATTTCCAAATTTAATGACAAGTATAAATGCACAGAATCAAAATGTCCAGTAAAACTTCATGCAGAAAGAAACATTAAGAAACCTGACAATAAAATTGCACAACACAGATAATAAAAAAAAATCTTAAAAAACAGTCAGAAGAAAAAAAAAAAAAACAACCATAGAGTTTCCAAAGGAACAAATAAATGAACAGCACTAGATTTCTCATAGGAAATAATAACAAGGGAGAGACACTGAAGCAATTAATTTAAATAATTGAAAGAAAAATAAATATGTCAATCTATAATTAGACATATTCATCAAAATATCTTTTCAAAATAAAGGCTTTTTCAGGAATTCAAAAGCTAAAACAATTCTTCAGCAGAAAATGACATAATAATAAATACTAAGGGAAGTATTTTAAGCAGCAGGAAGCTAATAATCCATGGAAATACAGCAATAAAATCACCAAAATGATATGAGTAAATTTACACTGTTTTTTCTTAATACTTAAATATCTTTAAAGATAATTGCTTAAACAATAATAATAACAACATATTGTGGGGGTGTATATGGATATATAAAGACCATACTGCTCAAAAGGAAAGAAATGAAATTATAATACTATAAGATTCTGATACTTAAGTGATTTAACATAATAACACTCGAATGTGGACTTTGATGACTTAATAAAATATTGTATATACTCTAAAGCAATCACTGAAGCAATAAAAAAAGCTATACATAATGAATGGAAGAAATAAAATTGTCATAAAAATATTCAATTAATCCAAAAGAATGCATTAAAATAAGTAAAAGGGACAGAGTACAGAGAGAAAATATCAACACATAAAAATGATAGTCACAAAACCATATCAATAATCACATTAAGTATAAACGGTGCACATATCCCAATTAAAAGGCAGTGACTAGGTTTACAAAGTAGATCCAACTATATGATACATACAGAAAACATATTTTAAATACAGTGGAACCTCTGCAAGCTGACCACCCAGGGGACTGTAACAAACTGGTCAACACATAGGGGTGGTTGACATAAGGAACTAGGCTTACTGTACTGGTGCACATGTGAGATGGATGTTCAGTCTGCGAAAATGAGGTCAACTTAATGAGGTGGTCAAGTGTGGAAGTTCTACTGTTTAAAAAAACAAGAAAAAAGGATTGAAGTATTTTTTTAAAGTCAAAGGCAAGTGGAGCATAGCTACCCTTAATATGAGGCAAAGTAGCTTTCTGAGCACATTAAAAAGCATGGAAATTATGGTCATTTTATAATGAAAGAATTTCAGTTCATCAAGTGGTAATAATAAAATATGAAGACTTAACATACTTAACAATAAAACCACAAAATACATGAAGCAAAACTAAGAAGACTCTCAGCAAAACAGGAATGTAGAGGAACTTCCTGGATTAAAAAAGAATCTATAAAACTCTAATGTAACATCATACTTAATAGTGAGAAATTATAAACTTTCAGCTAACATCAGGAACAGGCAAAGTTGTTCCCTTTTGTCACTTCTTTTCAACATCATGCTGCAAGCTCTAGCTAATGCAATAAGATAAGAAAAGGAAATAAAATAAGTACATATTCAGAAGAAAGAAGTATAATTGTATTGGTTTGCAGAGGGCATCACTGTCCATCACTAGAAATTCACAAAGAATCAACAGCAACCACACCTCTTTGAACTAATGAACAATTACAGCAAGGCTATAGAATAAAATGTTAATATGCAAAAGTCAATGGCTTTCCCACATATCAACAATGAACAATTGAAATTGAAAACACATTATCATTTAAATTTGCAACCAATAAAATGAACACTTAGATGTAAATTTATCAATATGTCTATAGAATTTTGTCATTCTCCTATGACAAAATTCTACATGAAGAAATCAAAGGCCTAAATAAATGGAGAGATAGTCCATGTTCATGCATAGAAAAACTCATTATGATCAGAGTGTTATTTCTTTCCATTTGATCTGTATGGTTCATATGATCCCAACAAAATCTCCGCAAATTACTTGGTGGACATTGAAGAACTGAATCTAAGGTTTATATGGGGAAGCAAAGGACCTATAATAATCAACACAGTATTGGAGAAGAACTAAGCTGAGAGGCTGACACTGCCCATCTTTAAGACTCACTACAAGGATATGGTATCAAGACACTGCACTTTGGGTGAAAGACTAGACAAATAGGTCAATGGAACAAAGTAAAGATCTGGGGTGGGGGGCAGAACCCTTCACAGGTACAGTCCTCTGATCTTTGATAAAGGACTAAAGGCAATTTAATGAAGAACACAAACACAGTCTCTTCAATGAATGGTGCTGGAATAACTGGATATCCACATGTAAGAAATTTAATTTAGAGACATACCTTACATCCAAAATAAATCATACAGTTAAATACAAAATGAAAAACTATGAAATTCCCAGAGGAGAACACAGGAGAACATCTAGATGCCCCTGGATGCTACAATTACTTTTTACTCATGACACCTAAGGTTCAATCTGTGAACAAGATCATTGATTAAATGGATTTCATTAACGTCTGAAACTTCTACTCTGTCAAAGACTCTCTAAAGAGGATAAGAAGACAAGCCACAGACAAGACAGGGAGAAAATATTTGCAAAATGTATAATTGATAGACTGTTTCAAAATATACAAAGAACCCACTATAACAAAGATCTTGGTTAGAAAATAGAAAACAAAATATTTGAACAGACATCTCACCAAAGAAAATACATAAATGAAAAATAAGGATATGAAAAGAAGCTCAGCCTCGTATGCCATTAGGAAACGTCAAATCAAAATAATAATGCGATATTACCATGAACTTATTAGAATCTAAATCTAAAACACTGACCACACGGAATGGGGGCAAGGAAGGGGAGGATGGGGATTCTCTTTTTCTGGTAGGACAGGAAAGTTCCACAGCCGCTTTGGAAGAGAGTTGGGCAGTTTCTAACACACTGTGAACACTCACCCCAGATGACCCATTCACAGGGCCCTTTGGTGCTTGTAGTCTTGGTGTTAACCCAAAGGCATTGAAAACCGTCTAACAGAAACCTGCACACAGATGTGCATCATTCAGCACTTTCATTCATAACTATCACAACTGGAAAGCAGCTGTGTCTTCACATGTGAACGGACACAAAGAGCCACCCCTGGAATGTCACCAGCTCTAAGGAGATGATCGCGAGCCCTGAAATTACATGGTGAAAGTTACAAGCCTGGCACAGGCTGAAAGAGGCCAGTCTGGAAAGGCTCTCTGCTGCCTGAGTCCAGCCATGTGCCATTCTGGAAAACTGAAAACTGGGGGTAAAAGCTCAGTGGCTCCTAAGGGTCAGGAGGATGGGGGATACGGGCAGAGCATGGGGGATGTTGAGGGCAGAGAAAGAAACTATGCTCACTATCAGGTGGGCATGTGCCTTACATTAGTCCAAACCCATGGAATGTACAGTTAACCCAAATGCAAACTATGCGTATTGGGCAATAACAATGGCTCAATGCAGGTTAATTGATTTTCACAAATGTACAACCCCAGTGTAGGGTGTTGACAATGCAGGGACTCTAGGTACAAATGGCCAGGAATATGTGGAGAAAATGTCTGTACTTTCTGCTCAATTTTGCTGTCAACCTAAGGTCATTCTAACAAAAGTCTACTAAGCTTCCCCCGCCAAAACAAAAAAAACCTAGGCTGAGTATGGTGGCTCACACCTGTTATCCTACCATTCTGGGAGGCTACAGCTGGTGGATAGTCTGAGCTCAGGAATTCAAGCAAGAGCAAGACCTGTCCCTACTAAAAATAGAAAAATTAAATTAGCCAGGAATCATGGTGAGTGCCTATAGTCCCAGCTACTCAGAGAGGCTGAGGCAGGAGGATCCAGGAGGATTACTTGAGTCCAAGAGTTCGAGGTTGCTGTGAGCTATGATGCCCCAACAGCACTCAACCCCAGGATGACAGAGTAAGACTCTATTTAAAAAGGAAAAAAAAAAAAAAAAACCACCAAAATAACAAAAAACAAAACAAACAAACAAATAAAAAAACTAGCTGTTAGCCACTGCAACCAACCTAAAACTTCTAAACTTTCTGCTTTTTAGGAAAAAGCAGAACATCTTTATGACTTTGGGATAGCCAAAGAATTGTCACAGAATTGTCACAGACAATATTAAAAGCACATTCATTAAAAAATTATAAATAGAATTTTTTATTGTTGAGGAGTCATTGAGGGTACAAAGACCCAGGTCACACTGATTGCATTTGTTAGGTAAAGTCGCTGTTATAATTGTGTCCCACCCCCATGAACCAGCTACAACAAAGATCTTTGTTATAGAGGTGTGTCACACCCCATGATCCCTCATAAACTAAATTTTAAAAAATAAAAACTCTACTCTTTTAAACACATCAAGTGAAAAAAAAACCCGACAGACTGGGAGGAAATATTTGCATATTACATAGACGATAAAGACCTTGTATCCAGATTATGTAAAGATCTTTATAAAATCTGGACACAACTCAAAATTTCGACTTGATGTGAACAGTGGTATGCTTACGATATATTCTTATTCTGAAATAAAACAAAAGGAGGCATACACAGCACATGATTCCATTGATATGAAATGATAAAAAATTTATTCTATGGTGGCAAAGCAGATTGGTTATTTATATCTGGAGATGAGGAGGGGAGAAGGGGAGGAGAAAGGTGTAAAAGGCTCGAGGAAGCTTTTGGGGGTGACGGTCACTTATCAGACAGTAGTGATGGTTGCAAAGCTGTGTCTGTCTGTCTCACCTTACCGTACCATACCTTCTAAATTGAACACCTTATTTTCTCTGGCTTTATTTTGAGCAGTTTTTATGTATCAATAATTCTACCTCAACAAAGCTGTTTTAAAAAGCAATTTTAAAAAGAAAGAAATGAAAAACAACAGCAGCAAATATACAGGTTTATTAGCAGGATGGGAGGCTTGAAAGATTCCACGCCAGGTAAATTCGGGTGACTAAATAAATATCTTGGGATGAGCATGAATTAAAGTATCACATTTGTGATTTTGTTATAAAAGAATAGAAATAATACCACATCTTGTGGCATATTTTAATAGTGTATCAGTCATCGTTAATAATGATTTTTAAACACTTTGAGTCATGCTTGGGGGCAGAGAAGAGGGAGGTTGAAAAAGCATGAAACTTCATTTCTGATCCCACCTTTTTCTCATTTCTATTACCGAGACATCAGAATGACGCACGGATCTGATTTGCCATTTTTATTATGCTGCAAGTGTGAGAAAGTCCTCAAAGGGCATAGTTTTTCCTTCAACTTCAATATCATCCATACAATAGATTAATTTAACTCTGTAAATAAGGAAAAGCTAGCTGGGCGAATGGGGAATAACACAGGGATAAATTAAGGCAGAACTCAGAATGAAGTAAAAACAAATCAATAATGTTTTGCTACACAGACTTTCCCTGTTCTGTGTGCTAATGCCCAAATGAAATTACATTCAATTTCTCTTTTTTTAACTAAATAGATTAATGAAACAAGAAGTTCAAACACCAAAATGGAGGCATTTTGAAGTCCCGGCACAGAAGCCTCAGATGATGGCTGCTCCCTGGTAAGTGTCACACAGGAGCCAAATTCTATAGGAGCTATTCCCAGCATTCCGCGTGGCTTCCTGCTATAATCCCTGTTAGTCCTGGCCGTAAGTACATCAGTGGATTGGAAAATCCTCGACACCACTTGTTTGGTCTTCCTGCCCCTCAAAACCTCAGCAAAAGTAATGGAAACCAGCAGGGGGAAAAGGTTTGTGCAGGTTTCCTGACGTGGCTACTGCCCCTGTGTCTGAGAACACAGGACAGGACTAAACACCTTTATTTCCCTATTACATGTTTCATATCGTTAAAGAAGCAGAAATACAAGCCACAGGGCGGAGAGGCCCTCCCGAACCCAGGGTTAGACCAGAAAAACACGGAGAGAAGCCTGTTCCTGGTCCCTCTCCAATCGCTGACCTTTCAGAGTTCCCTCACCCTAAGCTGTGGAATCCATCCAGCTTGCTCCTAGGAGACCAAAGTAATAATCTTCTTTTACTTACTTATTTTTTGGAAGTTCCTTAAAGGCAACTGAAAACACATGCAAATGGCTAGCTCCTACTGAGACTAAAATACCATTTCCATAGTTTATTAAGCATGATAACATCATGCTGGTTTTATTTTTAATTCATTTGAAAAGAAATGTTTATTAGCCCAACCCTTCTCTCTCTCTCACTCACACACACACATACACACATTTTGTGATATTCCTGTTAGATCCTTGGTGGAATGGAACAGTACAAATATGACTCACAGCTAAGTTAGAGATTTAAAATTTGTAGATAATGAAATAATTATGAGTTCTTTTAAAGCAGGTCTCCCGTGTCCTTCTGTCTCCTTTACAGAATGCAGAGTCCGTGGAAGAGTTTTCAAGCAAGGGAGACGTGTAAAGCTTAAATAAAGCATCACACCCACTGTACCAATCACACATGAAGCTTGTTTAAAGCTGGTATTTCAGTGAAAAATTTATGAATTGACTTAGACAGGGATGAACGGCCAGCCAAACACAACTGAGCTGGTAGCTTCTGCCTCAGTGCACAGACTCTTCAGCAACTTCAGCCGCCACCTCTCCCCTCAGTGAGCTCCGGCTTCTAGAGTGATGCAGCAAGGCTGTCACGGGCGTCTCAATCCAGCTTTGTGAAACATCAAGCCATGTTTGCTTTATTGTTATGGTTTTGGTTTTGTTTTTCCTGTTGAAAGAAGACAAATATCCCCCATTTTATGTGTATGCTGCTGTTCTAGATGCTGGATCTATGTTTAAGGTGAACTTGAACTTTTCCAGATGAGATGAGCAAAGCTTCTCTCCCCTCATGCTCAATAATCCTGGGGTAATGACCTCTATGTTCTGTCTTCTACTGAGGGTGATGGTGATGGTGGCAGTACACAGCCTTGCCTGGGGAAAGATCATGATTCAGACTTGCAGATATTGGTTTTTCTTTTCTTTTGGTTAAAAAAAAAATCAGAGGTTATGAAATGTTGGAAGTTTAGATTCCTGTGTGGGAAACTTATAGAAGGCCAATACAGGAAATCATTCCCAGGCCTTCTCCCATCTGGCTGGCTCTTTAACACAGCATTAGACGGCATCTTTCTTATTGGACCGTGGAAAAATAAACCTTCCTTGTCCCCTGGGCCACTGATTCTGGTGCTCCAAAGCTCAGTGGTGTAGCTACACGTGATGACACAGGGCGCGAGGTGTTTTCCATGTGGGGAACTTCAAAGTCGAAGGCAGAGCTTGCAAAGTAAGTGTGTTTAAGAATATTGTGACCCTGGGGTGCCGTGCTCTGAAGGAAACCCTGGAATGATGTGTCAGCAAAGTAAGACAGAGAACACTTCACATTATTTGCTATAAATGTTCTCTAAAATAAAAGCAAGCTTCCGACCCTCCACGTTCTACCTTGGAGGTCAGAGCCTCCTTCTCGCTCGGCAAAGTATGATTTCTAAAAATAAGAAATAAGGTATTGCTCTTAGGAACGGCGGCATCTGGTAGCACAAAATGCTACGGGCTGTAGAGTCAGAGACAGCTAAATTCAAGTTGCTGCTACACTTATGCTAACTTCGCTCTCAGCTCCCGGGCTGCCATGTCTATCTCCTCCCCCACCCCCTGCCCGCTTTTCTCCTCTGTGAGGCTTGTAGAGCTGTAACTTGGAGGGTACATATGAGGGGAGATGAGCTCAGTCGAATAAAAAGTCCCGTCTACAGCGCCCGTTGTTTCAGCAGGTGTTGGATAAATGTTAACTCTCCACCTACACAAGCGAGTCACTTTTCTTTGTTTTGCCTTCTTAAAATTAAAGCTTCTGTTTTAATGGCGGTGTGGAGGCTTTCTGGATGTAAAGGTAGTCGAGAGCGTATATCCTCTGTCATCCATCTCATTCCCAGAATGTCATGCTCTCCAGGCTATCTAAGTCTAGTAGAGATCTGAAGTCAGGACACTTTCCCAAGGAGAGATTAAACACTGCATTCATTATGGCAGCTGGGAGGCTGCATTATTGCTCTTCCAAGAGGGAGAGATTTACGGCTGTACTTAATGAATGCTAATAGTTTTCTTATCAGTGGGTAGCAATACAAACATTTTTGTGTATGGTAAGGTTAAAGTAAACCCTCCGAGCAGCCTTACAAAACTTGAAAGCTAGTGATTAGTTCTTGACAAGCCTGGCTAATAACCGCAGCTCCCGAAAGGTAGATAGGTCTGGCTTAGCCAGACTACATTATTCTTCAGGGTTCCACGATTTCACATCTGTCCTTTCAGAACCAGCTGTCACAAAAAACGTATGCAGCTTTTGTGCTTTTCTGAAACCTCTAGGCAGTTGTACTCTTAAACCAATGTAATCTGGTTGTCGAGTAAAGGAAAGCCAAGACCTTTTCTTCACCAGTTAGAAAAAAATAATTCATAAAACCGAATTTGCTTTGCAAATAGATTCACACTCAATGAATATTTAGTTGGCACCAAATTATATGGAGAATGTTGTTACTCTCTTTCACATATACATGCCATTTAATCCTCACAGCATCCCTGCAAGCTTTGGCTCCCTAGGAAACTGAGACTTCAAGAGTGTGTATGAGTCGTCTACAATCACATTTGCAAACCAACATCTGACTCCAAGCCCAGTGTATTTGGCCCGGGGTGCGCGTGGTACATTTCAAGGGCAGTCAGCCTGCTCTTCTGAGCCATCTATGAGAGGGCCAAGGTTAGACGAGGCTGCGAAGTTCAAACTTAAACATCTCTAAGAGTGTCTCTAAGATGAGAAAGTGCGTGACTCTGAGTTAGAAATGAATGTTTTCCTGTTGATCAACATAAAGTCAGATCAATCAAATCACACAAATTATATACTGAGATAGGTTTTAAATAGTGTTCTCTAAGATGTTGTTATTTTAATAGAAGCTCAACAAAATAATTGCGTTTAATAGCCTCCGTCTTGCTCAGCCTGTCTGACGTCTCCTGCGGTGGTTATGATATTTTATGTCAAGAAGCCCATTATTACCAAAAATCACCCTGAGCCTAATTCACTGCAAATTTTATAGAATTTTCTTCTCCTTCTTCCAAGAAATAAATTAATAGGCACACTAATCAGTAAATACATATCAGCATAAAGAATGTCAGCTTCCATTGCAAAAGAGTGCATCTATCGCTACTTTGGTCTAACTTTGGGGACGTTACTGAGCTTCTCTAAACATAATTCCTTTGTTTTTAAAATTAGAATGGTGATGCCTGTTCCCTAAGACCATGTTCTGGAAGAACGCTGGTTGAATTTCAGTTTCTGGACTGAAAAACCTCTGCCAACACCACACGATTAATTCTTTTTTTCTTTCTTAGGAAGGGACAAATGAAATGAATGAATCCTGACTGATTTCTGTTATACTAAAGTGAGTCACGTCAAGAACTGTGTGTCGCTTTCCCAGAAGATAACTCCACACTTTGTAACAAGTGGAACATGGTGCCCCTCTTAACATTAAATATTGTTACTGAGTAATCAAGAGGTTTACTACTGACTTCCTTGCACTGGAATTGAAGGAGGCGTCAGGCTGCCAATCATAACTGTATTAAAGGGCCGCGGCATGAAGAAGGTTGAGAACCACTGAGTTAGACACTAACAGCGGCCAGAATACCTCACTGAAGGTCAGACACCAGGAGTAGAGAAAGCACAGACCCACTCCCCCAACTGGGCAAGTCCAGGGGCTGAAATCAATGTGGATAAAACCTATCGGATGGAGTTGAAGCTTGTGTAGAGAAATCCTTTGATTCGTCTTGGCTCACAGACCCCCACAATGTCTGCCTTATTGCTCACTTTCCTTTCCCCCCATTCTTTCCGACACACCCAAATATGGCAGCATGCAAAGACTGCCAGGCCCTATTAATGCAGCAGCGTATATGTCCACAGATAAACCCTGCCCTGGGGAATCTGAGCCGCCGTCAACAGCTCCCTTGCCTGCTCTGTGCTGGTGCTCAGGTATTCAGTTAAATACGTAGGACCAGCAAAGTTTCCAAGAATATAATCTGCTCTGAAAATCATTAGATTCAGAAACAAGATGAAGTTGCTGCTTATATGTGGCAGAGTCAGGGTGTCAGCTCAATTCATTAAAAAAAAGTTTGTTTTGAAATCTCCCAGTCTATTGAAGAGATGTGAAGTTGTCATATCTTCAACTCCATGCCTAGTCTTTGCTGTGAATGAGTCAACCCACCGCATTATTCTAAGAGGTGGAGTCATTTTGGAAGTGGAGAGAAATTACTCTCCTATGTGTCAAAGTTTGTCAAATATCTCAAAATTGCTGGGAATGGAGATGGCGGAGACACATTAAATTCAAGATAAATATAGAAGCTTGACAATAAAGCCTCCTGCGTTGCAGATCTTCTGCCTCCATCATCTGCCAAAACTCAAAATGTGGCAGCCCAGTACACTGAGGACAGAATGTTGAAAATACACCTTGCTTGTTGCGAGAGAAACTTCAGCTTCACCCTGCCTATCTCACTCCTGTCCTTAACACCCCTCTCTCCTGTCCACGTTAAACCTCAAGGAAATAAAACAAGGTCAGCAGAATGAACTGGGGTTAGATCGCCAGATTTGCTAATGCCCGTGAGGAAGGCGCTGTGTCTGATTAGAATCTACACCCTGGTTCTCCAGCTCACTGTCCTTGCCCATGGCATTCCCACAGGCCGTTTGAAGAGGCCAAAGTCCCCTGGCTGCTGAGAGCAGATAAAGACTTGTTGTTTTACACAGGCGGGGTGGCGGAGCCGGTGTAAACCTCTTTGCTCTGCATAAAGGCAGCCTGATAATAACAAATTGCCTTGTCAACCACAAGAGATACTTAGTTATTAATGGAAATAATAACAGATTATATCAGCTTTGCACACTATAATCAAAAGAGAGATCAAAGGGAAATAATATCACCAACAGTTAACAGGGAAGAGACGATAATGAGGTAAAAACCCTTTCATCTCCCCCTTCCCAAATGCACCACTGAAATAATCATTGATAACGAATACTGTCATTTAAACTCGAGCAAAATTTTTAATATCAAAAGTCCAGCCACACCAATGAGACTTTCTCCTATTAGATAAAATTGTTTTAGTATTTTAAAAAAAAAACAACCACAATGCTTAATTGCATTTGGCTGGTGTTATAAAAATACATGATTATGAAGCACCTGATTTCAGCTGGCGCAAGCTAAGCTCTCATTGCCTTTGGTTGTGACCGCAAAGATTGAAGCAAAGAGCCATTTAGGCTTGTTAATAATCAAAATAGCAGACAGAGCCCTGATGAGCCCCTCCCGGGTGGGTCATTTAGAGAGATTGCTGTCACAGCAGAGTACTTTTCATGTTTAACCTACCTTCCTCCACGCTGAGCCCACTCTTTACTTAGGGCGTCCTCAAACTAAGGCCTGAGGGCCAGATGCAGCCCATCCCGCCCAGGACATTTATCCGGCCTGCTGGGTGTTTTTGCCGCTGCTGCCTGTCCTGCTTAGTAGCCGACTCATCCTGGGGCCTGCAGTCTGGCCCTCCAACAGTCTGAGGGACAGTGAACTGGTCCCCTGTTTAAAAAGTTTGAGGACCCCTGCTTTACTTCTTTGAAGCACTTTTTTATACTAGTGTGTGCCAAGACCATTCTCAGGCAGTGGACAGAATTTTTTTGAGACAGAGTCTCACTATGTTGCTCTCTGCAGAGTACTCTGGTGTCACAGCTCACAGCAACCTCAAACCCTTGGGCTTAAGCAATTCTCTTGCTTCAGCTTCCCAAGTAGCTGGGACTACGGGCACCTGCCACAATGTCCAGCTGAGAGAATTTTTTTTATCACCTTTCCTCCCACAGTAAAAATGACCAAAAAAAAAAAAAAATCACTGATAGATCATTTTATTTTTAAAGTCTTAATTTGAAGTTTCACTTCAAATTATTTCATTTGCATCACTCCATAATAAGGACACAATACTTGGGTATTAATTTATAAATTTTACCAAGGATATTTAATATTCCTCACTTTCCTTATAAAAATGAAAGATAAAAAGAGTAAGGTTGATGGAAAAGAGCTGGCTGAGGACCAAGTCAGGGACTATCGGAATGAGGACCACAGGCTGAACTTACCCATCCACCTAGGAAGACACATAGATTTTAGCCCCTAGATACACCATTTGCTTATTTTATGAACTTGAAAATATCGATAAATGCATTTAACTTCAAAAAGTCTTTTTTCTCTCTTAATTTGGGAAAAATAATTCCTAACCTTCCCTCATCAGAGTGCTAAGATAAAAGACTTCCCCTCGTAAACTGCAAAACATGCTCCCTCCACGTGAACTGAACGATGTAATAGTGTTTACAATTATGATAGTAACCATGTTTCAAAAGGAGCTTATTTTTAACCTTAAATACAAAATGGTGTTGAGAAAATCAGAAATCTTTCTGGAAGACGGAAACAAAAGGATTCACAGTGAGAGAAAGAAATCAGCGGGGACAGGAGGAATCTGAGTAGAAAATCAAAACAGATGACTGTGGAGGCGGGGAGGTTACTCTCCCAGGCAGCGTTCCAGGGATGCGCCAAAATCTACGCTGGCAGGTGTGGGAGGCATGACTGGCTCTGGGTCAGAAAAAGATAGATTATAAAGATTACACGTTATGAAATATTGGGGCCACATTTCCTTCCTCCTCCTCTCCTTCCCCTCCATCCCCGCACATGCAGTGGGAAACTCTTGCCCTGTAGAAAAACACGGAGGAAGCAAAAGGACGGGGATGTGTTTGAAAGCCAACTGCAGAGTGATCTGAGCATCAGTGTAGATAATTATTGCAACACATTGTATATAGTACTCAGACTAAAGTAGAAATATATGACCCCCCACGCAGATATAAATAAATAAGAAACAGGAAATGAGGGCAATGTCTACCAACAGGCAAAACGCCAGTTACTATTAATTAATAAATAAAATGTCTCCTGCATTAACCTTAGAGTGGAGAAACCAGGCAGATACCAACTAAAACGTGTGATAAAATGTGATGCTTACCCGTAAGGAGACAGCTTGCCATTGTGTGTCTTTTGCTGTGAAGCACTCGGAGGGGCACACGTTTATGGAATTCCTGCCAAAGTTACCCAGAGTCTAATCATGAGAACGTGTTGCACAAACTTAAGCTGAGAGACATTCTATAAAACCGGCCTACGCTGCTCAAAAACGTCAAGGTCAGAGAGAACCAGAAAATTATTTTTCAAATGGAAAGCTAACAAAGATATTTGACAGCTAAATGCTACAGTAGATTTTGGATGAAATCGTCCAACCTTTAAGGGTATTTCGGGGACAAACCAGCAACATTTGTGTAAGTCTTTGAATTTGAAGGCAGTATTAACCTCATGTTGATTTTCTGATTGTGGTGGTTACAGCATGGTTTTCTAGAAGTACATCCTTGCTTTTAGGAAAAAAATAGCAATACGTATAAGTAGAGTAATAATTAAAATGAGGCAAGATGTTATAGCATGGAACCTGGCTGTTCTGTACTGAATTGGCTTCCCCAAAATTCATACGTCGAATTTCTAACCCTCAGTTCTAACTACCAATCCTTCAGAATGTGACTGTATTGAGATCCAATCTGACCCGTGTCACACAGAGGAGAGGATATTTAGATGCATGGAGGTGGAGCCGAGCAGTAGACAGGCAAAGACCCCGTGAGGACGTGGGGAACAGGCGTCACCCACCCACAAGCCACGGAGAGAGGGCTCAGGAGAAACCAAACCTGCCAGTACCTTGATCTCAGTCTTGTAGCCTCCAAAATTGTGAGACACAAATTTCCGTGAGTTAAGCCACCTGGCCTGCAATATTTTGTTACAACAGCCATGGGAAACTAATATGCTATGTGTAGAGTGTACACGCATTCTTTCTATTTTTTTCCACACCTTGTTTTATCTTTATTAAGATATGATTTATGTGCGGAAATAATGCACAGATCCTAAAGTGTGTGGTTTGATGAGTTTTGCTGTTTGTTGCTTTTTAACACAGGACCACACTTTCTAAACTCGCCTTATTCATTTAGCCACAGCTCTTGACTATCTTTCCGCATCTACCCCATTTGTTATTTTTTGGATTGACAAATAATAATTGTATACATTTGTGGAATACAATAAGATTTATATGTATATATACACCAAATGGGTAATGATTAAATCAATCTAAGTAACATATTCAGCAACAAGCTTATCATTTTATGGGGTGAGTCATTTTGAATGGACTGTCAGTTATTTTGAAATATGCAGCACATTATTACTGATAATAGTCACTTTTCTGTGCAGTGAATCTCAAAAGCAACCCCTACTGTCTACCAGAAACTTTTGTACCCTTGGTCAGCAACTTCCATTCCCTCCTCCCTACCCCAGCCTTGGGAACCATCGTTTCCTCTGCATTTTTATGAGTTCAACTCGTTTAGACCCCAAGTGTAAGTAAGATCATGCAGTGTTTGTCTTTCTGCGCCTGGTGTATTTCTCTTAATATAACATCCCCTGGACTCATCCCCGTTCACTTCCATCATGGTTGGATTCCACGTCTGGGCTATTGTGTGGGACGCCCGTACACCTGTCCACGTGGCAGCAGAAACAACGAATAAAGTGGAGAGACGGCCACAGAAAACGGCAAAGCACTGGCAGATGACACAGTTGAAGGCAAAATATGTAAGAAATTCAAACAACTCCATAGCCAAAACCACAAATGACCCACTTTAAAAAAATGGGAAAAGGACCTGAACATTTTTTCAAAAGAAAACATACAAATGGCCAACAAGGACATGAAAAAAAAATTCTCACAATCTCTAATCATTATGGAAACTCAAATTAATTATGCAGTAAGACACCTCATACTTGTTGGAATCTTTTATCAGAAAAATGAAAGTTAAGTGGAAGGAAATTGAGGAAAGGGAACCTTTATACATTATTGGTGGAAATGTAATTAGTACAGCCAGAAGGAAAATGATATGGAGGGTTCTCAAAAACAGAACAAAACATTGAGAATAAAACCACTGTACAGGCATTTTTGGTACCATTTCTGCAACTTCTACAAACTCTTAATTGGAACTATTTTTAAATATCAAAATAAAAACCTAAAGAGTAAGAAAAACGCATGACTATATTTTCAAACATAGAAACAAAAAAATTGATTAAAATAATTGATTTTAATTATAAAATAATTGACTTTAATTATAAGATCTAAAAACAGCTAGTCGCCAAGCACTATGATTCAACTTTCTTGTTGAGATATAAATAAATATGATCTATTTGCATTAAAAATGCCTGAAATGACACAATATGCAGCGCAAAACAATGATTACGTCTAGAGGGTGAAGTAAATAAACAGGACAGAAAAGAAGCTTTTACTTTTCATCTTATGTGCTGTTGTAATTTTCAGGCTTTTTTCACAAAGAGAACATGTTACATGAACACACACACACACACAGAGCCATGTGCAGAGCTTAGCAACCCAGAATGAAATTCTGTATATCGGAAATTGAGGTGAAGGTGGGGCACACCCAGCTCATCCTGTTAGTGTCCTCACACGCTAACACACCAGCGAACTTGAGAAGCCCCCAGTCATGGAGAAGCACCTGTGCTATGGAAATATTTAAATATATGTGTGTATATTTATGGCCAGGTGCAGTGGCTCACAACTGAAATCCTAGCATTCTGGGAGGCCGAGGCAGGTGGATCACTTGAGCTCAGGAGTTCAAGATCAGCCTGAGCAAGAGCAAGACCCCCATCTCTAAAAATAGCTGGACTTTGTGATGGGAAACTATAGGGTCAGCTACTTGGGAGGCTGAGACAAGAGAATCACTTGAGCCCAAGAGTTTGAGCTCGTTGCTGTGAGCTGTGACACCATGGCACTCTACCATGACTGTGAGACAAAGTGAGACTCTGTCTAAAAAAAAAAAAAAAAGAATAAATGAATAAATAAATACACATATATGTGTGCATATATATATATAAAAGACATTTTTTATGCCATATCATCTTTTGAAACATTCATGCCAACAGTACTATAGTGCTGTCCAAGAATGACATAGCATTCTCCTGACTCAGGGAATGTGATTTCAATAAATGTGTGAATATATATATATATATATACACACACACAAATATATATATATACACACACTCATCTATAGACACATGTACACATATTTCAAAGATATTTTCAAAACATATTATATACATAAAACAAAAACACACTAGTGTGAAAAAAAAAACTCAGTGGAGAAAATATTTAAGATGTTAAGTGCAACTGCTTAAATTAAAAACAACGAGAAAAAAAAAAAAGTGTTGGAAGATAACGTTTCCAGAATATAGACTCAAAAGATTACCTCAAAGAAAAAAAAGGTGGCAAATATGAAATACAATTTAAGAGGCATAGAGGGGACCTTGAAAGTGTAATAAAAGTTCCAGAAAAAGAGATGAAGGGAGGACAGCAGGTGTGAAAGGGACGGGAGGCAAGGAAGAAGGGAGAGATGTTGATGAAAAAGCAGAAAGTAATTTTCTAGACTCAAGAAAGATGATGATTTTTAATCACCTGATTTACTATAAGGAATGATGTAAAGTCTTCCTCAGTGACTTGGGCCAAGGGGCGGGGGGACATTATCCTAAGTGAAGCATCATAGAAAGAGAACACACCACGAGTCCTCACTAATAAGTGGGGGCTAAAAATGGGGTACATGTGGCCACTGGAAACCAGAAAGGGAGACGGTGAGAGGGGAATATGGACTTAAAAATTTACCCATTGGGTTCAGTGTGTGCTGTTCTGATGACGGGCACACTAAGAGGCCTGACTTCAGCATTAGTCAATCCATCCATGTAACAGGAACACATGTGCCCGTTCATATTTTGAAATAAAAATTATAAAAATCCGAAAACCCACTATAGGCATTCTGACACTCTACTACTATACATTTCAGTATAAGAACATTTTTCAACATGGCCCTACACTTCCCCCCCCTAAAAATTAACAATTCCTTTATAAAATCTAATACCACATACTTATAGAATTGTCCCAGTTGTTCCAACTTGTTAGATAGACAGAGATTTGCATGCGGTCAATTCCCATTTTCATGGTAGTTATGTTCTACGAAGTCGCTGTGAACACTGAATTAGCAAATCCTATTTATTGCTATTGTCTGTAGGAGAAATATAAGGTTAGATTTTCTCCTGTTACGTTTTAGTCAACTGAAATAGCTTTTGTATTATCCAGGCTATTCTTCCAATGTCCTGAGAAAACAAGCCTGTCTTGTCAACATTAGAACCTGCTTTTTCACATAATTGCTTTCCTATATAATACTTAGAGCAAGATTTGTTTTTTTTTTTTTTTTTTTTACAAATTATTCTGTTACCTCCTGATCTGCCAAGGCTGTTTTACCTGCAAATTTAGCACAGATGACCAACCCTTACAGTGACCGCCTCCCACACTGACCGCCTCCCACACTGAGTGTCTCCCACAGTAACCTCCTTCTACAGTGACCACCCCACATGCTGACCGCCTCCCACACTGAGCGCCTGCCACAGTGACTGCATCCTACAATGACCACCTCATATGCTGACTGCTTCCTACACTGACCGCCTCCCACAATGACCACCTCCTACAGTGATCACTTCCTGCAGTGACCAGTCCTACACAATCAGTGATTGTGTCCTCCAGTGAGCACCTCCCACACTGCCTCCCATACTGACTGTCTCCTATAGTGACCGCCTCCTACAATGACTGCCTCCTACACTGACTGCCTCCCACACTGACTGTCTCCTATAGTGACTGCCTCCTACAATGACTGCCTTCTACACTGACCACCTCCCTAAGCTAACCTAGTTTTCATGGACTGGACATGTACCACATGTACGTATCAGGACCGCAGGCCCAGTCCCTCACGTTGACCACCTCTGTATGTTGACCAGTTTCTTGCAGTCCCTTGGGTGGTCACCTTTCAGAGGTTCTACTGTATTGATTTTGGTGTTACCAATAAACTTAGGAAATTTTTGCAACATATGTATATTTTTCTCTCAAACCAACTTGACTCAGACTTCATTATGACTTGATAAGCTAAAAGTTTTAAGTGATAATGGACAGCATTTACATTTTTACAACTCAGTTTATAATAATTATGCAGCTGGTAGAATTCACATAAAGATAATGTTGTAAATACCATTTATTGTCTTTTAAATTATGGTTAGGGCATTTGTGTTTTCTCTGTATGTTGATTTTAACAGTAAATGTGACAGAACAGACAATATAAGTTCTATCTCACAGAAACTGGGTGATGGTCCAGAGAGGTCAGTTAGAGGAACAGGTGAGGGGCTCAACAATTTCCATCTAGCCTGCCAGAAAGTTAAGATAATGTATATAACCCTGGATGTGTCTTTTTTTTCTGAAATTATTATTAACTTTCTATTGTTAATTCATCAGTTCATGAGGTTTTTTTCTGGTAAATAGGAAAATTAAGAAGTTTTAAAAAATTCATTGTATAACTTTAAAGTTATCTGTTGGCTGAATATTTGTTATTAAACACAGCTGTGAAATGAATTTTAATTCTGGCTTTGAGTGTGGAAGCTTACTTTTGATCTTTAAAGCCATGTTTTCTAAAATGAGATAAATATAGATGTTTATTTGCCTTTTATTTTGACTATTTTAAATAAAATACTTTCCTGTCAAAAGAAAAGATAATTTGGGCAGCACTTGTGGCTCAAAGGACTAGGGCACTGGCCCCATATGCCAGAAGTGGTGGGTTCAAACCCAGCCCTGACCAAAAAAGAAAAGATAATTTATATAAGTTACAGTTCATGATATATAAGCTAAACTAGAATGCCAAAAGTCTCCCATTTTTGGCAACATCAGTTTAGATAATATAACCAATCACCCATCTGAAACAATTAAATAAGCTGAATAAAATAGACAGGCGAAATATGTTAAAGTGTATCAGTGAACTGGCAAGGAAATAACTATTTAGAAATCAGAAGGCGAGTGAAAGCAGGAGTCTGACGGGGTCATCCGAGCACCGAAGCTGGATGTTGCCTTAAGGTCATTTGCTAAAATGGATGAGTTTTGATTATGATCTGTAAAGCCTGGCCAGGCACAGAGGAAGAATGGAGTTCAGCGCTAAGAAAAATGGGACTATTAAAAAATACCCCCAAAGGGCCAGGCAGTTCTGGATTTTGTGAGTCTCTGAAACTTGTATAATTTTCAGGGTTTTTTATAGGAAAAAAAGAACAGCATGGCAAATGTGAAGTTGGGCCTGCACACAGGGCCTCTGAAGCTTCACCTTGGGCTGTGCTGGCGTCAGAGGGCCTCCTCCCACTGAATACCACAGGAGCTGGGAGAATTAACAGTGAACTACAGGGGACCGCCAGGAAAAACTGTCTTTTTATAGGAAGTCATAATATCAAACTGGCCTTTTTAAGGGTATGGGTAGTCAAAAAAATATATAGCTTAATACTGTATATTAAACTAGAATGTAAAGGGTTTTCAAGTCAGTTCTTTTGCCTTAAAAAAAGCACCTGTATAGTCAGGTTTGCCCAAACTGGGAAATGGATTTTTTTAAAAAAACCACAAGACAGTGTATGTAAATAATCCTTTTAAATAAATGAATAAATGAAACAGGTAAAAACAGTGTGGACATGAACACATCAGTAGCAAATAAATATATTACAAGATGATCAAAATCACTGAAGTTTAGGAAAATAAAAACTAAAATTTATGCTACCTGGAGTAGCCAAGCTGATGAGACAGAGACTAGAAGGCTGGCTGTCAGGGGCTGCTGGAAAGAGAAAACACATGTAGCCAGGTGGGGTAATATCTCACACCTGTGATCCCTGGACTCTGGGAGGCTGAGGCAGGAGGACCTTGTAAGCTCGGGACCAGCTTAAGCTTAAGTTTGAGACCAGCCTGAGCAAGGGAGAGATCCCCCCCCTCCCCGCCCAGGGTGAGACTCTGTCTCAAAAGAAAAGAAAGGGGGGGTGAGAAAGAAAGAGAAAAAAGAGAGAAGATACTGACTTAGTGTTTAATGTGTACAAGTTTCACTTTTATGTAAGATGAAAAGAGCTCTGGAGAAGGCTGGTGGAGATGGTGAGACCATTCAACGACGCCTGAATGTCCTTAATGCCACCACCCTGTACACTGAAAAATGGTCAGGATAGAAAGTTTTATGTTATGTGTGTTTGACCACAATTAAAAAGTTAAAGGAAGCCAAACCTGAGCTGAGATACTTTCATTTCTGACAGAAAGCCACAATATAAAACTCTGACAAAAGTCTTTGCAGGAAAAAACTCACACATCTCTCATGGGAGTACAGACTGCTGCTTTGCTTTGGAGAATAACTTGTTATTATCTGGCAAAAAAGAAGATGGGATGCCTGGTTTTTAAACTATAGGTCTGTGTAGTTGGGGTGTGAAATTAACTTAGTGGCTAATAACCATAGTTTTTTTTTTTTTAAAGGGATAGAACTGTTGACAGAGTTTTTTTCTGCAGTAGGTCCTTGGTCTCAGGGATTCAAAGAATGAACCCACTGACCATAGATCAGTTAAGATAGGATTTATTAGATGGAAAGGAATACAGAAAGAATAAAAAGCACCAAAGCTTCCTGCAGAGCGAAAGATCCAAGTGGGAAGTCTCCATGTGGGTCTTTTGTCTAAGGGTATAAGGTCTTGAGAATTACACCTGCCCAGGCTTTGGGAGCTGGAAGACAATTTTTCATTGTTGATGAGCCTTTTAACGAATGAATGGAGTCCCTCCAGCTCCAGGAAAAGCAGAGACCCCCTTACCAGAAATTGCCCAGGCCTAGGAAACTTAGATGAAATTTCCCAGGAAACCCAGTCCCTGTCCAGCCCTGAAGGGGTGAACCCTGTATCAGAATGACATAGGTATGATTTCAGAATGACATCATAGGTATGATTTCATCAAACATTTGCATTCATGCATTTGTTTGTGTGCAAATGTACTAACATGGTGATATAAATAGCTTTCTTAATATGAGTCACTTTGAAATGATTGAAAAATGTTGCCTTTGAGCAGGGATTGTAAACTGTAGCCCCCACCAAACCTAGCCTGGGCAATGTTTTTGTATCGCCCATGAGCTGAAGATGTATTTTACATTAATAAGAGGTTGCAAAAATAAATAAAAAAGCCCAAGAGAATATGAAATAAAGATAATGTGCGGCCTTCAAAGCTTACAATATGTAATATTCACTATCAGGCTCTTTATGGAGAAGGTTTTCCGACCTCTGCCCCAGAGGAATTCATTGTGCATAAGGAGGTATGTTCAAGAATATGTTACCAGACAAAGAGGGTCTGGCCATCTGTCACTGTCAGCCAGTGTACAGAGAGGGGGACAGGTCCACCAACCTCGTCAGAAGGCCAGCAATTCTGGAGAACAGTGAGAAGAGCCTCTCCAAGACTGTTCTGTTCTTTTATTTTCAAAATTTCAGTTTTATACATAATGGTTCACAGTAAAGACCACGATAACCCTTATTTTCAACAGCAATCAGCACAAGTCAGTGACAATCTATTACAACCTTTCCAATGCAAAGTTAATTCCTAAACTATTCAAGATGAGCATCTTTATGGTGGGAGTTCAATTCACACAACAGTAAGAGTGAGAGATGGGAGGTGAAGGTCACTTAGGACCTAAACAACCAGAGCTGCTATGTCCTGTCCACCCCAGCCTGACAGACTCCCTCCATTCTCACTACCTGTGCTTTCAAATACTCATTGCAGGCCCAGTGGGGTGGCTCATACCTGTAACCCTAGCACTCTAGGAGGCTGAGGAGGGTGGATCCCTTTAGCTCAGGAGTTTGAGACCAGCCTGAGCTAGAGAAAGACCATGTCTCTACTAAAAATAGAAAAACTAGGGGGTGGCACCTGTGGCTCAGTGGGTAGGGTGCTGGCCCTATATACTGAGGGTGGTGGGTTCGAAACCAGCCCCAGCCAAACTGCAACAAAAAAAAATAGCCAGGCATTCTGGGAGGTGCCTATAGTCCCAGCTACTCGGGAGGCTTGCCTTAAATGATAAATGTTAACACTACATCTTTAAATTCCTGGTAACTGAATCTGTGTGTGGTGAACACCTCTTCCAGGAGGGCTCCCTCCGCAAACCCCTTCCCTACATAACCACAAAGTTGAAGCATGAGGCCAATGTTAATTTTCATGTAGGTTCCCTGCTATGCCCCAGCTCATGGCAAACTCTCCTTCCCTCAAATTCAAGGAATCCTGTTTCCACCTCTTTTAGAAGATGTTTCATTTTCTAGCTCAAAAAGGGCATTATTTATGTAAATGCTGCATCTTGGTGTTAGACATTAAACTACTTGAAGGCTACATTAAATCTTTAAAGAAGCCCAGTTGCCTTATACCGTGTATTGCCTATCAGAGAAACTTAAAAGTCGTACAAAATTATTTCTTCGGGCATATATGCTGTTTAGGACAGATTTGCCAAAAGTTATTTTGAAAGCCATAGCTATAGAGAAATACAGTACTCATATATGCATGCATATTCACACACACACTGATTACACACACAAGCATGTATTAATGTGTGTGTGTACACCAGCCACTGCTGTTCTCTGATAGGAACCTTTCTACGGTGGGGTAGGTACCTACCCTCGCTCTACCAGGGAAATCCAGGGATACAGAAGTGAAGATTAATGTGACCTAACATGGCCCTTCCTCGGATGAATACCCCCTTTTTGTGGGGAAAACAAAATATAGTTAGTAAAAGCAAAGATGGTGCTGACTATGAAAAAGCAAGGGAAGTTATTTTTAATTTTGAAACCAAGCTGCAAAGAGGATTCCCAACTATCTGCTTTTCCAATACCCAAACATATTAGATAAAGCATTCTGATAACACACGCCTACTTACAAACGTTGTAATATCTTAAAAGCAAACAGAACCCGCCAAATAAAAACGATAAACAAACAAAAAGCCACTTTATTTTACCCTCATCCTCCTTGGGCCTTTGCCCTTCTCAACAGCAAGTCCCCACCTGCCCTTTCCACCTGAATGGACTTCTCTTCAAGGCTTTCCTCCCCGACTTCCACCTCACCCCGGGGTCAGTCCTCCCCGGCCTCCCGCTAGGCCACAGCTGCCCGCTTGGGAAGCCTCTTCCCTGGGCTACCTGGCCCCTCCTCTCCCAGCCCGGCTTCCTCCCCACCTCCCCGCCTCAAACCTGGAGGCTGTCAGAGGTCAGCCTCCCCCTGTGATCCTGACTTACCAGCCCCTGGGGGGAGTGGGGAGCCCACAGGTGTCTGTTCGCCTGATCTAGGCCTTCTGCTTTCAAGGCGCCGCACCTCCCAGCAGCCCCCGGGGGGAGCAGGTGAGCAGGCGCTGTCAAGTAGCCCTTTTCTAGAAGCTGCCCTCCCTTAGTTTCAGTAAAAGCTGTTCTCCCTCATTCCTTCGGATCTAAGATGCTAGCTCCTACCGTCACATGCCCTAGGTAACCTACAACCAACTGGGTAAACACTTTCCCGTAAATACTTTATTATCCCGCCCTGACCTCACATTACCAGGTTACCCGCGGCGCCTGTTTCCTGCTAAAGTGCTGACGGATGGTTCTAAGTTGACGCCGCAGGTAATTCATTGAGTGTTGTACACTATTTTTACTGTGTGAACGCACCAAAATCATCCAATCATCCATTGAGCTGTCCGTGCATATTTGATTTTCCTTTAAAATTTTTTTGCTATTGTACATATGGCTGCTGTCCTTATAGTTTTATATCATTTCTATGCCGGGCAAAATGGTCTCCCAGGCGCGCAGCTGCAGGAGCAACCGCTGGGTTACCACGTTAGGGTTAACCTAAATCCCCTAACCCTAACCCTAACTCACGTGCGCATTTTCCTAGATTCTATCCAACCGCTTTTCAAATCTATTTTCGTATCTATTTACAATCCTGCTGGCAGGGTCACGGACAAGGTCATCAATAGCGACGCTGAGAGACTTTAACTTCAGTGAATATTTGGTTTCCAAATGTTATCACGTACAGTTTTAATCATTTCTGTTTCATTAAACCAGATGAGCATTTTTATATGTATTTACCTATTTGAGTTTCGTATTCTAAGAACAATCTTTGGTATTCTTAGATTACTTTCCGTTGGGTTGTTTGCCTTTTAAACAATTCTGAAGAATGATTTGGATGCTCTAGATATAATCCGTCTTTCACCCACATGGGTGGCAAATGGGTTCTAGTTTGGGGCTTCCCTTTTCACTCTCTGGTATCTTTTGATGAGCAGAAGTTCTTACCTTTCATGGAGTGAAATTTATCCATGTTTGTTATGGATTTTTTTAGAATGCTGTACTTACCTACATGAGATCATTAACTATCCCTTATGGCTGTTTTCTAAATTTTTGCAGTCTTCAAGTCACATCAATTTTATAAAAATAATCAAATACACCATGTCTGGATGTAATCTCCACCATAATATAACTTCTGACTCCTATTTTTAGTTTCCATGTAAGCATGGTCTGTTTCTCTCTTTTATTGCCAATTTGTCTGTGATTCTTTTTTTCTTTTTTTTTTTTGCAGTTTTTGGCTGGGGCTGGGTTTGAACCTGCCACCTCTGGCATATGGGGCTGGCGCCCTCCTCCTCTGAGCCACAGGCGCCACCCCATTGTCTATGATTCTTAATAGCTCAAAACAAACTGGGTCGGGGGCAGTATTTTTTTCTTCTTCAGAATAGTCTTGCTTGGCACTTTATTCTTGGAATACGTTTTAGAATCACCTTGTCAGGTTTCATAAAAATCTTCTAGGTTCCTGGTTGGAATTGTATTTAATCTATGTGTCAGTTTGCGGTGAATTGATATTTTTATTATATTGATTCTTTTCATTTATCAACATATCTCTCCACTTATTTAAGCCTTCTTTAATATCTTTTCCTAAGATTTATATTTCTCCATATCACATTCATCTCAGATATATTTAATCTTAGGCTTCTCATTTTTTATTAAATTTATTCTTACTGTCTTTATCATTTTATTGTTTGTAGAATTTTCTTCTAATATAATAGATCGTTATTTTGCTATTGAACTTAAATGTGTCAAAATTACTAAATTATTTCATTAATTCGAATTATTGATTTGTTTTCTGGGGTTTTGCTCATCATTTTGATTTTTAGCTTGAGTTTCTGTGAGGACCATCATACCACATATAAATAAGGGCAGCCTTTCTCCCTTTCCAAGTCTTCACTTTTTACATGACCTTTTGGTATATTTTGATATTTTGTGATGTTAAGTAGAAGTGATAGCTAGCATGGTGCCTCACACCCGTTATCCCAGTGCTTTGGGGGGTTGAAGGATCCCTTGAGGGAAACATAGTGTCTCTACAAAAAATTAGCCAGGCATGGTGAGGTGCTGAGCATTACATGAGCCCAGGAGTTGACGGGCTGCAGTGAGGTCTGATCTGGCCAGTGCACTCCAGCCTGGGAGACAGGGCAAAAGTTTGTCTCAGAAACAAACGAAAAATTGACTAATTTTAAAAAAAGAAGTAATAATATTGGGCATTCTTGCCTGCTTCCTGCATATCAAAAGAATTCTTTCCATGTTTTACTGTTTGAATGTGATTTGTTTTTGTTAATTTCTTAAAAAAAATAAGTAGCTTGAATCAAAAGTTCCTCAATTATTTTTTTCTTATTCTTAAAAGAGTTTGAAAATGATTGGAATTATCTGTATTTTCTATTTTCAGTAAGATTTTTTTTTTTACCACTTTTCAATTTATTTTCATTCCTATTTAATCTTTGCTCATTGTGGTAGTAATGTTCTATTAAGAATTTTCTTATTTTGCCCATATTTTCTACTTTCCCCACATATCTCTGCATGGTACTATTTTTCTTTAACTTCTGGCATAACTGTTCTCATGGGCCCTTTTTGAAATTCCACTGTTGGTCATTTGTGTCTTCCCTTTTTTTGTCTTGGTCAGTCCTGCTGGAAATTTGTTCACCTTATCAGACTGTGCAAAGTATCACATTTCGTCCACTTCATCCTTACATTTAATGTTGTTAATTCCTGCTTTTAACGTTAATTGTATTTTCCTTCTTGTTTCCATGGTTTTGTTTTGTTGTTACGTATCTCTGTCTTCTTAAGTTTGGCCCTTTTGTCCAATACATTTATACTTCCTTCTTCTCTATACTGAAAACTTGAACTTGAGCTTTTCTAATGACCATGTTAGGAGGAATGCCTCAAGTTTACGGGTCATATTTTCATAATCACTTTGTTCAATGTTTCCAGTTTCCCAAGTGTTCTAATATTGAATCATAAATTATTTTTAATTATGCTTTCAAACACTCAATTCTGTATTTTAAAAAATATTTTCCTGTCACAAATATCTAACTTTACTGTGAGATGGCCAGGGAATGTGTTCTGTGGGATAATGATTCTTCAATATTTTAAAAACATGCTTATGCATCTTTGAAACGAAAGTGCATCCCCCAGGCTGGGGTGCCCTCTTGCTGGCAGTGCTCCCCTCTTTCCTTTGCATTTTGTTTATCCTTCCCACTTTTTTCCTGCTTTGTTTCTTGACTCCTAAGAAAGGCATGTTAAAATCTCTCACACGATGGTCAATTTAGTACTTCCTCCTGGCAATTTTGTAAAGTGTTGCTTCGGAACTATAAAACTATGTTGTTGTTATATACCAGTTCAGAATTTTTCTGGTAAATTTAACCTTAAATCAGTATGGGGTAACTCTGGCTGAAGGAATGCTTTTTATTACAAATTGTCTTTTGTTTGCTACTGATATAGCCAGAGGATCTCTCTTTTTATCAGTATTTCCCTATATATATATTTTTTTCATGTTTTGTGTGTGCAGGAACTTAACATTTTATGTTATATGGCTCTAAGTCACCTATAGGTGGATTTTTAAAAATCCAGTCTGATAAGTGTTGCCTTTTAACTAGACAGTTGTGTCCATATGCATTAATGTAATTACTAATAGATTTGAAATCATGTTCACCCTCCTATTTCATTCTTTGTATTTATTTTTCTGGGTGGGTCCCTCTTATGATGAAGAAGTGAGAAAGTCAGAGACACAAGAGCCAGGCCGAGCTACAGATACCCTCTTCTCTCCATCCAAACCTGGTCCAAGCCTTTCCCTGGCCTCTCACCTGGAGGTAGTGTTGGCCTTCTCTCTACTGGTCAGTGATTATTGTCTTTTTCTATTGGTCATTGGTTACCTAGGTTACCACACCCACTTTCTTAGGGGTTCTGCAGTCCAGGTTTTCCTCTTCCACCGCCTTAAAGCTCAGTTCTTAGTGTCCCTTCTCAGTAACGATATAACCTAAGTGAACGTAAGCTTGGGTATTCTCCTTTGGCCTCTCTGTTTTACACAATACCCCAGAGATGAACAAAATGCTTCATTGCCCTACAGGAGGAAATATTAGAACTTTTACCTGTGTTTATATTTATGGCATCATTTTACAGGGATTTCTATTTTGTGAAAAGTTTATGGTACACATAATTGGTTACTTGATAATAAATACATTCCTTCTTTAACTCACTCATCTGCCCCCAAAGGCTGAGTGCCTTCTGTAGCAAATCCCATTTTATCTATGGAAAGGTGCGTTTGAACAAAATGACAAAGTCGCTGCTCTCATACAGGCTCCATGACAGACGATGGAAAATGGAGAAATGTGCATATAAATATATCAGGTGATGATAAATTACATAAAGTAAAAAACAAAACCCAAAACAGCCAATCAGACAGAACCGAAGCTTGATGGAAAGAAAGGAAGAGATTTCTTCTGGAAAAGAAGGGAAGGTGAAGTCTCCTTGCACAAGGGGGATCCGCACCAGGTTGGAGGGACCACCACGGGCACAGGCCTTGAGGCAGGGCCGGCCTTGATACCTCTGGCAAGAGGCAGGGAAGCTGGGGAGTGGCTAGAGCAGAAGAGCCCAGTGTGATTACCGCAGGGAGGCCGGGAGAAAGGGCAGAGGGGCAGGCAGGAGCCAAATGGAGCTAGGCCTTAGAGGCCTTGCCTGGTAATTTGATTTTATTCTAGGTGAGAAGGGATGCTATCCAGGGATTTGACCACAAGATTTGATTTACATTTTAAAAGGATCACTCTGGCTTCTGTATTGAAAACAGACTGTAAATGGAAAGAGTACAGAGACTCAGAAGCAGAAGGGCTGCTCCTGGGTGCATGCAGAAGATCTCGGTAGCTTGTACAAAGAATAATGAGTAAATAAACAGTGTGTGTTTGGAGCTGTGTTTTATTTTTAATTTTTATTGTTAATTATTAGGGGTGCATAACAGTTGTATATCCTTATGCGATGTTCTGTATAGGCATGCAATGTAAATTAATCAAATCAGGGAAATTTGGGTATCCACCACCCCAGGCTTTGTGTCAGGAACATTCTAATTCCACTCTTAGTTAAAGTATACCTTAAGTTACTGATGATTACAGCCACTGTGCTATGCTATCAAATATTATTCACTCTAACTATGTTTTTACACCCACTAACTATCCCCACTTTGTCCCCCACCACTACTCCCACCAGACCTCTGGTCACCATCATTCTGCACTGTGTCTCCAGGAGATCAGTTGTTTTGATATTTAGTTCCCACATGTGTAAGAACATGGAAAATTGACCTTTCTGTGCTTGTCTCATTTCACTTAACATAATGTTCTCCAGTTCCACGTATGTTGCCACAAATGGCAGGATTTCAGTCTTTTTCTTAGCTGTATAATATTCCACTGTGAGTATATGTACCACAATTTATCTGTTCATCCATTGGTAGACACTTAGGTGGATTCCAGATCATGTGAATGATCATGCAATCAACATGGGACTGCAGATACTTATTGATGTACTGATTTCCCCTCCCTTAGATACATACCCAGCAGTGGGGTTGATAGGTCATATGGTAGTACAAGTTTTAGTTTTCTGAGGAACTTCCACACTGTTCTCCACTGATTTACATTCCCACCAGCAGTGTAGGAGGGTTCCCCTTTTCTCTACAGCCTCACCAGCGTTCACTAATTGCTTCTTTTTGATAAAAGCCATTTTAACTGCGGTGAGATGATACTTCAGTTTAGTTTTGATTTGCATTTCTCTGATGAGTAACAATGTTGAGCATTTTTCACATACTTGTAGACCATTTGTCCTCTTTTGAGAAATGTCTATTCTGATCCTTTGCCTGTTTTTATTAGATTGTTTAATTTTTTTTTCTTGAGTTGTAGGAGCAACTTATAAATTCTAACTATTAATCCTTTGTCAGACGGGGAGCTGGTGAATAGTTTCTTCCATTCTGTGGACGGTATTTCACTTTGTTTGTTTCCTTTCTTGTGACGCAGCCTTTTAGATTGATGTGAAGCCATCTGTCTAATTTGCTTTGGTTGCCTGTGATCTGAGAGTTATTCAAGAAGTCGTTGTCCAGACCAATATCATGGAGCATTCCCCAGTGTGTTCTCTTAGTGATTTCATAGTTTCTTGTCTTTAAGTCTTCAATCCATTTGGATTTGATTTTTGTACATAGCAAGAGACGAGGGTCTGCTTTCATTCTGCATTTGGATATCTAACTTTCCTAGTACCATTTATTAAAAAGACTGTTCCTTCCCTAATATATATTCTTGGCACCTGTGTCAAAGTTAAGTTCACTATAAATGTTTGGCCTTATCTGTGGGTTCTCTATTTATCTATGTATCTGTTTTTATTCCAGTGCCATGCTTTTTTTTGGTTTCTGTAGCTCTGTAGTATAATTTTAAGTTATGTAATGTGATTCTTCCAGTTTCATTCTTTTTATTTAGGATGGCTTTGGCTATTCTGTGTATTCTGTGGTTCCAGAGAGGTTTTGGGATTGTTTTATCTACTTCTGTGAAGAATGTCATTGCTATTTTGATGTAGATTGCATTGAATCTGTAGATTTCTTTGGGTAGTATGGACCATTTAACAATATTGAGTCTTCCAATTTATAACCATGGAATATATTTCCATCTTTTTGTGTCCTCTTCAATTCTTTCATTCTATAGTTTTCATTGTAGAGATCTTTCACTTCTTTGGTTAAGTTTAGAGTTGTACAATCAAAAATACTTAGAATTCATTCTAAAAAGGATTCTCAGAACAGAAAGATGATTGCAGTACAGACTAGAGATATTTCCTAATATCTTATAGTATGTCTTGGTACATTTAGAACTGTAAATTCATTGTTGATACTGGTTTTTAGCATGGTTTCTGCACATTTTCATAAAGATGATACAAAATTCGCCCATTCAAGGATGGACAGGGACCCCATTTTCCTAGGCCTGGCCAATTTCATGTCATCCAGGCCTCTCTTTGTTTTGCCTGGAGCTTGAGGGATTGCATTTGTTAACACACTAACAAACATTGAAAAGGTGTCTTCCGTCTACCAATCCTGGCCAGGTGTAATTCTCAAGACCTTGTACCCCTAGACAAAAGACCCACATGGAGGGTGGTGCCTGTGGCTCAGAGGAGTAGGTCACCAACCCTATAGGAGGTGAGTTCAGACCCAGCCCCAGACACACACACACACAAACACACACACACCAAAAAACCCTTCATGGAGACTTCCCACTTTGGTCTTTCCCTCTTATAGAAACTCTGCCTGGCTAGGTGTAATTCTCAAGAACTTGTACCCCTAGACAAAAGACCCACGTGAAGGGCGGTGCATGTGGCTCAACGGTGCCAACCCCATATACCAGAGGTGTGCAGGTTCAAACCCAGCCCCGACACACACACGCGCACACACACACACACACACACAAAACCCAGATGGAGACTTCCCACTTTGGTCTTTCCCTCTGCCAGAAGCTCTGGTGCTTTTTGTTCCTTCTATATTCTTTTCTGTCTAATAAATCCTCTTACCACTGACCTGTGGCCCGTTGGTTCATTATTTGAATCTCCAAGACCAGAGACCAAGGAAGAATCAATATTGTTACAGAAAGAAATTCTGCCAACAAAGAAGGGCAGAAAAAAATGTAGAAATTACAAAAATATGCAGAAAAATGCAATCATTGGTAGGCAAATGCAATACGTTTTCTACTTAGAAGGTTCATTTTATTCTCTTTAAATGTGGAATATATACTGGGACACAGTCTATGCTCACAATAAGGTTTGCAGGCAGTCGGGCTTAAGTCTAGGAAGTCTCTGGGTTCCAAGTGTAACATGGAACCATGCGATAAGATGTGAATTTTATTTTTTTAAATCAATGGGAAATGTCTTTTAAAATGCATTTTGTCTTACAACGATTCATTAAACATATCAGGGAATGTAGCCATTTAAATTCTGGGCTTTGAACATTTTGTTAAAGTAATGAGTATAGTGAGATTGACTGGCTGTTTCCAATGTTCCCAAAAAAAGTGATAATAGAGAAGAATTCAGAGTTTCAAATCTCCAGCTCAAATACCGCATACATGACCTGGAAGCTCTATATGCCCTGCCTCAAATGCCTGTCATGATCACCTATAACCACAAGGCTGGGATTGTGGAAAACCAAACCCAGAATCTCATCCTGGGAGGGGTTGACTTACAATGCAAATTGAATTCCCAGCCTTCCTGGGTGTCACCTATAAACGTGAGGGCATTGATTAGAAGAATATGCTAATATGCCCTGATTTGGTCAGTATACAATTTATGTGTTGACTGATAGTGTTGTAATTCATAAACACGTACACCAGTTATGTCTTTATCAAATTTTTTTTATGAAAGTTAGAGTGGAGATGTGTCAGAGACCTTGATGGAGCCGAGGTCAATGGGTCTCTAAATTCTGATGAGTTTTCTTTGCCAGCAGAGTCATCTCTGCATTGCCAATAGAGTTGGCTGGTGCACCTGCATATGAGGGAATTATCTCTGGGACCCTGGGAATACTGTGGGGACCTCCCTGAGGCAAGTGCCCTGTAAGACAATGCTGATTCTCCTCAAGACCCACCCACCACCCCTTTACTTCCAGACCTAAGTCCCAGTAGGTCCTAGTGAGCTAGTATCTAGCAACCTAGAACCCATGAGGAAGGGAGCTATACCTCCAATGGAACTACTTTCTAATTTAGAGCTTTCTAATTTATACAGAGAGAAATTCAGGGAATGTTTGCAGGGATAGATGTTGAGGATGAGGGATAATAGTGGAAGCAACATGGAGCTGGATCAATTTACTGCTCTGGGCCCACTGAGTGGTATCTGCATTCAATATTGTAGCCTGGGGATTAGAAAGGGTTTTAGCCTTTGCTTGTGTGGCTGAAACTTGGGCCAGAAGGTAGGCCAGAGTGTGGGATCCAGAAAGTCCAGCCCAGCCTGGGTTTACTGTAGAGAAAGGGATTCGGAGGCTCAGGAGGTTGCAGTGTTAGAGTGGAACTGTCCCTACAGGCCTGCACATCCACCTTGGGGGAAATCCAGAAGGCACGGCTTTTACCCCAACTAGGAGAAATACATTCGTGAGAGGAACCCCAGCATCTCTGAAAAGCTCTTCCCTATAGGTCAGAGCTTACAGTGAGGACTGCAGCTGCTGAACTGGGAAAATAAATGTGAAGGGAGTGATTGATCCCACAGTGCCAAGGCCAAGTGGTGGCTCATAGCTGCCGAAAGCAAGGTAGGCATGGTCACCACAGTGGACAGCAGGGTCAAAGTGGCAGGCAGCCTGGCTTGTCTCCTGCAGACTTACTGATGGTAAACTCACCTGTCTCAGTCACTCCCATGAACAACTCTACACGGCAGGGACCATGATCCATCTTCTATCACAGAAGAGGAAACTGGAGATGGAGATGTAAAATAACATGGTCCACAGTGGTCCAGTTGGAAGCTTAAGCCCAGGTAATCTCCCACCAGAGCCCACATTCCTGATGATTATAGCTGACTGCCTCTTCAGCAAGTTCAGTTACAGGACAAAGGAGATTTATTTTTAGATGCCTCTCGTCTGAGTCGGCAGTTAGTCTTCCATCCAATTCCTCGCTGCTTTTTCTGAACTGTGGCTAGAATTGAATTAAACCCCACTCATCTCACTGCTGCCTCTGTCGGTACACAGAGCAGAGCCACCTGCCATCGCTCCCCACCCCTCCTCTGCCAGCATGCAGAAGAGCTTTGATATTCTTCACCTAAATGTACAAAAGTCATTTTGGTTTTTCAAGCACAATGGAATGGCCTTCCTGCTTTAAAATTTCATTAGGAAATACACCCTAAGGCGAGACTGGGATGAACTCAGGTGAGGCATAAATCCAGGGAGACAGGAAGGTGTTGGAAAGGGGTGGACACTCCTTTCTCCAGAAATGTGGGGAGCAGGGCTGAGTGTGACTGTATGTCTATGAGAGCAACATAAAGAGACTCTGGGGGAAGGCTGAATGCTCCCATTGCTGCAAGATGCCGTAATTCACAAGTTCAGTGACAAAGGCCACCAGGCTCAAGCTAAAAATAAGAGGAGGAAAAGTCAAGTTCTGTAAGGAAAATTGACTCAAGTTCAAAGATGTTAGTTGGGCTGGGGGTGGGGTTGGGAGAGGCTGAAAAAATTGGTATTTTCTCATGTTTTCTGGTAACCTCAAATTCTTTAATATAACAGGAGATGGTAAAAGGCAAATGTATTTGTGGTTATTTCACAACGCCATTCCTACTGGTACTGACTATAATTATACAGCCTAAATTAAGACTGATTTTGCCAGCTCTAGTCTAAACCAACTCAGTATCAATGGTCCACTGCAGAAGATCTCACAGGGGAGAGGGACGGAAAGAGAGACCAGCCTGGCAAAGTGGGTCGCGTGTGTGTGTCTGCTCCAGAGCCTGCTTCCCTATCTGTCAAGCTGATAGACACAAGTAAACAAACAACGGAAGGAACAGCTCTGTGAATAGTTCCTGATTACAGCAGAAGGCATTGTTGAGAAAGGAAACGAGGTCTGAATAGGGAAGAGATTAGAGTTCCTCCGGCACAGGCGTGGGAGGGATTTGCATGTTCCTTACTCACTTTCTTGGGATTTCTCTACTTCAGCAAATAGAACAATTCTATTGATGAGCTCTCTGTCCTTGCAAACAGGTGGTTTTCAAATGTTGTGGTGCGTATGGACCACCTGGAATCGCTGTCTCCATGCAGATTCCTTCGCCTCAGGCTTAGAGATTTGGATTGTGCGGGTGAAGCCTGGAAATCACTATTTATCAAGCATCCCACCGATGCTGTCATGTTTCTGGAACACACATTTAGAGCCACCCTTAAGGCTGTGTGTGTAATTCATATTATTAGTATTTGCATTCATGGATATTGACTGTTCAGTATTCAACATAGAAAATACCACAAGACAGCTTGTCCCAGGCTCCCTGCCCTCACCGCCACAGCTCACATCCCCTGACCCCAGGGTAAGTGTAGGATTAATTATGACAATCACACATGATACATCTGCAGTAACAAACGCAATTCACTTCTTATTTTAAGTATTTGGATTTTTAAAAAATATTATTTTGGGGGCAGTGCCTGTGGCTCAAAGGAGTAGGGTGCTGGCCCCATATGCTGGAGGTGACAGGTTCAAACCCAGTCCCAGCCAAAAACTGCCAAAAAAAAATATATATATATATAATAAATAAATAAAATATATTATTTTTGACTGGACATTATGCCCTCCAGATTTCCTATCACCCAACTCCTGAGTGTTAATTCTTGATATAATTGTTGACTCAAATTTAATACAAGAATTTTATCTGAGGACAGTTTTCTTCTACTTTATTAGCATAAAAAGGTGAAAGCTCTTATTTTCCTATTCACTCTTTATTTTTAAAGCTATTAATAATTTGCTGCAGAAATGCTTTTGATTAAAATGCTTTTGTACTCTCCAGCAGAAATATAAGCAATACAAACAAAGCAAGTGAAACTGAAAACTAAACAACAACAACAACAAAATAGCACCTGAAGTGCCGCTCAGGATCAGGCTGGCTTGTGGATCACTGCGTGAAAAAAATCTAGATGAGCAGAGAGTATGGAGCGAAAACAGAGCATCCTGTATTCCCCTCAGGAAAATCTTCAGTGAGTTCTTATTTTGTTTGAAAATTTCTAAAAATTTGTTTCAGAACACACAGAAAATCCATATATAATTTCTTTTGGAAAATTCAAACCAAAGCCCCACAACGTGATGGCAGCAACTGTGCCTGTTTTTCCTTTTTTCTCCTTCTTTATATGCCCAGAGCCGTCACGTGGGAAGTGCTTATTAAACGTGTGTGATTCTTGAAGAAAGTCACTGATGTGCTGTAAGTAGAAGAGGCCCCGTTTGAATCTGTAGAATAATTTCTGAAGCGCCACTGACCTACCTTTTATTATATTCAGCATCATCATAGCGGATGTGAAGGACATTCCCTTCTAGGAATGATTAATCATATAGTTTAAAATGTAGGCCTGTGTAGATTTGCACGTGTCTGATCTTTGAAGGTTCTTAAATTGCCTGAAATAAAAAGGCAATCTCAGGTTCACCTCCATTCTCACTCGCGATCTTGGGTTAAAGAACAAAACCTGAGATGATCAGAACTCGCGCAGGGAAAGCGCAGAGCGGTGGGAGCAGCAGGTGCCCGGGTCTGGGGGCGCCAAGGTGCAAGTGCAGGTGCAGGTGTAGAGACAGGTGCAGGTGTAGGGGCAGGTGCAGATGCAGGTGCAGGTACAGATGCAGGTGCAGATGCAGGTGTAGGGGCAGGCACAGGTGCAGATGCAGGTTCAGGGGCAGGCACAGGGGCAGGTGCAGGCACAGTGCAGGTGTAGGGGCAGGCACAGGGGCAGGTGCAGGCGCAGGTGCAGGTGCAGGTGTAGGGGCAGGTGCAGGTGTAGGGGCATGTGCAGACACAGGTGCAGGTACAGATGCAGGTGTAGGGGCAGGGGCAGGCGCAGGGGCAGGTGCAGGTGCAGGTGCCGGTGTAGGGGCATGTGCAGACACAGGTGCAGGTACAGATGCAGGTGTAGGGGCAGGCGCAGGGGCAGGTGCAGGTGCAGGTTCAGGGGCAGGCACAGGTGCAGGTGCAGGCACAGGGGCAGGTGCAGGCGCAGTGCAGGTGTAGGGGCAGGCACAGGTGCAGGTGCAGGTGCAGGTGCAGTGCAGGTGTAGGGGCAGGGGCAGGCGCAGGTGTAGGGGCAGGCACAGGTGTAGGGGCAGGCGCAGGTGCAGACACAGGTGCAGGTGTAGGGGCAGGGGCAGGTACAGGTGCAGGGGCAGGGGCAGGCGCAGGTGCAGGTGCAGTAGGCATGGTCAGCTCACGGTGCCCTTACTCCCACTGGATTGGAGGAAGGCTTGCCTCCAGGGCTTGGATTTTAAACCCTGGACAGTCACCGAATCTCCTTATACTTATTCTGTACAGATGGAAGCAACACAGGAGCTTAGCCGAGCGCAGAAAGACCCAAACGACGTATCTACACGAACCATAGCCACGCAAACTGCCCAACAAAATCCTGGATGGGACCAAGAATTAGAGGCACCAGGTGCTCAGAAAAGCAGGGGTATCACAACTATTAAGAGTGAAATGGGGACTTATTTTTAAGTGGATAGAAGTTGGTTTGGAGCCCCCAAACCTTTATTTATACCCCATAAAAAGAGAAAACTACTCCTATATCTACCACTGAGGAATTCACTCCAGAGCATAGAAGCCAGGGAGGCTTTAGGTATAAGAACAGTGGACACGAAAAAAGGCACAAGTAAGATTGTAGAAAAATAAAGTCATTACATTCAAATGATATTCAGAGTGGGGATAACTCCAGCTTCTCCTGATCAGGTCCAGATCCACAAGTTATGTGCATCCTCCCTCCTCAGGCAAAGGAGGCAAGAAGATACTTCTCTGCACAAAGTGAAAATTTCTAAGAAATGAACTATGAATATTTACACTTGGGATTCCTTGATTAAAAAATAAGATTGGCCACTATCGTTACTCTACAATGGTGCTCACAGGTTCACAGGAATGCCTTTATGTCTGTTTCCAATCTACATTTTAGTGTCTCATTCTTAAATATCTATTTATTAATATTTATCTAACATATATACATCATCTTTCCTTCCTTTCATCCATCTATCCACACCCAGGGCCACCGGGTAGTTGATAAAATCTTCTAAGGAGAATAAGAGAATAAAATAAACAAATAGGCAACAAATAGAAAAAAATGAATCAGAAGGTAAGGGAGAAGCATACAGCAGGAAAAACATTAAATAAGAACTGTAATGATTACTGGACCGATGAGAAATAAAATTGTTTCATTTTTTAAAAAGGATAAAGAACATAAAATATAGAAAATAACAAAAAACCAAATCACATATCACAAAAAGAGCTATCATTTGCGTATCAGAATGAAGAGAGACTGTAGAAAGAAAGGGGAAAATATTTTGAGAGATTCTGATCACATTGTTTTTCTGAATCCTACCTTAAAAATATGAAGCAACAGATTCAAGATCTATAAAGCCCCAGAGATAAAAATACAAAGAGGGGGTAGCCCCTGTGGCTCAAAGGAATAGGGCGCTGATCCCATATGTAAGAGGTGGTGGGTTCAAACCCAGCCCCGGCCAAAAACTGCAAGAAAAAACAAACAGAATACATGTGGATATATTATTATAAAACTTTCAAAAACTCAAGAAAAAGAGAAAATCCTAAAAGCATTCAGAGAGAAAGTATCTACAGTCTTCAAAGAGAAACTGAAAGACTTTCAAAGCCCCTTTTTGCAATAAAAAAATAAAAATCAGGGTGATGCCTGTAGCTCAAAGGAGTAGGGTGCTGGCCCCACATACCGGAGGTGGCGGGTTCAAACCTAGGCCTGGCCAAAAACAAACAAACAAACAAAAAAGTAAAGAAAATCGGAAAACAATGTAATGATATCTATAAAATGCTAACTGGTAATTCTCAACCTGAAATTTTATATCCAGTGAAAATATACTGCAGAACTAAAGACAAAATGCTTTTTTGAAAATCAGTAGATATTTTATCACCAGAATGCCTAAAGAGAAATAGATTCTAAAAATAGGTTTTCAAGCAGAAACATTTTTTCCCAGATGAATAATAGTATTGAGGGAGGGAACTATTTAGATGGGAATAAATGGCTATTAGAATCATAATAAAATATTTATGAGATTTAGCATACTTAAGAATTAAAATACAAGAATGCACAGCATAACAGTTATTAGGAAATTAAGTGTTCTAAAGCCTTTGCATTGTGAACACTAAAACAATACTTTATGTATGCTTTAACATGCAATGGATTGATGTTACAATCTTTGAAATAATAAGTACGAGAAAAGTAAATGAAAATGGCCTAAGTAGAATAACAGGAATTAGTGGATAATGCTAAAGGAACCCAGTAAAAGAGGAAAAAAATCAGAAAACAAACGCCACGTAGATAAGACATTGAATATCATGGACTAAATACTTCGCGTATTAATCTGCAATCATTATCACGTTCGCTACCATAACAAAACCCAAGCCAACCATATTCTTTTTACAGATGACACATTTTAAAGGTAAAAACACAAAAATGCTATAAGTAAAAGATTGGGGAAAATGTCCCATTCAAACACAAGTTGTCAAAAGGGATAAGTAATCTAATATCAGAAAATTAGACTGTAAAAAAGCAAGCGTTGATAAAAATTTCACCACGATAAGAGGCCATTCTGTCTGAAAATACAATTCTAAACCTGTTTATACCTAAGAGCGTAGCCTCAAAAGGTACAAAATAAAAGTGAATTCAGAAAAGGAGGAAACAGACAAACCAAAAATCATAGTTGGAGATTTACGGACATGTCTGTCATTGACCTTATAAATGGGAGACGCACAGACAGGAAGCATGAATGAGAGGCGCTGGTGGTTCCCCAAATTACACTGATTGACACAAACAGAACTGTACCCAGCAGCTTAGGAATTAACATTTTTTAAGCATATATAGAATAAAGAATGTGTTCCAAAATAGACCATATTTTGAGCTATATAGCAAGCAAAAAAAAAAAAAAAAAAATTCAGAAGCCTGATATCATACGGAGTATATTCTCCTATCATAGTGAAATGGTTAGGAATCAATTAGCAAAAAGTTAGCTAGAAAGTACCCAAAGGCATGGACATTGAACAATACATTTTAAAATCATAATGGAAATTGGAATGTATTTTAAACTGAATAATAATGAAAATTAAATACAGCAAAACTTCTGTAATGCTGCCAAAATTGGGCTTAAACTTTTGTGATACTGCCAAAATTTGGTTTAGAGGGAAATTTACAGCCCTCTGTCTGTGTGTCTATAATAGATATATTATATATGCAGAAGAAAAAAAACCAATAATGGATACGTCATATAAAGATAGTATAAATAAAAGTGCAAACAAACCCCACATAAATTAGAAGGAAATAATAAAGATTAGAACAAAAAATAAGTTATATGAAAAACATAGAATAAAAAAAACCAGTTTTTAAAAAACGTTAACAACATTCGAACAACTAATAAAAATAATGACCCAGTGGATTGGCCAAGAAAAAGAGATAAAATACATAATTTCTTTAGCAGGGTTACTATTGATGATACAAACACTAAAAATTAAATGAGACAAAGTAAAAAATATTTGTGTCAAAAATTTCAAAATTTAAAATAAATGAGTAAATTTATAAAGGACAACTTGCCAAAACTGACGTAAGAAATAGAAATTTGAATATTCTCATCCGCCTTATAGAAATCAATCTCTAATTAAATACTTTTCTACACAGAAAACTTCAAGCCCAGATGGCTTTACCAGTAGATTCTTCCAAACTTCAGTGGAGGAAATAACACCCATCTTTCATGAAGTTTTCCAGAGAACAGACAGAGAATACTCCCCAACACAATTTTTAAAAGTCACTTTAAAAAAAAAGTCATAGGACTTTAAAGAATATCGAAATAGATTTTAAAAATATTTAAATGAATAAATAAGGGCAATTTTTCTCATAAATAGAGTTGAAAACATGGAAGTAGAATATTAACAAATAAAATTCAGGAATGAAGCATTGTATTCAAGTAAAGTTTATTCCAGAGATGCCAAGTTATTTAAACATTTAAAAAAAAATCAAAGTAATTCACCGAATTAATATAAATTCAGAGAAAAAAACTTGACTATCTTAATGAATCCAGAGGTGTTTGATAGCATTCAATATCAATTTGTGATTACTAGATAAATAAATAAGCTTTCCTAGCTTTTTTTGAAAATTAAAAAGAGATGTTTCTTAATCCAATAAAGAGTATTACACAAAAAGCCAACAGCAGATATTGAGCAGAGTGATTTTTTAAAATCTGACCCTCGATATTGGAAGCAGACAAGGATTCCTGTCATGTTCAATTCTACTGAACATTGCAATACTGGTTGTGCCAAGTACACTGAAACACAGAAAAACATTTAAAAAGCACACTGACTGGGAGAGAAGAACAGAAATTGCCACTATTTGCAGACAACATAGGCATTCAAAAATCATCTGTATAAACTCTTTGGGATTAGAATATGTATTAAACAAGGTAACAAGATTTAAGCTCGAAATATAAAATGCGAATTGAATTTTTTATACCAGCAAAACTCAATTAGAACACGAAATAGAAACTCGGCTATTTACAGGAGCATGAAAGAAACATCAAACACACAGCAATGAATTTACTGAAAGGTGTTGAAGACCTTGACATTTAAAACTAAAAACATCACGGAGAGAAATTAAGGAAGACCTAAGTGTGGACAGGAGGATAGTGGTTTTTGATTGGGAAAAAAAAAAAGTAATGTAAAGATGACAGTTCTCCCCATCTTGATTTGCAAGGTCAAAGACTTTCAAATTAAAATCCCTGCAGTTGCTGGTTTGTTTTTCTTTTTCCTTAATAAAAGTGGATACCACTTTCTAAAGTTTGCATGGGTAATAAACAAAATTTATATAGAAATTCTTAAAGGAAAAGAATAAAGTTAAACTCATACTAACTAATATTGAGATATTATTATTTTTATTAAAGCCACATCCAAGCCTAAACAACTAACTCAGTGGAAGAGGTCCAGAATTAACCGATGCTTATATATTCCAGACACACATATATATATATATGGTCACTAGATTTGTGAAAAAATAACATATAGCGTTGTAAGAAAATATGCTAATAAGTAATGCTGATTAATTGGATTGCCATATAAAAAGAAACAAGCATTTGTTACTCTCCTATAGCATACAAAAGTAAATTTCATATAGCACATAGACCGAGATAGGACAGCTAATATTATAAATTGTGTAGAAGAAAACAGAGATTCTATTAATGATTATGCATACGCAAAGGTTTCCTCAACAGGACCTCAAAAAGTATTAACTATTTATGAAAAAAATAAAGTAGACTCTATAAATAAATGTTATTTGCTCAATATCACCAGGAAAAGAGCCCAAACATAAGCCCCAAATGGGAAGATATTTGGCAGGCCTATGAATTACATGCAAAATATAGACATACATACCCCCCCACACTCTCTGTCTGTCCAGAACAGCTGATGTTAAAAATAAACAAACACTCTAACAATACTAATTGTTAGCCAGAATGTAGATCAACTGATATTATGACTTCTATGGAAGTGCAAGTTGGTTCAATCACTTTGGAACTGTTTGGCAGTACTTACTAAATTTGCAATTCCTTGTAAGTTTATTCCAGACAGTAATAAAAACATACATTGACCAAAACCTTAGAATAATGAGCACAGCAGTATTCATGGTGGTTCCGAACTGGAAACAACTGCCTGTAAACAGCAGGATATATAAACCTGGGAAATTTGCCTAAAATGAAATACCATACAAAAATAAAAACAGGCTATTACTAGAGAATTTCTTTTGTTTTTCGAGACAGAGTCTCATTCAGTTGCCCTGGGTAGAGTGCCGTGGCTTCAAAGCTCACCGCAACCTCAAACTCTTGGGATCAAGTGATCCTCTTACCTCAGCTTCACAAGTAGCAGGGGCTACAGGTGTTTGCCATGACTCCCAGCTAATTTTTTCTATTTTCAGTAGACAAGGGGAGTCTAACTCTTGCTCACGCTGTTCTCAAACTCCTGAGCTCAGGCAATCCTCCTGTCTTGACCTCCCAGAGTGCTAGGATTACAGGCGTGCTAGAGAAGTTATATAGATTATCTTTATAAACATAATATTAAGTGAAAAAAAATTAACTATAACAGAGTGCCAACTGTATGATTCTATTTATATAAATGTGAGAACAGGCAGTATAATCTATGATGGTAGGGATTAGAATAACAGCTACCTTTGCCGATGGCAATGGGTGGATTTTATATATGAAAAGTTGATTTGTAATCTTCTATACCTTGATCTGTGGTAGTGCATTGTTACAATTAGGATTTGTCCACATAATCTTATGTATGCAATACCTCAGTTATAGATACTGGCAAATATTTTAAAGTCTGTTAGCTGAAATTTAAAAACCAGTAAAGGGAAAACAATGAGATACCACTATGCTTCTTACAATGACTATATTTTTTAAAATCAGTAGGGAAATAACATCCAGCAGCTCCTGTCAAGGATGTGTGCAGAGCGAGAGGACTGTCATTGCTGGTGGGAAAGTACAATAGTGACCCCACTTTGGGGTACCAGGTGACACTTACAAAGCTGAGTGTAGTCTAACCATGCACTCTGCAAAAGCTGCATTAGCTGTATAACCAATTGACTTTAAAACTCGTATCCACACAAATACCTGGACACAAATGAGTCAAGCAGCTTTATTCATATTCTCTGAAAACTGGAAGCCATGAGAATGCCCTCCAGAAGGTGAATAGGTGGTACATCCATGCTCAGGGACACCGTTCAGTTAGCAAAGGAAATGAATTGTTAATCCAGGGGACAACATGACAAATCTCAAATACATATTGCTAAATGAAAAAAGCCAGCATGGTCTAATTTATATGACATTGGGGGGGAACCCCAAAACAGAAATGGAAAGTGATGGGGTGGCCATGGAGGGAAGCCTGAGTAAATGAAACAAAGGGATTCGGGAATGCATGATACTATTCTGTGTAGTCCAGTAGTGGTGGACACTTGGTACTACCCCACAATCAAGTGACAGTTCTTACAGTTCTGCATAAAAACCCATAAGACTTTACAACACAAAGAGTAAATCTGTATGTTTGCAAGTTAAAAAGACGAAGCAGGGAGGTGGGGAATCCCAAGGTGTCTGCAGACTGTGACCAAGGAATGTCACTGAATACCAATGTGTGACCCAGCTGCAGTGAAGGGGGCATGAAGAAAGAGCTGCTCGTCTGGGAAGACGGAAGGAATTATCAGTGAGCACGGTGCTCCAGCTGATAACGTTTCCCACAGAGATGTGGGTTAACAATTCGTAAACTGTTGTCTATGTGTCCTGGAATTGGAAAATAAATGAAGTGATGGCAAGGGTGGAGAGCCAGGGTTCTGCGTGTTGAACTGGGCCATTCACAGATAAGCCTGGTTGGGGGACAGCGTGAAGCTATAGTGAACCTGAGGTACCAGGTAATAGTTGGAGACATCAGCATAAGCTGGTGTGTAGCTCAAAATAGACACGGCTCGATAAAGATAGAATAAGTAGACACTCAGCTCAGTACTTGTCTGCAAGCTTACCAGCTCTGTACCCTGAGGGCACCTGGAAGTAACAGTAGAAGGGAGACACACCTGCCCAGCTCTCGTTTTCTGACCCTATTCACCAATAAAGGGAGCCAGGGATCCATTTCCTGGGGAAATGGCAGATTCCAGGGCAGGGGCAGCAAAGACACAAGCTGAGCCTGGAACCTCCTGAAGTGCCAGATGGTAAGGAAGGGCTAAGAAGAATATTTCAAAGCCCATAAAACAAACACAACAAAAACCACTGTAAGAGAGGCATGTCAACTAGACACAGAAGCCAGGCTCAAAGCTGGAAAAATGTGAATAACAGAATAACTAGTGTGCTAATGGGTCTAACTCAAGTATAGAATGAATACCCACGAAGGTGTGCCAGTATGAACAGGTAACAGAACACTCACCTAAATGGGGAGAAAGAGACAGCTCTCACACAGAAGGATCCCAAACAATGCACATGGACACTGCCCCTTTGAAGAGATGAAACGGTGTGTAGATTTCATTTAGGGATTTTCATTCAAAGAGCACAATATGGAAGGGAAAAAAGGCACTGTCCAGAGTTAACCTTGAACATCTGGCTAGCTGGCTAACCGTCCCTTACCAGGTATCCAAGGTTGACATTAGTAGCAAGTCAAGTTGAAAATGGCAAAACTCATAGCTCTAATCTCACCACGAGAGAAAAAAAACAAACAGACCTGAATTGAGGGACTTTTTACAAAAATACCTGGTAAGTAGGACTCAAGGTCATCACCAGTCCTGTCAAGGTTATCAAAATACAAGGAAAAGCATAGAACCTGCCACATTCCAAAATAGCTTAAAGAGCTAGGATGTCTAACCCACTCCGATTGAAATTCTGGAATAAAAATATTAGGTTAGGGCATAAAGTACAGAGTTTAGGCATAATATATTAATCTTTTGGTTTTGAGGAATGTACTGTAATAAGGTAAAATATTAGTACAGGATATTGGGTGTGAGGTATTCGAGAACTCTTTATATAGTCTTCGCTATCATTCTATCCTCAAATTAAAAGTTCACTTAGGTTAAAAAAAAAAGGTCATTGAATGTGGGTTAAGATAAGTAAAGGAATTCCCCCAAGAAAGCAGAATTATTTAAAAGTACAATAATAAATTAAAATAGTAAAACTACAATGCAAATTCAGAAAGTTCTAAATCCAACTAACAGAAGTTCCCTCCACAAAGCCCCTCAAAACTGTGAGAAGTTATTAAATAACTCATTTAATGCAACTATTTCTATAATTAAAGAACATAACTTCAGGGCTGGGCCCGGTGTCTCACGCCTGTAATCCCAGCACTCTGGGAGGCCGAGGGGGGGAGGATCACCTGAGCTCAGAAGTTCCAGACCAGCCAGAATAAGAGTGAGACTCATCTCAACATAAAAATGCAGAAACTAGCCAGTCATTGTGGCAGACACCTGTAGTCCAGCTACTTAAGAGGCTGAGGCAGGAGGATCGCTTGAGTCCAAGAGTTTGAGGTTGCTGTGAGCTGTGATGCCAGGCTGATAGAGTAAGACTCTGTCTTAAAGGAAAAAAGAAAGAAAGAAAGAAATGAAACCATAACTTCAAATTGAAAAGGACCAACAGTAAAAAGAATGAAAGAGGGAAAAAAAGAAAAGCACTCAAAATACACAAGATGACAGAAACGAGAAGGGTATCACATCTCCACCATGGGGGTATTGTCAGCAAGGACAGAATGTCTTCAAAGTGTTAGCAGAAACAATTCTTATTTCAAATTCTGTACCCAGCCCAGCTGAGAATCTAGTTTGAGGACTAACTAAAAGCATATTCTGAATATAAGACTCGAAATATTTACCTCTAAGAACTCTTCCTTGGGAAGCTCAGGAGAAGGGGATCTACTGAAGTCAGGGGAGGACAGTGATGTGGGGTCAGCACAGATGGGGAGTGAGGGAAGTTCTCGGGGGAGTGGAGGGAGTCCTCAGGGGAGTGAGGGGAGTTCTCAGGGGAGTGGAGGGAGTCCTCAGGGGAGTGAGGGGAGTTCTCGGGGGAGTGGAGGGAGTCCTCGGGGGAGTGAGGGGAGTTCTCGGGGGAGTGAGGGGAGTCCTCGGGGAGTGAGGGGAGTTCTCAGGGGAGTCCTCTGGGTAGCTGTGGAGAAGCCCTGGAGCTGGTGGCCGGGGCTGCAGACCTTTAGAGCAATCAGTGCCCAGGGAAGCAGTAAATAGATGAATGGTCCCAGGGGAGTATTTCCAGGCAATAATGGAATAGTAAGGGAACAGATTTGGCCACATGAAAAATTTTATCATCTGACATTTTATAAATCCGTTAGTAGGGGTGGAAAGGTTGACCAAAGACTCAAAGAAAACTACAGAGACAAAAAGCAGGTGTCAACTTCTTGAGGGATGAGGTAGGAGATGTGGTGTCAGAAAGAGATTGTGACAGTAGCATTTGACAAGGTGTGACAGCAAGTCACCTTTGCCTGGTCATAACATCCAATATGAGGAATATAGGATTAACCCCCAAAGTTGAAATATTATTATGTTTTCAAGAAGAGGGTAGTATAAGGAAGATTTAAAACAAGTCTCACAATTGGTAATTTATTGACTCGAAATTTGGTGAATGAAGAGATGGCAGAATAAACATAATAGATACAAAAATTAAGGTAAAAAATCACAGAGTTTAAAGAGTTGAAATTCACTCTCTGTGGGATACAAGAAATGGGTGAGAAGTGATAAGGATGGAAGACGGCTGGATTTTGTTATCGTTATTATTTTAAATGTTTAGCACAGTTTGATTTTTTTTAACCATGTCCATGCATTTACTTGGATACAAAAATAATTAACATTAAAGATAACAGAAGACAACAACAAAGTAATAATACATGTGGTGGGTCACCTACGAAACGCTTCTGCACCACAAGTGTACCATGGCATATCAGCTGAAAATCGAATAGAACTATTTCATATCTCTTAACAGAAGCCCGGAATGTTTCCTCAGGGTCAGAGGGACATGGTTTAATATGATCACACCAGCTGAGGAACTAGTTTATGTTCAGTGGTGGTATGGGAACCATATTAAAAAATTCATAAATGTCAGGTGACATGTAAGTATTGATAATTCTTCTTATGAGCATTTATTTAATCTGAGAACTCTGCAGAGTAATGTTAAGACTTTTTCTTAAACATAATACGGTGCATGAAATTGTTCATAATGATTATAGGCACTTGTGTGCCTGATAGGGAGAAATAAATCCATTTATTATCTCTGAGACCTGTACTTAATCACAGAAACTCTATTTTGTTCTCAAGAATTAGATAATTGGACTCATTAAGTAGTGTATCAGAGAAGAACAAGGTTTCTAATTGTGTTTACAATGATATATGTGAGTTAATAAATAAAATGTGATAATAGTCTATTAAGATGACTATAAACTTCTGGAATTAAATATGCTATACCCGGAATTGTTAGAAGGTATCTGTGCACATAAACATCTCTGTATGTTAAAGTCAATCTTTGGGAATTCAAACCCATGACCAATGAAGCAAATAAAATGCAAATGTTAAAATATATGAAAGTCAGGAAAACCTAATAATTCACTGATGCGAATTTTAAGATGTAACATCTCTCAACCCTGAGCTTTCATTATTCATGCAGACCACTTTTTCATGCAATTTTTTCTTTGTTTCTGTTTATTGATATCACATGAGACACCTCACAAACCCAGACTCTGAATCTACTCTTTAACACTTAGGGATGAGCTCTTATTCTCTTCCCTGGTGGGCTGACCTGCTGGCAGAAGCATTGGGCCACAGCTTTTTCCCCCCATGTGGTCATTTAGGAAGAAACACTCTCTTTCCTCTACCAAGCTGTTGAATCTTGTTTCAGTGTCATGCTCTGTCCAAGATACAGTGTTCCAGATTCAGAGGCCTGAAGTTCATTGTATATGTAAGCTAAATAAATCAACTAAAGGAGTTATCACTTGGGTTTTCTTTATTTATTTTATGTAACTGATATAACTAGACAAGTCAGAAAAATGTTAATGTCACCGAACTTACTTTGCATTTGCTGGTATCAGTTGGCACCACTGCAGATATATTCCAGCTGAAATACTCTCTTTTCTGAATGTACTCATACCCCTGGGTTAGCAAAGATCATGAGAATCGGCTTCAGAAGACTTGACCTTGAATCCTGACACTACCATTAATTAATTACATGACCTTGGACAGATAACTTCATCTCTAAGCAGGTATTTCCTCATTTGCTAAAACAAGGACACTTTTTTATCCACATGGCATAAGAATTGAAAGTTTCCAAAGAGAATATAGTTTACAGCATTTGTAAACTACAAAGAACTGTTAAATATTATTACTTTCAATCTTTCCCTGGTTATTGCATTTCAGCTTCAGTTTCTCTTTCTCTTTCGTAGGAGGAGCTCACACTCTTTAGTGCCCTCCCCTAAGGCTCATGACAGACGGAGGCCACGCCCGTGTAGTTTCAGCCATGAGACTCCCAGCGATGTCTTCTATTTCCCATTTGTCTTTTCACATGTTTCCTTGAGTCATATGTTTTCATTTATTTTGATGTACTCATTTTTGTCTATTTTTTTACTCTGATTCACTGCTCAAAATATTTACCATTTCACCTAGATCTCTGCCTATTTGTCTCCCCCCCCACCCCCGCCTTTTCCCAGCAGTACAATAACCAGACACTTTCTTTGGTAACCTAACTTGTAAAGGAATGGCTTGTGTTCAGCTAAAGTTTTTCATCGTGGTACTTAAAAAGAGGAAATCATGAATGGATGTAAGACACATCACCCAGGCAATGGATTCCCTAAACCCCCTGAAGTCACAACCCAATCTATGCATGGAACAAAATTGCACTTGTACCCCATACATTTATACCACAAAAAAGAAGAGAATCCTACATCTTTCCTGGAGACTTGTAAATGTCTAACCTATGTTGTTTATGTACCATTGGTCCAGTGTCACTCCTGAAGGCCTCCCAGGCCTGCTTTCTGCTCTTAGGGCACTCCTGTTCTGCCTGGACTTTGTCTCCTGATGCCGGATCCTCTCACGCCCTCTGGACTGGGTAGTTTTCTTAGTTACTTATCTTAAACGTCAATGCTAACACGTCTTGCCATCTCATTTTCTGTTCCTGATCAACTTTCACAGACAACCCTAGTCTAACTCAAACCTTGACATTGGGTCTCTTAAATGAGATGAGCTCTTATTCTCTTCCCTGGTGGGCTGACCTGCTGGCAGAAGCATTGGGCCACAGCTTTATAGACACACACACATATACACACAAAGTGAATGAGAATTATGTGTGATGGTTAAGACACTATCGAATTTCACAAGTAAATATGCTAAGGGACCTAAAAATGTCTCTATTCTAGACCCCTGGGCCACGTTGCAAACCCCTTCCACAGTGGGAGCTTGCTCATGCCAATGGCCACCGGAGGAGATTCTGAACACCTTTGTAATCCCTTCCCCTGCTTAATAACACACACCCCTTAGACAATTCTAAAAGGCAACCTGCAGACTGTGTGAATAAGTCATCTGCCTGTGCATCTACATGGAGGATTTTACTGGTTTTGACTTTCCAGCATTTTCAGCTTTTATTGTTCTTGAATTAATGCTAAAATCAATATGGTTGGTGACATGCTCACAAGAAAGGCAGAGAACCCTTACTCTTGAAGAGGGTTTGCATAAATGGAAGTTCTATTGGAGAATTTCTCCCACTGTGAACGTGAGGTGTGCAGTGTCCAGATTTATTCACTCACTCCTGAGCTGGCCAGTGACCACATGCAGCCTTTCCAACGTCCTTCCTTCTTTACCCTGAAGGCTCCAGGCCGCTAGACATGGTGTGACACTTCTGTACAGCAGAAGGAACTTCAGGAATGGAAGCAGAAATACCGCCATGTGCTGCAAAGCAACATTCCTGTCAAGGAGGCGTGGGTGATGGTCAAGAGTAAAAGGAGCTGAAAATTCCTGTCACCTGGTGACACGGCCATCACAATGTTAAATTGCCATCTATCACTCATGGGTGTAAATGAACCCACGTACCATCAGTTGTACAAGAACAACAAATACAATTACGTACATTAGATAATATTTTCTAATGATAAACAACTACGTTACTGGTTCATTGTTTGCTATGCTACACTTTTAAATCACCATTTTGGAATATACTTCTACTTACTTAAAAAAAAAGCATTTACTATAAAATGTATGGCTTATTAGGCTGGCAGCAGCCTCATACCTCTTGTGTTTACCATGTCTCCTGATTGCATTTTCTCTTATGTTTGATTTAATCTCCTGTTGTTTTGTTCATCATGGCCCCAGAGCACACAAAGTTCACTACTAAAGTTTCTATGAGAAGACACATCACTGACTGACTTGGAAACAAAAATTTATAGGGGTTAGGGGGTATGGAGGTGGGAAACCAGTGGTGGTTATTGCTTGCCAGTCAGGCATGTCCCGTTCCACCATAGCTATGATCTTGAAGAGCAAGAACAGAGTGATGAAAGCTGTTAAAGGATCTTCCTGAAGGAAGGCAATGAGGCTAAAGCGAATTCGAGAAGGGCCCATGTCAGATTTGGGAAAACTCCTCATGGCCCGGAGTGAAGACAGACCCAGAATGTCCTCCTCAGCACCATGACAGTCACGTCAAAGCAAAATGTTTGTGATGTTGAAAGAAAAGGATGGGCATGACTATGATGTTGAATTTACTGCTAGCTTGGAGTAGTTTAAACACTTCAAGAATCATCATCTATCACATAATGTAAAAGTGAGTGGTGGGTCTGTGAGAGCTGATGGGAAGGTAGCTGAAGGAGTTTGGGAAATTCTAGTCAAGGGAGAGAAATTTACTTGTCAGAGCAAATCACCAACATGGATGAAACCTCCCTTTCATACTTAACAAATGCCTGAAAGTACTTCCACTCATAAGGAGGCCAAGATGGCATAAAAGGAGGTGACTGCCATGGCAGTTGTAAAAAGCTATACTATAAGGTACCCCAAAGTAACACACATTAATAATCCTACATATTCAAGACATTCAACCTTTGAATGTTTCCCAGGTAAATTCCTTCAGCTGTTCTATTTGACCTGCACCCTTGAGGGACTTCCTGATGGAAAGGAGAGTAATCTCTATCCAATAACATCAGATACTTTGAAAAGCCCTGCAGACTCTCCCCTTCAGGGGGAAGGTCTGTGTGGAATTAGGTATCAGGCTTGTGTATATAAAACTCACTCTTCTATAAGCCAGACCACCATGCGGTTCTTCTCACACCTTCTGTCATGATTGAGGCAGAGTCTGTCTGCCATAGTTTGAACGTTTGTCCCATCCAGACTTCATGTTAAAATTTGAGCCTCGGTGTTAGAGGTAGAGCCAGATGGGCGATATCCGGGTCATGGGGTGGATCTCTCATAAGCAGGTAAATGCCCTCCCTGAAAGTATAAGCAGTTTGTCCCTCCATAAATTCCTCAGGAGCTACTTATTTGAAAAAGCCTGGCTCCTCCCTTCTTGCTCTCCTGCGTCCTCTCTTGCTGCGTGATCTCTGCACACGCCAGCTCCCTTTGCCTTCCCCCTGAGTGGAAACATCCCAAGGGCCTCATCAGAAGCCTGGCAGATGCCAGCATCTTGCTTGTCATGCAGCCTGCCGAACCTTGAGCCAGATGAACCTCACTAATTTATAAATTATCCAGCCTCATGTATTTCTTCAAAATAAAACAAAAGAGACTAAGACTAAGAGACTAAGACAGCATCCAGACCTGAACATTCCAGCCTTGTGTACCCTGGATGGACAGCTGCTGTTTGCTTTCTCACTCAGTAAAAAATACCCTCAACCTTCTCTGTTCCTTTGAGAAAACCAACAATCCTTTGCAAATTTCAGACACTTTGAACATAGTGTGGTTGCTCTGATAGTCCCTGTGAGGATGATTCAGTTAAGTCAAATCATCAACTCAATTTCCATGGAAGGATATAAACTTTATTCTCTAAATGTAAATTAATTTATAGCCAAGGTAATCTATAGATTTAATGCACTTTCTATTAAAATTAAAAAATTAAAATCTCCATAGCACTTTTAACAAAAGTAGGAAAAAAACCTAAAATTCACTTGCAACCAAAAAGTATTTTAATAACCAAAGCAATTTAGAGCACGAGAACAAATCTGGAGGTATCACGATCCCTGAAATATATTTCATAATACATTGTAAAGCTATGGCACGAAGTATTATTATACCAGCATAAAAACAAACGTATAGATTCCAGTGGAAGAGCACAGAGGATCTAGAAAGAAACCCATGGATATGGTCAGCTGATCTCTGTCAAAGGTACCAAGAGCACACAATTGGGGAAGGTCAATCTCTTCAATAAGCTATTTGAAAAACAAATGTAAGAAACTGTACCCTTATCTCACACCATATCCAAAAATTAACTCAAAATGAATTAAAGACTTAAATGTAAAATCTAAAACAATAAATGAATTAGACGAAATAAGAGGTTAAAAGCTTCATGACATTATTTTGGCAATGAGTTTTTCACTATGACACCCTAAGCACAGGTAACAAAGCAAAATAGTTAAGTAGGATTATTTCCAATTAAAAAGCTTTTGTGCAGCAAAGAATATAATGGAAAAAATGAGAAGGCAAATATGGAGGAAAGTAGGGGGAAACATTTGCAAACCATACATCTGAAAAGAGGTCAATATTCAACATACACAAGACTCCTACAACCCATGAAGGATCATGATAATAGACCAATTTCACCTATGAGCAGAATGTTTGAGTAGCTATTGAATCAAAGAAGACATGCAAATGACCACCAGGTACATGAAAAGATGCTCAACATCACTAATCGTCAAAAGAATGCAGACAGAACCCACAGTGTGGTACAAGTTCATCCTCTTAGAATGGCTATTATCAGGAAAACAAAGCATAATACATCTTGGCAGGATGTTGAGAAAAGAGAATTAGTACATTGTTGGCTGGAATGTGAATAGATGCAGCCACTATGGAGAACAGAATGGGGGTTTATCAAAAATTAAAAATAAAGTTACCATGTAATCCGGCAGAATCACTGCTGGGTATATGTTGTATATCCAAGAGATATGAAATCAGCATGTCAAGGAGACCTCTGCCCTGTCATGTTATTCATAGACCAAGCTGCACGTCCATCAACAGATGAATGGATAAAGAAACACTGCTATGTGCATACAATAGCGTATCATTTAGCCTTAAAAAGAGAGAGAAAGAAAATCTTGCGGCTTGTGACAGCAAAGACTGACCTGGAGGACGATACGGTAAATGAAATAATAAGTCAGATGCAGGAAAAATACTGCATGATCCCACTTTTATGAGGCATCTAAAATAGCCAAACTCATAAAGCCAGAGAGTAAAATCCAGGGGCTGATGGCTCAGTTATAGGTGATGAGTAAGTTATGGAGTAATAAGTACTTCACAACTGTGGTCTCCAACCCAGCCGTAGAGCTCTACCTCTCCCCACCCTCTGCCCCACACTCCCCCAGTCATGCAAAAACTGTCCTCTGTGGAGAAATTGTCTTCCATAAAATTTAAGAATTGCGTGTACAGAAGAGGTGAGTGGCAGGTGATCCAGAGAAGCAGCTTCATCTGTATTTACAGCCCCCAGCTGCTCCCATGGTGGCATCACTCCCTGAGCGCTGCCTCCCTCCTCCCTCCCGTGGAAACATCATCTTCCACAAAATCACTCCCACTGCCAAAAAGGTCAGAGCCCGCTGGTGTATACTGCAGGGCCTACGGTTAACAATACTATGTTTTATACTTTAAAAAGTTGCTAGGGAGTCTATCTTATGTTAAATGCTGTTACCAAAAATTAAAAAAAAAAGTTCTTAAAAAGTTTTAAAGAATAAGAAAAAAAATAAAAGGTCAGAGGAACGGATAAGTCTATGGTGGTGATTGCAGTGATAGTCTCGAGAGCATGTACTTATCTCCAAACTCATCAAGTTGTGTACGTTAAATACGTACAGCTGTTCTGTGCCAATCATACAGCAGTACAGTGGCTATGAGCAAGAGGAAACTTGACATCTCCTTATTAATTCTTCCTTCGTGGTAGCTTTTCTATGATTTAGATTACCTATTGCAAAATTCTATTTATTTATTTTCTATGATTTAGATTACCTATTGCAAAATTCTATTTATTTATTTTCTACGATTTAGATTACCTATTGCAAAATTCTATTTATTTATTTAATGTTACGGTCCAGGATCGCAGATTATAATCAGTTCTCATATTTCTTTAGTCTCTTTTAATCTAAAAACAATTCATTATTTTAATTTATTTATTTTTGCAGTTTTTGGCCGGGGCTGGGTTTGAACCCGCCACCTCCAGCATATGGGGCTGGCACCCTACTCCTATGAGCCACAGGTGCCGCCCACAATTCTTTTTTTTTAAATTTCAGATTAATATAAGTGTACGCATGATTAGTTTCCATTGTTTGCATTTGTTGGGTGAAGTCCAAATTGTAGTTGAGCCCTTCACCCAGGAGGTGTGGCCTGTACCCCCTACAGCGTGGCCGGCAGGTGAGAGCTCACCAAGCCCCTCCCTCTCCCTTCTTTCCTTTCCTTCTTATTACAAAATTTTAAGACTAAGTTATTTTTCTTCTTGACACTCAACAAACATGCTTTCCTTTTTTTTCTGGAAACACAAATTCGTTTTAATATTAGGCTAAATACAATCATGTAAAAAGGAGGGAAAATGGAAAGTTTTTGCTTTACTCTAAAGCCAAATATAAGTGGAATTTCTCCCTCCCTGTTCCCCTCTGTAGAGCAGATCCTCAAATATTGGCACCAACTTCAGTGGAAAGTTGGAATCGATCTCAGAATGTGTTTGTATTCCTAGAATATTCTGGCCATTCAGAGCCACAGAACTAAAAATGGCCAGGGTTTGAATCCCAGTTGGACGAAAATGTTTTTTGACACTTAGTTAGCAAAGGACTGTCCAACTGCTTCTCTGAAAGAACCCAGCATGAATACGAGGAAAGATTAGGATGGAAAAAGTTTCATTCTAATGAAGGTCTAGGGCCATTAAAAACTTCCCATTCATTTTGATCGTACTTTATTACCACTTAAGTTATTGATGGAAATCAGATCAATCACTGATGACATAGATTTATCTATTGCATCATTTTTCAGTGTTATAAAAGAGTCTGTGTTGAGGGGAGGGAGAATTTTGCATCTTCACGTAAATGTGAGAAGTGGTTTGTTCTAATGTGTTTCTTGTTGTAATCTGGGACCTACGGGGGCTCTTACTGTTGTCATGTTTCAAACGTGACATCACATGGTAAGTAGTACGTGATATTAAATTTTAAAAAAAGAGCTGTCATTCTACTTTTAAAATGTCTATTCTGAAAGAATTCATCACTAGGGTGGATCAGAGAATGCTCTGTGCCTCCCATTCCTTCCTTTTAAAAATAAATTTTTATTTTAGATATTTGCCCTGCTCTACTTTTTTATGTTAGGAAGACAGATAATACTTTGACTAATAAGTTGTCAGATTGCAGGACAAATACCAACCTGGTAAAGAGGGCTGGACATGGAAGAGGAAGCAGAAATTGGGTTGATTTGGGGTTGTGCCCCACTGTTGATCATATATTCTACACGACTGCTAAAGAGTCAAGCTTTCCTTTTAATGCTGGAAAGTGGCTGCCCATCTGGGACAAATGCTCCCCAGCCCCCTTTCTGTAATTTGGGTCATGTAAGTAGTTTTGCTGATGGTAGGGAAGTATCCCAAATACCGGGTGAAGTGTCCAAGAAGGTGTGACGTCTCCACTCTCTTTTCTCCCATTAACCCCCGGGATGGAGGAGACTCAGCAGAGGACCCAAGACCTTGAGATGCTGAAGCCAAACCTTCAAAGAAGCCGAGGATCATGAGCAACCACCAGGAGGAAACATGTTCGCCCATTAAAACACCAAATTAAACGCAAATAAATTTCCATAAGTTTTAGCCATTTTAATTTTCTGGATTCGTTGGTGATAGCACCTAATGTTACCCGAACGCACACGTCATACCACTTGATTTACAAAAGTCACTCTGAATATCTTCTATGATGTCTTCTAAGTCAAACAAAATCTTCCATAAATCTTGTCCAATGAACACATATTAATGGGTGGTAAATATGCAAAAGATTATTAGTATGTCCATTTTTTTCCTTAGAATAGATTTAAAATACCTGATCTGCAATTCTAATTTTACCCACACACACAAACACACATGAGGGCTGGCCACAAAGTATCCAACCATATAGTAAAAAAAAATAGTGTTGGCTGGGGCAGCACCTGTGGCTCAAAGGAGTAGGGCGCTGGCCCCATATGCCAGAGGTGGTGGGTTCAAGCCCAACCCCGGCTAAAAACTGCAAAAAAAAAAAAAAAAAAAAAGGAAAAAGAAACATAGTGTTGTCAATGACGGGTACTTTTCTAGACAGTACATATGCATTTTATTTACACATATAAATTTATATATACACACACCCCCATATATTTCAAGAGAAAGTAATTTTTTTTTTTTGAGACAGAGTCTCACTATGTCACCCTGGGTACAGTGTTGTGGCATCACAGTTCACAGCAACCTCAAACTCTTGAGCTTAAGTGATTCTCTTGCCTCAGCCTCCCAAGTAGCTGGGACTATAGGCACCCACCACAACGCCCGGCTATTTTTTGGTTGTAGTTGTCATTGTTGTTTGGCGGGCCTGGCCTGGATTTGAACCTGCCAGCTCCCGTATGTGTGGCTGGTGCCTTACTTGCTTGAGCCTCAGGCACTGAGCCGAGAGAAAGTTAATTTGATACTAGAATTTATTTTCTGTTGCTCAATTTCCATCTTTACCTCTACTTTTCTCTTACTGACTGCTCCCCATTGGAATGACATTCTCACACTTTGCTATATGAAAAACTAAATTTTTTGCGTTTTATGAAACTGGATGTGAACAACATCTGTTTGTTGATACTTACCATTTCTAATCTGCACAAATCTGGTGAAATCCTTTCAATGTCACTGGGATGGGTTCATCCTCCATGTGGTTCTCCATTATTAGCAAATTAAGATGCCCTTTGGGCCCCAATTTCATCACAGAAATCATTTAAATACTGCATAGAGAACAGGTTTAACCTCGACACTAATCTCTGCGTCTGTGTTGAAAATCACCAATGTGTACTCACAAGCTCCCGCCATTCTCTGTAGTCCAGGCTTCCAAATGGGAAAACATATTAAATATGTTTATTGATCAGAGTTATGTTCAAATCCCATTAAAGTCTCATAAGCTCATAAAAATCTTTTATTCCTAAATATAAATTGAAGCCAACTAAATAAAAAGAGAAGAAAAACCTTTTTCTTTTTAAAAAAAAGATTTCTCTTTCCAATTTGGATAATTATTAATAGTGCCTCTAAGTAAATCTCCTAAGCTGGCTATACAAATAATTTCTAAAGTTTCTAACGTACCAATTTGAAATGAACTGGACTGTTACTAATTCTTTTGATTTTGAGAAGGCTGAATTTAAGATGAGGCCCTCCTCGTAGCATATTATAATAATGCTATTACTAAGAGTTTGCAATTTCCAGAGCTCTGTTCGAAACAGAACAGAGGATTGCAAAATAACTAACAATTCAATTTTGTCACATTCCTGCCATGTGGAAGAGAGTAGCTAATATCAGAGTAAGTCTCTCGGTCAGAGCATGGACCAGAAGCCACAGTCAAGTGAGTCTCCTCCAACCCTCTCCCTGCCAGCACCTTGCCGTCCCCTTCAACATTGCTCCAGGTGGTTTCTGCCTCAGAGTGCATTTCAGAGGTTCTGCTCCAGCAGAATTGCAAGATCTGTTTTGCCAGGAGCATTTTTCCTCATTCACTGGAAAGGAAATTGCAGCCACATATTTCTGACTCATTTATGCTTAAATCATCAACATTTTGGCTTCTGGGGGCTTTCTGCTGACCAGCTAGCCCCTGTTACCTTTTAATGAGTCTTTAAAATACATTTTCCTTAAAAAAAAAAATACAGGAACTCAGAGTGCTGACTATCTCATTTATTATGCAAAGTAAGCATAGTTCCAATGGGTAGCAAACATTTTAAATCATATTCAATGTCTATTTTTTTTCTATAAGAGCAGTTCCCTCAGGTTTATAAAGCATCAGTTTCTATGTTCTCCCCCCCACCCCCCAGTCCTTCATCCAGCTTAACCTAACTTGTAGCATTTACAACAAAAATTGAACTCACCCTTAGGTTGGTTCTTGTCAGATATTTCAGTCGTTTCAGGCTCGGGTGCAAAATACCAAAGTCCTTTCCAATCTCGGGTTTGTATTTGAGTAAGGTTGTCCGGGACCGTCAGACTTTTGGGGTCAGCCCCCGGGGTCTCCTTCCTCCTCCTTCCTTCCTTCACTCCCTGCCTCAGCCAAGGTTCCGCTCCTGACCAGGGTTTCTCTTTCTGTATCTTATCCGCACCTGTGCTGCTGTGTCCTTGGAGATGCAGGTGAGTGATGATGGAAGTGTGATGAGATGCATTCAAATTGAAATGATCCAGAGTTCCTGCAGCGTTTACAGATGGTTGAACCTTCACTCAATAAACTGTTTCATTCCCCAGTTGTCAAAGTGGACTCATTTCTCGTTCTTTCTTTATGTTTTTCTGTTGGTTTGTTTTTTTATCCATATTAGTGAGTAACTCAACCCAACTGAAACACTTTTTTCCCAAGAAGGAATTTTTATCATCTATAGAAGTATGAACCAGGGGGCAGCACCTGTGGCTCAAAGGAGTAAGGCGCTGGCCCCATATGCTGGGTTCAATCCTAGCCCTGGCCTAAAACTGCAGAAATAAATAAATATGAACTGGGAATCAGAAGACCTAAGGCCTAGTAAAGTTCCTGCTGATAATTATCCCTGTGATTTAATAGTAATTAGGTAACATTTAATAAGAACCAACCGTGCCTCAGTCACTTTGTAAGAAAGAGCTCACCCAACTTTGTGAAGTATCTCCAGTTACACTCCTCAGTTAAAAAGCTGAGACTCATAGAGGTGAGGTAAACTGTGAATTGAACCCAGGGCTTCTGACTCTGAAGCACTCAAATTCATCCTTACGCTCGTACTTGTGTTAGAAACTTAGTATATTCAAAGAAGAAAAAAAAAAGGATGGCATTTGGCTGATCTGATTGGCTTCCTTCTTTCACTCTGGAAGTATGTATTTTGTGTCCACCATGTCTGGGGACCATGGTGATTAAATGGAATGAAATGACAGCTAGCACTGACACAATTGCTGTGGTCCTGGAGTTTATAATCCAGTGGTTCATTAAAAGCCTTTCCAACTTCAATCTCTGTTTAGTGATTCTGTGTAGATTTCATTTGTTCTTCCATATATACCTCAATCCTGCCTCCTTCATGAAGACGTACCTGCCTATACTCACCCCAGCTGACCTCCTTGTTTTGAACAACTATCATCCGATTTCCATTATATTGTCATTAAGAGTGTTTAAGGCTAAAATATAGATGACCATCCCTTCACCCTGAGTCTATATTTGTCTTTTAAGGTAAGGTGAGATTCCTGTATACAACAGGTCTGAGTTTCTGTATCCAATCAGCCAATCTGTGTCTCTTTAGAGGACAATTTAAGCCATTCACATTGATAGAAATTATTGATAAGCCTGGTAAAATTTTGGACATCGAATTGCTCGAAAGTCCAGTCGACATTTTTAATACTTTTGCCATTGTGTAAGTTGGAATTTGAAAACACCACACTGTACCTCCAAAGTGCATCAATGTACACAGTTACCATTCAATAAAAAAAAAAGACAAAAAAAAAAAAGAGTGTTTAAGGCAGCTCATTATAATACAATGTAAGAGTTATCAGAGAACAAATAAAAATGCCTTTCAGACGGCAGGTTTCTTTTTGTTTGCTGAGATTTTGTGAGTGACATGTGATGTTAGGTACATCAGGGGGGTGTTTACCCCATTTTACAAATTAGAGGACAGAAGAAAAGTGAATTCCCTTCCCCAGATCTCCTGCTGAGAAGGCGATGAAGCTGAGGCTCAAAGCCAATGCTTTTTACCCCCCTCTGTATTGCCCTGTTTAGAAAAAGCTAGATGACATTGAGTTAATTCATCCAGATTATCATAGTTCTAGAAACTGAAATACTCATTACAAAGAGTAGAAGAAACGTCCCCTCTAAGCTCATGGACTTCCCAGAAACACAAACTACGCCAGTGTGGCTTCCCCAAACACCATTAATACAGCGTGGCTCGCCTTTCCTATCCATCTTTCTCAATCTGTCTTTTTTCCTGCTTTTTTTAAAAAAAATTTCAGACCAACGTGAGGGTACAAATGATAAGGTTACGTTGTTTGCTCTCGTCAGGTAAAGTCCAAGCTGTGGGTGAGCCCCTCCCCTGGGGGTGAGACATGCACCTGTGCCCCTTAGATGGGAACTTACCAGTCTCCTTTCCTCGTCCCCTCTGCCCCCTCCGTCTTCCTCCTCTCCTCACTTCAATTTGATTGTGTTTTTCTTTCCTCTGGGCACGCAGTTGTCCGGCTTCTGGTTTCATTAGCATTGAGTACACAGGATACCTGCTTCTCCATCTCTGTGATAAGGAGAATATTCTTCAACTCCATCCAGGTTAATACAGAAGATGTACAGCTTCCATCTTTTTATGGCTGAATCGTAATCCATGGTTTACATACACCACAATTTATTAATCCATTCATGAGTTGAGCAGTTGGGTTGAGTCTACATTTGGTGATTACAAATTGAGCTACAATAAAAAACTCTAAGTCCTTATGGTGAAATGATTTCTTTTTCCTCTGGGTAAATACCCAGCAATGGGATTGCAGGATCAAATGGAAGGTCAACTGTTAGCTCTTGGAGGAGTCTTCATACATCTTTCCATAGAGGCTGTGTTAGTTTGCAATCCCACCAACAGTGTAAAAGTGTTCTCTTCCCTCGACATCTTTCTACAAAACTTTGGGACTCTGTGAGGCAGGCTGTTCTCACTGGGGATAAGTGATATCTCAGAGTGGTTTTGATGTGTATTTCTCTGATTATTAGGGACAATGAACATATTCTTTAGAGAGGGTTCTGCTCATGCCTCTTGCCCACTTATAAATGGGATTGTTTTCTCTTTTCTCGTTGATTAAACTGAGTTCTCTGTAAATTGTAGTTATCAGCCCCTTGTCAGATTGGCAGAATGCAAATATCTTTTCCCACACTGAAGGCTGTCTGTTTGTGTTAGTTGGGCATTTATCTTGATCATGTCCCATTTTATTTTTGGTGTTGCTGCAATCGCCAAGAGCCTTCATAAAATCTTTTCCCAGGTTGATATTATCAACAGTTTCCCCTACAATTTCTTCTAGAGAAGTGATTTTCAACTGATGTGCTGTAAAAGGATCTTAGATATCCTGCAAACATTTTTAAGAATAATTAAAGTAGTTTTGACAGAAGTTTGAAGCACAGTAAGTATACTTTTTTGACTCTTTTTTTCGATCAACACAATTTAATTGTGCCATGGAAATTTAACAATGGGTTCAAGTGTGCCTTGATTAAAAAAAGGTTGAAAAATGCTGCTCTAGAGATTTTTATTGTTTTGTGTCTTAAATTTAAATCTTTTATTCCCATGGTTTCCTGGCATTGTGCACCTGAGAGCTCAGAAAGGCTTTAGCTGCTGCCTGATCCCTGCTGCATGTGTTATCTGGTGAAATCACTCTGCACAGATTTCTGGCAGATTCCCAAGCTGCGGAAGCAGAGAGAGCACTCTCATAACTCGGTCGTAACACCTGCAGGGTGAGCGCAGTGCCCCAGGGGCTCTATCCTGCTAATTTTCCCTGAATGTGCTCTGATATTATCAAATGTATTACCCATCACCTTCTGTGTATTTCCACACTGAGAGTCCTGTGCTGTGTATCCGGGGCTTCATAGTGTTCCTTCCGAGAATAGCTGTCCACAGGTGGGCACTGGCTTCCTGTTTACTCCTCTTTCCTTTGGAGTTGTAGGTTTGCAGGCTTCTTCTAATCTGACATTTTCCCCAGCCTGATGTCTCCTTTTGATGGCGTCTTCAGGAAAAATCTTCCGGGGCTGGCGGCTGGACCCAGGGGAATCTTGGCAGAGGGGAATGCTTGCAACTTGCTGGGCACTGAGTCCCTTCTGTGAAGCTGCGGCAATTCTGCCAGGTCGACCAGCTGCCCTGCACGTCCTTGGATGATGGCCTGGCTGGGGCTCAGGTGTGGGGGGCTGCAGGCTATAGTCCCGAGACACCTGCAGCCCCCTATTTACTCTTCTTTCCTTGGGAGCTGTGGCCATGTGGTCTGTTTCTGGTCTGCCATGTTTTTTAGACTTGCTCTTTATTTTTTAATCTATCTCAGATAAGGAACCTGGGACCTCACAAGATGTGACTTTGGTGAATCCAAATTCCAGTTTAGAGGTACATGTAACCCAGACAGCAAAACATGTTATAATCATCATTTTCTGTGGTTTCTGGGCAAACACTGGCTCCCAGCTTTGACCTCTAACTCAGTTTTTATGTAGGGATCAGGTGCATCTTCTGCTTTCACTGGAAGTCAGATCCAGTCGCTGTTCTCTGCACCCAGCTCGCCTCCTTTCAGGAGCATATTTACAGGTCTTTATTAGTGCAGATTTACTAGTGTATGGAATGTGGGGTTACAAATAACATAGAGGGGGAAATATGTCTCTTTCGGCTTGTTCACTTTGTGCAACAGACATGCACACGGGGTTGGATCTTTGTTTGAATCCAAGTGCAAAGAATAGACCTGTACTGGACAATGGAGTCTGAGACAGACTAAGCTCGTTTTTTGTTATTATTTGTTTTTCTAATCATGAAAGGAAAAATGACCCTCTACAGTGTGGCTTACTAAAGTTGTTGACTTTCAGTGAGTTTAGGGGATAAAGTCCCAGCTAATGCAACATTATTTGCTCTTCCATTTACCATTATGTAATTATTTTGACATTGTTCCCCATGGGTTTCACTCAGATGTTACATTCATCATGACATCTTTAAGTCAAACTCCCCCAACCAGAAGTAGCAAAGGCCAAATGAGGAACTAATTGTTTCACACTACTGGAAAGTTGGCGACCATCGGGCGAGGATGGATGCAGGATCTCAAACAGATAATGATGTTTGTTTTTCTCGCTCTCTTTCTCAGCTCTGCTTCCTCTCTGTGTTAAATTTATTCTTGGGCTGGTTCTCCCCATATGGTGAAAAAGATGGCTCCTAAAAGCTATAAGCCTAGACCCAAATTGTCTGCCAGTCTAAGAGAACAGAAACTCTGTCTTCAAATTTTCTTGCATAAGGACTTTGATTAGACCAGCTTGGACACCTCACTGCTCCTCCTTGTCACTGTACCCATGAGACGGTGCACTGTAAACTTTATGCAGGTCCTGGAGCTGGTCTAGTTGGAGCTGTAAGGCTTTGGGGGTCAGAAGGTAGGGCTGGGCTGGTGGCCTGCCGAGGGGCATGGTTGTTTCTCCAAGCAGTAGAGTCTGGCAGACAATAAGTTATCTGCACAAAACAACTCCAAATAATTCCTCTTTTAACTATGTCTCCTGGCATAAACCACCACCACCACAACAAATACAGGAGTTTCCTTCTCCCTCCCAAACAGGATCAAAGACCTGTCCTTCACTCCATTCCCTTTATCTCCGACTGTGTGCAGCCCAGACGTAGTTCCTTAGCATCCAATTGTTATAGATGTATACACGAAAACTTCACAATAAATAACAATGAAGAGAAATAATTCTAATTAAACTACCACATCGGAAAGTGGAAACACTTTATAAAATGCTACTGATTCTTTCTTGGCAAAGCAAAGATTTTCTTTCTTGGTGGTGGAGTAGATTCCTTGACAGTTTATCAGGAAGATTTCAACAGCAAAAAAAAAGCTTGGATTGAAGTTGGTTAAAACCATAATCAGGTTTATTTTTTAATAAAATGGGAAGGCCATGGGTAGGACAAAGCACTAGCCATCGAACCTCTGAGACTGGACCCCGCTGGCTTAGGGTTCTCCCCCTCAGTGGGATGTTTTCATGCCCAGGCTAGCTGCAAGATTGTTCCTGTGATTCTAGGTGCCATATCCAGGTGAACATGGACATGTTACATGTCCAAATGGTGGAGAAACTTTCTCTTTTTATGTATCTTTTTTATTCGAAAGGAAACTTCCCAGAATTTCCCCAACAGAACTTCCCCCTTTCTCCTCCAACTATGTTGCTAGGAAGTGGACCCATGCTCGCACCTGAGTAAATCATAGTCATTGCTACTAATTGCTATGATGGACTCAGATTGCTAGAGCTGGGAAGGGGTTCAGCATCCTCTCAATCACAGGTGTGTGAAAGCACACAATAAAATCAGGATTCTGTACAGAAGAAGGGGGAGTGGGATAGATGTCGAGTACATACTCTGACAGTCACCTACGGAGTCAGTCTGGCTGACCCCAACTCCACCCTGTATGAGGCTCTCCAGAGTTCATTGTCCATTGTAACAATATCTAGGGAAGAGGGGGTGATTCAGGGTCTTTGGAGATTGCAGTCACATTATGCTTCTTTACCAGGCTTGGAAAGATACCAGGTAAAATGACTGCTTGAAAACTCTACCAAGTTAACAACACCAGAAATCTGCTAGAGCGTTTACTATTACAGTGTCTGCCCTTTAGCAACAGGCCTCTGGGCTTTGGACATATGTTAAATATTTCATTAATGGGATTCCATCTTGAATTCAGCTGGGTTTTTAAGGCAGAGATAATTTGTCTTCTCCCACCACGCTGGTTTACAGTGGAGGGCACTTTGCAGGGGGCATTATTTATGGGACTATGAGTTCACACACACAGGAAGTTTGGCCCCACCCCTTTCTCCATCTTCTGGTTATAAATCTCGTCTTATGGTTTTTGTCTCCCCACCTTGCTCACACCAGCTGCAGTGCTGGTGATACCTACCCTTCAGTGTTACCATGTCATTAGCCTTAAAGAGAATGGGCCATAATTCTGTTACACACAACTCTTCTTCAAGCAGGCAAATTAAGACCAGTGATCACTGTTATCATTAACATTAGCACCTTATCAAGGGCCAGAACAGACGTCAGCATTTCAACATTTTTTACCAGAGATCCAGAACAAGCAGCTCTTGGTACAAGTTCGATAAAACAGAAGTTTAATGCATTACTGACTTCCACAGGACAGCGACTGGCCACTTTCCAGCCGAGCATGGAGGTTCACACGCCCCTCAGTGACCTCCGCCACTTCCACCCGCTCCAGTTTCTCTTGTAGGCTCTGTCAAGTGCTGTATCTCACTTGGAAGCCCCAATTTCTACATCAGCAAGAACTCTTTGGCTGGTGACTTTTAAGAGCTTTATTATAATTCTTTCCCCCAAACTGAACCTTATTATACTACTTGACTAGAAAGCCGAGGAGTTGTCAGGCTTTGGGGGCATGCTGGCTCTATGGCTACAAAGGCTGCAAAGGCCATGGCCAGGAGTCATTCTCAGCCAGGTTCTTTCTGTGTGTCAGGAAAGACAGCTTCTGGCAGCCCCAAGTCTACATTTTTATGACTTGCAATCCAAAAAGGAGAGAGACCATCTGTCCTCCATAGTCATACATCAGCTAAATCCAAATCTTCACTGTGGTGGAATTATAGGGTCTTATGCTTCAACCAGCTCGGTGCACACTGATCAGTCAGGGAGGGATGTGGGAGCAGAGTGATCTGGCTGTATGGAGCCCACTCTCGGGGCCAGGGTGGTGGGGCACCTGAAGGGACATGCTGGGAGGGGGTTCACGAGGTCAAGGCATTGGATGAGAATAGCAATGAGCTCACCCAAGTGGAGGGAAGGTGGCTTGGCCAAGGTCGGGTCTGAGTGCGGCATGGTCTCTTCCCCGAGTTGTGATTTAAGCACTGCGACTTCATTCTGCTCCCCAACGCTCCCCAGCAACTGATGCTGTGTGGGACGATGCATTTGTCCACTAGGTAAAAACAACCATATGGATGTCTCTCAAAGAGTGCTTCAGACGAACCCCACTTTCCAAGTGTGAAATGCTATGAAACGACCTCTACGACTTGAAGCTAATTTATGCAAAGGGGAGGTGAAGGTTCAAAGCAGCAACACACAGTCATTCCTCAAGCTCTCTGCCTTACAGCTTAGATGAAGACTCTCCCTAGCCCCCTGCCCCAATTATAAAAAAAATTCCCCCCACAGAATAAACCTCAATATGATTTTCTTCCCAACAACGTTGCTTTCTACGTTCCCATTTTTCCAGTGAACAGATCCTGTGAAAGCATTAATGATTGCACAATGCACAGGGTTAGTAAGGTAAGTGGAGCTCATAATTACCTCATTTACATTCTTTTATTCACTGAAACAGAATTCTTAATGACTTTTATGTGAAATGCAGGGTAATCAGCGCAAATGAAGCTCTCTTGTGCCGGGTGGAGAAGCGAGCCAAGTCCTGGCTCTCAGCAGAAAACTGATGAATGGTCAGACCAAAGAGCCCAGCATGCAGGCCTGGGACATTCAATTTTAAGAGACTGAGAACAATATTGTATTTCGGGAGACCTAGCACAGCTAGGTTCAGATCTAAGAAGTATCAAGGCTTAAAAGCAGAAAAACACAGTGTACTATTCTTACTGTCTCCCTGACTTCTCAAGGAGAAACAACCAGCGTCTTTCCTCAGTATTGTGGGAGCCAGCCAGTAAAGAAGAGCCCCACACTTTAGTCCTGGCCCAGGCATGTAGCAGCTGTGAAATGTCAAATTATTTCACCTGTCTGGACTGCATATTATCCTCTTGTGAAAGGAAAGGTGTGTACTTCAGAATTACCTGGGGGAATAGGTTCCCTTAAAGCAGATTGGTTTACGATTTCCCAGACCTAGCAGTTCAGTATCTCCTGGGGAAGGGATACAACAATTGTATTTTGAACAAAATCCCCAGGTGATCTTTAAATAACCAGCATAAAAAATGAAAACTTAAAAAAATTCCCGTGAGCAAGAATCTCTTTAGGTAAGGTATCCTTGACGTTTAGGGAAAAAAAAAAATAAAAGTCTTATACTATGGGGACTACAGCCACCCACCAGAACTCCTGGCTATTTCTAGATAAAAAGAGTTGCCAGTTAACTGGCACCATTGTGACAGCATGGGCATTTAGACGGCAAAGTGAAATACCGCAAAGGTGTGGTGACAATACTGCATGTAATGTCATTATGAACTGTACAGTGTGGAGGACAGAGACCGTTTTCTAACACTAAGGAATTCTAACGCCAGAGGGGCCCTCCATGTAAACGTGTGGTAGAGGGAAGCTCAGACGTGTAGCCATCTGCACTCCAGACTGTGGCCTGATTTCTGCTCCTCTCTTGGGCTTCTTAGGGCAATCGTGCTACTATCAGATTTTAACATCAAATGCTCAGATCACAACCACCTTCTGCCAATGATTATAAAATGTATAAATGAATTTATTTAATTTCTAGATCTTTTCCATCTTTATGTTAACACGGGGTGGCCATAAAGTTTGTGTGCAATTTTAAATTGCATACTATTTTAAATTGCACATGACCTTTATGGCCACTCTGTATTACTGCCATGTTGGAACTTGAGGTCAATTTTAAAAAATACGCCATTTAGGTTGGGTGCAGTGGTTCACGCACTATAATCCTAGCATTCTTGGGGCTAAGTTGGGTGGATTGCCTGAGCTTAGGAGTTCAAGACAGCCTGAGCAAGAGCAAGACCCTGTTTGTACTAAAAATTAGAACAACTAGCTGGGAATTCTCATGGGTGACTGTAGTCCCAGCTACTCAGAGATGCTAAGATGGGAGGATCCTTGGGCCTGAGTTTAAGGTTACTGTGAGTATGATACTGTGATACTCTACCCAGAGCAACAGAGTGAGACTCTGTTTCAAAAAAATTTTTTTTCCAATTATTCTAAAAATAGTCTAAATATAGCACTTATCTGTAAATGATGGGAAGTAATTTAAGATTATTTTAGGGGTTTTGGTGTCCCAAACTTTGTAAGCCAAACTAATTTTATTCTATGTATATGCTTTTATACAGTGATAATATGCATTAGGAAAACTTATCCATGACGTTTTGATAGAAGTCTCTTATAGTTGTCAACAGAAAAAGCAAAACACTGTAATATATTTCAAAGAAGTTTATTCTGAGCCAATACACCTGGCGACAGCCAGGGAAAACAAAGACCCAAGAATCCTTGCGTCAGCTGCCCCAAGGTGGTTAGACTTCAGTTCATTTCAGGGAGGCAGAAGTTACAGGGCAAGTTATAAATCAGTACATGAGGTTATCCATTAACCCAAGAAAGCAGGATAATATGAAGTGGGGACTTACAGGTCAAAGGTGGATTCAGAGATTCTTGAATTTATAATTGGCTAAAGAAGTAAGGCTTTGTCCAAAACGTAGAGTCAGCAGAAAGGAATGTTGAAGTTTGGATTTAGCATAGGTTAGTTAAGAAGAGCAGTCTGCTAATTACCACGAGATGCTATGCCAGAGGCAGCTTGCTAGAGCAAGACAGAAAACGCTGGGTCAGAGGGGCCTGTTCAGCAAAACTGATGACCCGCAGGTGAGACTCTCCCCGGGACACTGATAATGGAGAGGAATTTGGAGCAAAGAACAGTAGTGGGAGTGCCGTCTTCACAGTTAATTTTGTCTATAAAAGCTGTGAGAGGTAAGATGCAATTAGAGTCTCTGAGTTTCTTCTTAACACTCTTAGCCATCACGATTTTTTTTTCCTTGAGAAAGGGTCTCATTCCATCACCCAGGCTGGAATGCCAGGACCTACCTCATCACAGCTCACTGCAGCCTCCAACACGTGGGCTCAGGAATCCTCCTGATTCAGTCTCCCGAGTACCTAGGACAGGTGCAAGTCCCCACACCAGGCTAGCTTTTCTTACTTTTTTATAGAGATGTGTCACTGTGCTGCCTAGGCTGGTCTTAAACTCCTGGCCTCATGTTCCCTTCCTGCCTTTGCTTCCCAAAGTGTTGGGATTACAGGCGTGAGCCACGGCACCTGGCCCTGCGATTCTATCTGAGCTGTTTTTAGGTTAAATTATGGGCATTCATTGTCATTGTAACAACTGGTATCACCCAGCTGCAGAGGGAAACACACTAATACAGTATTGTAAGCAAGGCAGTGAATGTCTCAGTCTTTCTCTTACTGCATGTCAGTATCAAATCTGAATACTAAGGTTAGGATCATATTTGCCACATGCTGAATTAGTGTGTGGTCTCCCTCACGATGCTATTGCAGAATTTCTACTGCATTATCAAAGTTTGTGTGTGTGACTATTTTATTTATGTTCTCTCTAATCTACTATTTAAACCATCATGTTATAGGTACATAATTTAACTGCATATGACAGCTTAGTGCTATTTAACTTCTTATATCTCTCAGGTCCTGGTCCAGTAGCTTTGGCGCCCAGGAACAGATGGATGTGGGACTGGAAGCTGGACGGGAAAGAGGTTGGTCAGTCGTCAGGAGTCCTGCGAGGGGAAATGCCTGCAGCGCTGTCACACCAATCTAGGGTAGAGTCGGTTCAGACCGGCTGTGTGCTGCGTCTATGACCTCAGGAGCTTGGCTGCTTGCAGCAAATTGGTTATAGGAAGAAATCATTTCCTTCTTTAATGGTTGCAAAACTCATTTTGGAGACAAGCACTCCCTCCCTGCAGAATGTGTATGTTCGCCAAGTGGAGCAAACATAAGTAGGGCTTCTCTTGGGAGCAGGCAGCTTAGCAACAGCTTAAGATGCCATATTTGGGTGTAAAAACATCACCTCCTTTCCTTCCTGGGCTTGTTCCCACATGGCCACTCTGCAGTCGAAATGCCTCAATTGTGACATAGCACAAAACTGTCTCTGGTCTTGCCTAACCAGTTAAGTCTCTTACAAATAGTCTTGGAAGCTGATGGATTACTGTGCCACATTTGTTTAGGGGAAATGAACTTCCAGGGATTCCATGTCACTGTACCAGGTTTTGCTCCTTCTGGGAATTGCCCTTTCGTCACCTATTTCCCTGGGATTTTCCATCCAAATGAGCTGCGTCCACTGTCCACTGGTGTTCCTCACTGCTCCACCAGCCATGACCATTCCCCTAGGAGCAGCTTCTGTGGGCTACTGCTGTGTACCCTCTCATGGTCTCTGAAGCCCTTCAGTCTCTGCCCTGCACCTGTGCCCACCGGCAAGCTGGTCTCTAGGATCAAGTCAAGGAGAATGTTCTTTGCCATTTGTGTTGTTCTCTTTTAAAAAGGTCCAAAACCACTGTTGTTTTTTCCTCACTGGATGGCAGAATTCAGTGAAAGAAACTTTCAGATTTTAAAGTCTTCTCTCTCCCTAGCACTTAGACGTGTTGTTGATGCAGTGGGCTGCTGGTGGGTTCACATGGCAGCTGCTTTTGATTCTATGAATGCTCTTCTCCGAACCACCTTGGGATGCCTGTGTCAAGCTCCCCGGGCTTAGCTCTGTACTTTCTGATTCATGTTTTCTCCCAGGATTTTCTCTCAGACTCTAAACACATAGCTACTCCTGTCTTGTGAATTCCTCTTTTTAGCCAAATTATACCAAGGTGGATTCTGACTGAACCCACCCTGCAGAACAGAAAGTCTTGGGGATTAGGAACAGGAGACACCTATGAAAATGGGGATAGTTATGGGATTGAATATAAAAAGAATTATTTTAAGACTTTATGGAAAAGATGTAGATCCCAAGATGGTCTTCATTTTTTGAGGTGTCAGCAACCCAGTAACTATGCTCTGCTCTGGGAAGTAGATGAGAGGTTTATCCTCAGGACAAACTGACCGAGGAAGTTCAGTGTTAGCAAAACAGAGAAAGTGAGGCTCCTCAATAGAAATAAAGGAATTAAGTGATCAACTAGATACCACGGCATGAGAATCCCCTTTCAACCTGTCACTTCTTGTGCGTTTCTTTTTAGCCTTGGAAGTAGTAATTGCCAGGTGCCATCTTTCCTCTCCCCCATAGCAGTGCTTGGAAGTCTATTTTCCAATTAACATTTTAATAGATCACACTTAAATAAATAATGTGTAGTTACTGCATATTTGAAGAACCATCTAACAGAAAAGACAGAACACATAGAGACATTACTTGAAGGGGTAGAAGAAAAAATCATAGAAAATATTATCACTGAGAAATCTGATAATTTATGGTAACTATGAAGAAAAATGGGATTCTAAGAGAAAAAATAGAAATGAGTTTTTTAAAAATGAGAATACAATATTTAAAAAAAGGGAATTGATCATGATGCATAATTTTAATATACAGTTAATATCCTATTCTATTTGCTAGGATTTTACTGGGTATTTTTGCATTGATATTCATTAATGGCATTGGTCTATAGCTTTCTTTTTTTACTGAGTGCTTTCCTGGCATCAGGGTGATATTTGCTTCATAGAAGGAATTGGAAAGGGTTTCTTCTTTCTCAACAGATTCTGCAATATAGGTATGAGCTCTTCTTTGAAGGTTTGATAGAATTTTGGTATAAACTGTCTGGTCTAGGACTTTTTTGGGGGTGGGGGGCTGGAAGCTTTTTGTTATTGTTGCAATTTCTTTGAAGAACTTGAAAAAATACTTCTTTAATTCATAAGGAATCAGAAAAAACCAAAGATCTCACAACATTATATAAAATAAAAATAAATTGAGAAGCATTATATGACCAGACTACAAGTCTGTAATGATCAAAATCATACTGGCATAAAAATAGAGACTTAGATCTATGGAATGGAATTGAGAACCTTGAGATAAAACCAGCCTCATATCACCATCTGATCTTCAACAAACCAAATAAAAGCACACGTTGGAGAAAAGAATCTCTATTAAATAAATAGTGCTGGCTGAACTAGATAGCCACACATAAAACGCTAAACTGGATCTGTACCTCTCACCACTGACAAAAATTAACTCATAATGGATAAAGATTTAAATCTAAAATATGAGACAATAAAAATCTTAGAGGAAAGGGTGGGAAAAACACTTAATGACATCAGCCTTGTGAAAGAATTCATGAAGATCCCATTGGCAACTGCAGTAAAAACAAATATAAATAAATGGGATCTTAAAAAGCTTCTGCATAGCTAAGGACACAATCAACAAAGTGTATAGACAACCTTTAGAATGGAGGAAGATAATCACATAATACAAATCAGACAAAGGGCTAGTGAACAGAATATACAAAGAACGCAAGCAAATCAACTAGAAAAGAACAAACAGCACCATCAATCAATAAGCAAGCTACATGAACAGAACGTCTTCCTAAAAAGACAGATAAATGGGCAATGAACACATGAAGAAAATGCTCCTCATCCCTAATCATCAGAGACATGCAAATCAAAGCCACATTGAAATATCATCCAACACCAGTGAGAATAGTCCACAGGACAAGGTCTGAAACATGGTCAGGGTCTGAACATGGTGGTGAGGGTGCAGAAGGGAGGGGTATGCTTATGCACTCTGGTTAGATTATAAACTAGCACAGCATTTTGGACAGAAGTATGGAGACTCCTCAAGGAACTAATGGGGGGGGTAGACCTCCTATTTGATCCCATAATCCCATTACTAGGTATCTACCCCAAAGAAAAGAAATATCATTTTGCCATAAGGACGTTTGCACTAGCATGTTTATAGCAGCTCAATTTGCAATTCAAAGATGTGGAAAAACCCCAAATACCCATTATCCTATGAGTGTAATAAACTATGGTATACTTATGCCATGGAATACTATTCAGCCATAAAAATATGGAGCCTTTTCATCTTTTATATTCATCTGGATGGATTGGAGAACATTCTCCTAAGTAAAGAATCTCAAAAATGGAAAAGCAAGCATTCCATATACTTAGTACTAATCTGAAACAAAGAGATCAACAACTACAAGTCCACACAAGAGAAAAACACAATTAAATCCAAGAAACGGTGAGGGAAGAGGGGACTCAATAAGTTCCCACTTATAGGTGACAATGTAGGGGTATATGGCACGCTTCCTCAGTGAAGGAACACTTCCCAGGTGAAGGCCTCAACTGCAACTCAGATTTTTTACTTTACCTTACTAACACAAATAATGTAACCTAATAGTTTGTACTTTCATACTAATCCTAAATAAATAAATAAATAAACCATAACTATGAGGCTATATCAAAAGAAAGCAGCAGGGGGGCAGAGAAAGATGTCAGACTAGAAACAGCTCCTTACTAGCCATGCATGGCGAGACAGGGGAAAGAGAATTCCAGCCACCTCTGCCTGTGGGAACTTACTCAGGGACATTGTTCTGAATGCACAGCAAAGCAGTGGTGGATTCTGGGAGCCAGTGAGGAGGTCTGGAGCTGAGGAAAACTAGCACAGAAGGAAAGGGATTGGGTATGGGCAGGGGCTGGCTAGGGACAGCCTGCCCAGAAGACTGAAGATAGTAAAGGGCTGTCCTGCAATTTTTTTATTTTGGACTAAACTACTCACTGGAACTGTCTTGGAAGGCTTAAATGAGTGAGTGGACTCAAATAGCATCCAGTAGCTGGTCTAGAACACTGGACAGGCTGGATGTCCCATTGACTTGGCTAGTAGCCAAAATAATTTTCAGCCCAGAATTCTGTATCCTGAGAAACTAAGCTTCAAACTCAATGGAGAGATCAAATATTTCTACTAATATTCAAACATTGAGGAAATTTGCCACAACAAGATCAGCCCTACAGGAAGTACTTAGACTTATTCTCCACAGTGAACATCACAATGGACCACCAGCAAAGTAAATACCTACAAACTAAAGGACAAAACCTAGCTTCCACAATGGCACAAAGGATAAAAGTAACCAATGGACCTTCACAAAATAAGATGATCAGAACTCTATCACACTTATCAATTCTTTCAATAAAAGTAAATGGCTTGAATTCCCCCACTGAAGAGGCACAGACTGGCCAATTGGATAAGAAAAACAAACAAATAAACAAGTCATCAAGAAATATACCTAACCTTGAAGAACAAAACAAGACTCAGGATAATGGGATGAAAAACCATATTTCAGGCAAATAGAAATCAGAAGAAAAGTCATGATGTTATTTTCAGATACAAGTGGATTTAAAGCAGCTAAAGTTAAGAAAGACAAAGATGGTCACTTTCATTCTGGTCAAGGGAACAATACAACAAGAGGACATTTTAGTTCTAAATATTTATGCACCCAACTTAAATGCTCCCAGATTTATGAAACAGACCTTGATTGGTCTGAGCAATAGGATAACACCATAATAGCTAGGGACTTTAACACCCCTCTTGCAGAACTGGACAGATCATCTAAACAGAAACTAAACAAAGATACAAGGGACTTAAAAGTGACCCTAGATAAAATGGGCTTAAAATACATATACAGAACACATAATTCCAAAGCTAAGAAATATACTTTCTTCTCATCAGCCCATGGAACATACTCTAAAATAAATTATATCCTAGGATATAAAAGAAACCTTGACAAAATTAAAAGAACTGAAATTACACTTTGTATCTTCTCAGACCACAGGCAATAAAGGTGGAACTCAACCTCAACAAATTTTTATCCCCCCAAAAGGCATGGAAGTTAAACAACCTTAGGCTGAATCACAGTTGGGGCAAGACAGAGATAAAGGAGGAAATTGTTGAATTCTTCGAACACAACAACAGTGAAGCAACGTGTTACCAAAACCTGCAGGATAATGCAAAAGCAGTCCTGAGAGGGAAATCTATCACATTAGATACGGACATCTGAAAAATCAGAAAGGACATCAACAGCCTAAGGAATCAATCATTTTCAGAAAATGGAAAAGTACAGCAGTCTAGATCACAGAGGATACTCGGAAAAAACGGAGGGATGCAGATCAGCATTTTCACCGTGTATGATTACTATAAACCTGAAAACTTCAACAAAGCCAACTACAATTTATTAGAACTCTTAAAAAAAGACAGGGGGTGATTGACTACAGTTGTACAAAGCATTATATGAAAGATTAATGGCTGCCAATTTTGTTCAAACACAAATCCCTTAGCAAATAAATATGAGAAAAGATACCATGTAAAATATCTGTCAAAAAAAGATAAAATACTTAACAAAACGTCTAACAAATTTGCAGAATCTGTATGATGAAACATTTAAAACTCTATACAGAAACCATGATAGATAAATAGAAATGTGTATTTGCTTTGTAAACAGGAACAATTCATATTTAGAAGATTTCAATTATTTCTAAATGAATCCATACTTTTAATAGAATACATTAAAAATATTGATTGTTTATGTATTTGGGAAGCTAGTCAAGTTATTTAAAATTTAATTCACATAGAAAAAGAAACTGAGAATTGACAAGGAATTTTTATAAAAACAAAAATAATTAGGAGGGACTTGCTTCACTAGATAATAAGACTATTATAAAACTGTAGTAAATAGTTTGTTATTGACATATAAATAGACCAATAACACAGGGCAGACCCACACAGACACAAACACCCAGAGGATGTAGAGATTAGTAAAAGTGATATTTTAAGGCAATGAAGAAAAGCTGGAATATTGTGTTTAATAGTAGAAAATGAGAATTTCTGTGTACCCCATTAATTTTCTCTAGTGTTTCACGTTAGTATGGTACATTTGTCACATTTAATAAATCAATATCCGTACATGATTACTAAAGTGCAGCATACATTCTTCTGATATCTTTGTTTAGTTTTTTTAACCAAGAAAGTGCCTTTTTTATGTCCCAGGACACCAGATTATCAATGTCACCAAGTCTCTTTTTTTTTTGGCTGGGGGCCGGGTTTGAACCCGCCACCTCTAGTATACGGGGCTGGTGCCCTACTCCTTTGAGCCACAGGTGCCGCCCTGTCACTGAGTCTCTTTAGACCCCTCTTGGCTGTGACAGTCTCTTATACTTTCATTGCAATGATGGGAGAAGACAGTAACCTCCCATAAAGAAGAATTCTAAATAATTTATGTATATTATTGTATATTCTACTCTCAAAGGGATTTTGAAGAGTCCTCGTCAGGTATTTTGTGTAATGTCTCTCAGTTTGGATCTGTCTGGTGGTTTTCTCATGATTAGACTGGGGATAAGGATTTGGGGGAGGAAGGCTGCAGAAGTAAGACGCCATTGTCAACACACCAATCAAGATACTCACTATCAACATGGTTTACCCTGCTGAGGTCCACCTGGACCATTTTTTTGTCAGGTTTTCCACTGTGCTCCCTTCTCTCTTTCGCACTCTGTACTCTTTGTAAGGGAATCACTTTACATGACTCGCTCTTACATGTGTCATCCCTTAGAGGGTAGAATATACAATAATATACATAAATTATTTAGAATTCTTCTTTATGGGAGGTTGCTCTGTTCCCCCCATATATTTTCAACTTGATCATTTATTTTTTATCAGTATGGACTCAAAAATAATTATTCTATGCTTGAGTTACACTCTAATAACATTTTAAAGGCATTTTATTATATATTTTCGTCTGTTGTTTGTTACTCATATTTTTCTAGCTTTGACCATTGGAAGCTGTTTCATTGGGCTCCTGTGTCCCTCTGACCTATCCCTGTGGCTGTGTTTTTGTTGTTGTTTGCTTGTTTTACACATTACGCTAACATTACAAAGTGTTTCAAGTTCATCTCATAAATTTCCTGCCCATCCTAAAATCAGCCTTTTTCTAAAAGCCAAGTTCTTTTGATTGGAGAATGGTTTCCAAAAACAAGATCCAGGCCCCGATTTGCTCCTAGTACTGGAGAACCATTGTTCCGGGAAATGTATGTATATGCACAAACTCCCTTATATCCACATGTCTATAAATATTTTCATATGTATCCACTGGTGTCTACAGTAAGTTAAACACTGGTTCACACTGATGTCTCTGACTGTAACATGTCACCACACAGATTGGTCTAACCACTTCCCCTTGTTTACCAGTTTATCTGTAACTTACCACTCTCACAATGAGAAAACGAGATCCCACCATCTGCCACCCAGTTTTGTTATTTTTCAATTAAAATATAATTTTCAGAGTTGGTAACCAATATTCTTGTGGGGGAAAAATGACAACATTTTATTTTCTAGAAGACATTCGGGTATACAGTTCTTTTGGTATTTAATCTTCTAGATCCCACTCATTCCCAGAGTTACTTTGGTGAGCCACCTTCCCCTCCACCCACCTTGGGGTGGTTGTTTCACCCATCTGTGGCAAATGCACATTATTCAGTCACAGCCTGCATTACACCCTTATGTCCTCTAATCTAAATGATTTGTTGTATGAAGTTCAATCCCTTTAAACAAATGCATGGGTCCACAATTCCAGTATCAATAGAATAGTTTCACCAGGAAATACACCTGTCCTCACTTACGCAACTCTATACCTACCCCACCCCTGCAGTCATTAATGTGTGTACTATCTCAATATTTTTTGCAGATCATCATATAAGTGGAAGTTTTCAGGATGGAGAGTTTCAAAATGACTTATTTCACTTAGTAACATGCATTTTAAGATTCATTTTGATAGTTTATGTCTTTTTACTGCTGAATAGTGTTACAGTGGCAACTGGTTCACAATTTGTTTATCCAAATCAGCTATTTAACCACCACCATGGTAATTTCCAGTGTTTGGAAATTATGGATAAACAATCATACACAGATTTTTCTATGGATTTACTTTTTCAAATCTGTCAGGTAAATAACCTAGAAAGAATAATTGCTGGACAGTAACGCAAGGCCATGTTCTGCTTTGTAAGAAACTTCAGTCTTCCCTGACACCTGCCATTTCAGATTCCCCCAGGGTAATGAATGGGAGTTCCTGTTGTTCACACACTTGCCAGAAATGAGCATTGCCAATTTTCTGTTTTGTGTTACCTCACCGTGGTTTGAATTTCACTTCTCTCATGACAAAAGATGTTGAGTATCTTTTCATACACTTACTTGCCATCTACCTACTTTTTATGACAAAGTGCCTATTCAGATATTGTGCCCAGTTTATAATTGGGTTGTTTGACTTACTATTGAATGTTAGAGTTATTTGCTTTGCAAACATTTTACCCTGGTCTGTGGCTCATCTTTCATTCTTCTTAGCAGTGTCTTTTGCAGAGCAAAAGTTTTTAATTTTCATAAAATCCAACTTACTGGTCCGTCTCCCCCCCCCCACAGGTCATGTTTTTGGTGGTGTATCTAAAAATGATTCACTAAACCCAAAATGGCATAGATTGTCTCCTTTAAAAAAGGTTGCTTCTCCAAATTTTATAGTTTTGCACTTTGAATTTAAGTGTATAATCCATTCCATTTTGAGTTCATTTTTGTGTGAAGTATAAGGTCTGTGCCTACCTAGGTATTTTTTAGGGTGGTTGTTTTGTTTTATTTTTGGCTTATAAACATTAGATCACCCAAGCAGCATTTGTTAAAATACCTCTGAGTTTTTCATTGAATTGCCTTTATACTTCTGTCAAAAATCAATTGACTATGTTTGTGTACGTTGGTTTCTGGGTTTACTCTGCCTAATTTATCACCAATATTGCACTGTTGTGCTTACTGTAGGTTTACAGTAAACTTTGAAAATCAGTTAAGAGTGCTCGAATTTCATTCTTATTCAGCCTTTTTTTTTTGGTTATTCTAGGTTGTGGGTTTTTTTGGTTGGTTGGTTTTACATTTTCTTTTATTTTTTTTTCTTTTTGCAGTTTTTTTTTTTTTTTTTGGACAGGGCTGGGTTTGAACCCACCATCTCCAGCATATGGGGCCAGCACCCTACTCCTTTGAGCCACAGGCATTGCCCCAGGTTTTGCATTTTCATATAAATTTTAGACTCTTTTTATCAATTCACATTTGACTCAATTTACGTATTAAAATTTGGGCAGAATTTGCATCTTCATATTCAAATAAAGAATAGGGTATTTTTCTCCATTTAGTTAGATCTTCTTTGATTTTTTAATTAGAGTTTTATAGTTCTCTGAGTATAAGTATATGTTAAATTTATGTCTAAATATTTTGTTTTTATGCTACTATAAATGGTACCTTTAAATGGTAAATGCTAATTGTTGATATATGTAAAAGCAATTGGAGTTTGTATATTGTCTAGCTTATTAATTCTAGGAAAGTCATTTGAGGAGAGAAGTTCTGCATAGACAAGAATGCAATTTGTGAGTAAAGAAGTTTTATTTTTGATTCTTAATCTGTGTAGTTTTTATTTTTCTTGTCTTATTGTACTAGCTAGGATTTCCAGCACAATGTTGAATATTTAGTTGAAGAATTTTTCATCCATGTCCATGTGACAATTGTTCTTGTAATGTCATTATTTAGGAAAGTGGGTTAGGAGACATTCTCTCAAGATGAAATTGTGGCAAATTAGTCTCACTTCTTTAAACATTTGGTACAATTCAACCTATAAAACCATCTGAACTTACCATCTTCTTTTCTGGAAATTATTACTTAGTGATTCAATTTCTTATATAAATGTAGGGCTCCTCAAGTTATTTATTTCTCTTTGTGTCAGTTACAGTAGTGTTTTTTTGCTTGTTTGTTTTGTTTTTGTATATCAAGGATTCCATGTCATATAAGTTTTAAAATTTGTAGGCCAGAGTGGCTCACAGTATTTTGTGTTATCATTTTAATGCTCATGTGACCCATAATGATTGTTCTTTCTTTTCTGATACTAGAAACTTTTCTTGTCTCTCTTTGCCTTTGTTAGCTTTTATAGCAGTTTACATAATTATCTGCCTCTTTTCCTAAAAAATCACCTTTTAGTTTCATTGATTTTCTCTATTGTTTTATTTTCAATTTTATTAATTTCTTCTCTGATTTTTATCATTTTGATGCTTTATTCAGGTTTAAGTTAGTTGTTCTTCCTTCTCTGGTTTTCTAAGGTCGGAGCCTAAGTTATTGAGTTTAGATCTCTTCTTCAGTGTTTAGTGCTATCAATTTCCCTCTGTCCACTGTTATCACAGCATATGATACATTTTGATATTATAGTTTATTTTCATTTAGTTTGAAGTGCTTTTTTTAAATTTCTCATGAGATTTCCTCGATCCAAGAAGAATGCTGTTTAATTTTAAAATATTTGGGGATTTTCCAGCTATTTTTCTCTTATTGATTTCTAGTTTATTTCCCTTGGGAGTCTGTGAATATGTTTTGTATGATTTCTAGTGTTTTAAAATTGCTAAGGTGTGAGTTGTGGCCCAGAATATGATCTATTTTGATGAATGTTCCATGTGAGCTTGAAAAGAACATGAATTCTGCTTTATTGGATAGAGTATTCTAAAAATGTCATTTGGATCGTGTTGATTGATGGTTCTAATCTAGAATAGATTCTCACTGATATTCTTGATTAATCAATTCCTGGCAGAGGATATTGAAGTGTCTAACTAGAATAGTAGATATGTCTATTTCTCCTTTCATTTCCATCAGAGTTTGTCTCATCTATTTTGATGCTCTGTTGTTAAGTATATACACATTTATAGTGGATGTTGGATAATTGACCTCTTTCTCATTATGTAATTCCCTCATTTATACCAGATGGTCTTCATTCTGAAGTCTGGATTCTCTGAAATTAATAGAGATACCTCAGCTTTTTAAAAATTAGTATTAGCATATTATATATTTCTGTATCTTTTAAATTTTTACTCATTTGAGTTCTTATATTTAAAATGAGTTTCTTGCATAGAACATAGAGTTGTGTTTTTTATTTTTCTCTCTGGAAATCTCTGTCTTTAATTAATATATTTAGACCATTCTCAGTAAAAATGTTTATTTTACTTTTTTTTGTAAAAATGTTTGTTTAGGCTAGGCGTGGTGATTCACACCTGTATTCCTAGCATCTGGACAGCCAAGGCAGGTGGATTGCCTGAGCTCAGCAGTTCAAGACCAGCCTGTGCAAGTGTGAGACCCCATCTCTAAAAATAACTGGCATGGTGGTGGGTGGGCATGTGTAGTCCCAGCTACTAGGCAGGCTGAGGCAAGAGGATTGTTTGGGTCCAGGATTTTGAGAGTGCCATGAGCTATGATGACATGGAACTCTACCCAGGGCAACTGAGCAAGACTTATCTCAATAAATAAATAAATAAATAAATGCCTGTTGATATTATTTGATTAATATTCCCTATTTTGTGTTTCCTATCTGTTGCATTAGTTCTTTGCTTTCTTCCCTTTATCTGTTCACTCTGGTTTTAACTGAGCTTTTTATAATTCTATTTGATCTCCTCTCTCAGCATATTAATTAACACTTTCTAAACAAAATTAGAGATTGCATTGAAATGTACAGTATACATTTTTAACTAATCTAAGTTCAACTTCACATAATGCCATGCCATCTTGTGTAGTAATATATCAAAGTAGCTCCAATTTCTTTTTCCCATCCTTGTGACATTGCCTCATTTGTTTCACTTATTTATATGCTTTTATCACTCAAGACATGATTCCTGCTTTTACTTTAAGCAACCGATTATGTGTTAGATCAATGAAGAATAGTAAAGAGAAAATATCATTTTATATTCACTTATTACTTTTCTAGCATGCTCCCTTTCTTTATTCATATAGTTGTTTCTATCCTGTATAATTTTTCTTGTATGAAAGAATTTCTCTTATTTTTTGTAGTCAAGTTCTGTAGTCAAGTTCTAATGATAAATATACATCTTTTTTTTGTTGTTTGAGAAATTATTTTTTCTTCACTTTTGAAGGATAACTTTGCCAGATAGAAATTTCTAGACTGATGATTTACTTTTTCAAAACTTTAAGTAAAGTAGAACCTCTATGGTTGACCACCACCCTACATGGACCATCTCCTTAAATGGCCTAATTTTCATAGACTGGACATATACCCCATGTATGTATCAGTGCAGTAGGCCTGATGACCACCTTTGAATGTTGACCAGCTTGTTATAGTCCTTTGGTGGTCGACTTACAGAGACTCTACTGAACTTCACAACACTCTGCTCTTGCTTGTAGGATCTGTCCAGAAGTCTGTGGTAATTCTTATCCTATTTCTCTGTAGGTGAAGTATATTTGACTCTGGTGTCTTTTAAGATCTTCCCTTTGTATTTGTCTTTCTTCAATTTGAATATAGCATGCTTAGGGTATGTGTGTGTTTATAATTATTCTGCTTCATTCCCTTAGTTTATTGGGGTTTAGTGTTTGTTATTCGTTTTAAAACATTCTGTTATTATCACTACAAACATAATTTTTTTTTCTCCATTCTTTCTTCTGCTTCTTGAATTCTAATTACTTAAGTGGTATGCCTTTTAATATCGTTCCAAAATTCTTAGATATTCTGTTTCATTTCGGTTTTCAACTGTTTTTTCCTTTTGCATGTCAGTCTGGGAAATTTCTATTGACCTATATTCAGGGTCACTGATTATTTTTGTCAATATATCAAGACTAGTGATGAGCTCATTAACAATATCCTTCATTTTTATTATAGTGTTTCAGTTACTAGATTTTCCTTTTGATCCTTTCTTAATTTTTTCTCTTCTATGCTTATATTGGCCACATACCCTAGTCTGTTGTCTACTTTTCCCTTTACAACTCTTAGCATATTAATTATACTATGCACACTAATTTCAATTATCTATGTGATATCTGGGTCTGGTTCTGTTGGGTGCTTTGTCTTTAAAATGTTTGTCTTGACTTTTATCATGCCTTGTACTTTCTTGCTGTAATCTGTACACATTGCATCGGGTAGCAAAAACTGAGTTAGTTAAATTGACTCTTAGTGTGACGATTCATGTTTATCTGGTTAAGAGTTGAGCTGTGTTTAATGTTTACTGTATCTGTAGGTGCCAGAAGCTTGAAATTACTCTGGTGTCCTGATATTTTCCTTCCCTCTTCCCTTTGGGCTTCCCTAAACAATCCTCCTCAAAGTCAGTTTGCAGCACTTCCAGCTGAAATCCTCTGTTACCAAACTGCAGTTTTGCCGGGGTCTTGGTATGATGTGCGGACCAAGAACTTGCTCTAACATGCTGTTTAAACGTCAGTCTTGTGGTGGAATGTGACTTTCACAGGTGTTTCTCCAGGGGTATAGCTTCCTCTGCCACTCCCTAACCACTTCCCCCTCCTCTCTGCTGCTGTGTTCATGATCCACTTATGTAAAACCCTTATCCTTTTCCTATGTGTTTTCCCCTTTATGTGAGACAGGAAGGCTGGAGGGGGCTATTGTGAGAAGTAGTCATTTTCTTCTATCTGGGATAATACTATGGCAAACTCCTTTTTCCTCTGGAGAGTAGGCCTTTGTTAAGAAACAGACTCTGGGCGGATTTCAAAATGGTTACTCTTCACTCACCTTGCTAGAGCCAGGGGATAGTTCTTAGATCTTTACCAGGTGAATCTAATGGGCTCTGTGGTGGTAAAGTCCACAAAAGAGTCGTTTTCTTACACTGCAGCCCCCAGGAGAGCAACTAAAACTGCCTCCAGCAATTTGTCTTAATTATTTGTAAAATATTCCTACTAATTAATTTCTCTAGTGGCTTCTTCCACGAGTATGCAGATCTTTTTGTGTGTCTCCTGATGCCCCTGTTTCTCCAGATTTGGGGATGGTGGTTTGCCCTGCTACTTTAGTTATCTGGTAGGTAAGAGAGAAGCAATTGCTCTTCAATTTGTCCAGCTCTTTTCTTGTTATAAGGATGGGAGTGATGACATCTAAGCTCTTTATATGTTGAAATTGAAACCAGAAATTTCACTGGATTTTAAATTTTGCTTTTTCCCAAGACCAAAAATATGTTATTTCCTTTACCTTTTGGTTCACAGAGATTTGCTTCTCAATTCTGATTACTACTTGAATGATAACAAGCCCTGTTCTCCTGGTCTAACTCTGCTAACACTAGCTAGATAGGGTTGCAGCCCTCTGCTAGAAAAATTACTAAAATAAAGGGCCATTTTGTCTTACACATGCAGAGAAAAATAGAGAAAATAATGTCCACTTTCACTGTCAAAGTATTGTAGTTATGATTTTTTTTGCATTTTAAAAATTTCAGTTGAATGAACTGAATAATTGGCCTTTTTCCTCTAAATTGGGAAAAGTTAATAATAAAAAGAAAACAATGGGATAATTGCCTGTCATTTAGTACCACTGTTTGCATCACCCATCTTGGGCACACACTTACAATTCATACTCTACAGTTCATTTCAATTATTTAAAACAATGAATTAAAATGACTTTAGGGAAATACTCAAAAGGAAATTATTATTGCTTGACTCTGTGTGTATGTGTGATGCCAGTAGAAAATCTGTGGTCAGAGAAATTCACAGAAAGAAGGTCCTATAGTCTGAAGAGTGTGGAGAACGACTATGGATCCCCTTACATTTTCTTTTCTCCTTTCCCTTCTTTGCTTCAAGGGTGGTTCCACTCACCCTTCACCTTATTAACATGGTATATAACAATATTTATACTCATAACATCAAACATGACAACATCAGTGGTTAAAATTCTGGAAAGAACTTGTCTTTCTTGCTAGAGTAATGCAGATTAGGAGCCACTTGGAAGAAGGGGCAGAAATCCAAGAGACCTGGAGAAGCAGATACTCTGATTCTAGGTATAGGTTGACACAGGTTCTGGGTTCCACCTTGAGTACCACTGTTGCAGACTGAATGGGATTATGAAAGATGCTCAGGAGGGTTGTCTTGTCCCTTCAGCCCTGTGAGGACTTAGGGAGAAGATGGAATCTATGGAGGGGAAGCAGGCCTCATGGACATTGCTCTGCTAGCTCTTTGACATAGCACTTCTGGTCCCTAAAACTGTGAGAAATAATTTCCTGTGGTTTATAAGCAACCTAGTCCGTGTGCATTTGTGTTTTTTTTTTGTTTATATGTTTTGATTATTGTTTGTTTCTTTGGTTTTTGATATAATAGCTGGAAGGGACTAAAAAGATACATTTATGGAACAGCATGGAGGTATAGAAGTGAACTACTGTATAAAACAGACTAATCTCTGAGTGGCACATGCATGGGAAAGACCCAAAGCAACAGAGCAAAGGCTTGGGAAACTAAAATGACATTTGGAACCTTCATCCACAGGTGATGGTCTGATCCTTGTAGTCTGGTCCTAACCAGGATTATCGTCAGGTAAACAAACCAAATAGCAGCACTTTCCAGGGGATTGTACCAAGATCTAGAGTCTCACAACACAATTTTCAAGAATATAAACATATGATAAAAATTATTTGATATTTAAAAACCTAGACTAAATGACCAATTCTAAAGGGAAAAGATAATTTACATACATCAACCTGAAATGACCCAGATGTTAGAATTATGAAAGACTTCAAATCATCTATTATAATTATCTTCCATGAAATAAAGGTAAACACTCTTAAAATAAATGAAAAATAAAAGTTCTAGGCATAGACATAAAAGCTATATAAATGAACCAAAAGAAATTTTGTAATTAAGGAATATAATATCTTAAATAAAAAATTACTGAATGGCCTCGTTAGCAAAATGCACATGCTTGAAGAGTCAGTAAACTTGAAATTCAGTACAAATTACTCAGTGTGTAAAATATATAGAAGATTTTTAAAATAGTTTACCTATATTTGGATGAAAACCAGCAGGATTATTATTAAAAATATATTCTGCATGGTTTTGAAGAATGACTAGAATGCCAACCTGCTTCCTCTGTTATAATGATATGACAATAAAAGGAACTGAATGCATTTTATTTGAACACAGAAGTGGGAGAAAAGGTGATACCAATATTTACTAAGTGCATAGTAATTAAAAACATTAGAAATATTGAACATTTAGGTGTTTCATTACCTTATGAAATTATCAAGAAAATTTTAAATAATGCTTACCTCCTTCTTGTTATTGTGTAACATGATAAGAGAAAACATGTTTTCATGCCTTGGTGAATGGTCAAATATGCAAATATCTCTAACTATTTCATTAATGTGAGGCTTTCTGCAGATATCCCTGCCTCTGGAGTGTCTTCATTCTTTTTACGACACCTACACTTCTCCTTTACTTTGACAAATTTGCTTTCATTAAGTTCCTCTGACATCATGGTAGAGACTCTCAAGTGAGGGTAGTGTCGGGATTCCTATGATTACCTCGCTACTCTATAATTCCATTTACACTTGATTCAAATGCCACTTCCAGTGTTGTCACTTTTCATTTCTTTCCTGCATTCTCATGTTCATTGGCCAAAATCTTCTTTCGAGTGTTCATTTTGTAAAATGTTATGTGGTCCTGGTGCTAGCAGAGAAGTAACACAACTGCATGCACTGCTGTTGTGTGTAAATTAAATACCAGATATGAAATGGCCAATTACTAATAGACTTTAAGTGACTGAGTTGTTCATTGATCATGATGAGCATTTGTTATTTACATACTGATTTGTGAACTGAAGAACTAGCAGCAAAGTTGTACTTCATGTATGTAATTCACAGTTAATATATGTGGTGCTTTAAATTTAAATCATGTTGCTGGGGCACTCGTATTGTTTAATTAAATGGTTGTGAATAAAACCTGTTCATATCAGAAATTTGCAAAGTGAGAACTGCCTGAGATATATAACATCTCTCTTTTTTATTATTATTAAATCATAGATATACAGCATCTCTTAATATAAATATTGGCTGTTGTGATCTCCTGTCCTGAAAACTGCAGGTTCCAAACTTTTTACACTTTTTTAAATTGGTAGCATATATTTTTCTTGATGATTTTTGATGAGCTCTTTGTATGTTCAAAATATTGACTTTTGTTAGTGATATGCAAAGTAAATGTCTCTTTCCAGTTGTAACTTGCTCTTAAGACTGCTTAGACTGCAGTCATTAGAGATTGTATTTTTTCACTTTAAACAGGTAAAATATGTTTACCTTTTCCTTCTGTACTTATATTTTCTTATATAAGGTTTTCATAAATTTTACATTTCACAGTTACATTTTAATTAAAATGAAATTATTTTTGTGCTTGGTGTGAATTTTTTATCATGGATAACTTGGAGGCCTAGAAAAGGAATTAAGTAAATATATCTTTCCCAAATAATGCTATACAAATCTCCCATAGATACATAAGATGATTATCAGATTTCTAGTGAGTTCTATTAATGATGAATATTTATGAACCCAAATCATCATAGGTTAGCTACTATGGCTTTATTATAAGTTTGAACAAATTCTATGTCCTTTTCTTTTTTGCAATTTTGCCCTAAAAATTCCAAATCCTCACTATTCTATATAAATTTTGGAAACATTCCAAGAGGGTAGTTAAAATGTGTTAACATTTTATTCAATTTTGTCAGTATTTGTGCTAGTAAACATGATTTATAATTATCTGTACTATGTTTAATTGCCTTTAATGACAGTTTATAATTTTCCTATATAAGTCTTCCTCAGTACCTATACTTTGTGCATTGTTGTAAATGGTTACCATTTTCCCAAAATTGTGATTTCTAATTGACTGTTTTCAATGTATAAAGATGTTATCACTTTTTGAGATTGACATAGCAATCTTACTGGATTCTATTGATCATTCAAATATTTCAAAAATTAAATAGAATATTTTATGGAAATTAGAATATAGTTCATTATTAATAGCAATTTAGTTTGTTTTCTTTTCTATGCAGTTTATTTTTCTTATCTTATTGCATTGTCTATGAATTCCAGTATACCTTTGGATAGACATAATAGTACTAGATATCCCTAAATTTTTCCTGACATTGGTAGGAACACTTCTAATTTTTGAAAATCAAATATGGTGTTTGTGGAAAGTCATGGTAGAATTAATTTACAAAAATAGGATGTTTTCTTCTTTTCCTAATTTTTGGAAGTTTTTATGAATAGATTTTGAATTTTATCTAATCTGTTATGGATACTCAGATGATTTCTTCTATAATTTTTAAAGGGATGCATTAAAAAGATAGTCTGGAAGCATAGAAATGCATTGACAATACATGAGAATCAACAATCTACTGTAGCGACACTTCAGTTTCCTTAGCTGATGTCTATAGATAATCTTTTCTATATAAGGAAACCACCAAAGGGAACTGGGTTCTAAGGTTATTATTGTCCAGAGCACACAGGCCTCAGTGGAGTCAACTTTTGTTGAATCTCTGTAATGAGCGCTTTCATCTAGCTTAATGAAAAAGCATGCCTGTATTGTTTACATCTGATGCTGGAGATGGTGATGCATTTGCCTGGTTGTTTCATCTTTCTCTACCTTAAAACACAGGTTGCATTGAAAAGGGATTCTCTTGAGTCATGGGCTCAAACAAAGTAATTTTAAACAACTTGCCTTCACTTCATACTCTTACATTAGACTTTGAGCTTTTAGAACGTGACTACACTGAGCCATGTCTTTGAACACACATGCATTTTTGTGTCAGCAACGCTTTCTGTTAACCTGAGCGATGGGGTTCCACTTGGAGAGGACCACCATCACTCCTCAGACTCACCATTCTGTGCTGTCTTCTTTCTCAGCGTTGAGATGAGTTTATGAAGCACTGTCCTGAAGACTGCAGCCCAACTAGAGGCAACGTGCAGATGGAGCTGCTGCCATGTAGACGCTTACATGCTTTGCAAGTCTGCTTTGCTCACAGAGACGAGACAGGGATTGATTCTATCCCACAGTGGGAGTCCGCAGGCTCTTGCCAAATACAACTATGCCTTTAAAATAAAAACAAACCCAACAAAGAACAGTGAGATGAGCAGCTCAGAAGCACAGCTTTTTTGGGCAGCCTTTATCCAAATACAGCTGACTTTCATTTGGTTTTCATTGTGTCTACAAACAGGACAGGCAGGATTCATAGCCTGCCAAAGAGCCGCATGCTCCTTTTGAAGCAACCTTATCAGAAAGGCACAATTGCCCACACCTTTTAAATTAGCCTATGGAAGGAAAAGAAAAGGCAGTCCTTAATCCACCTTGGCCCTACCTCAGTCCCCCCAAACCGCCATCGTCAAACACACTGAACACGCCTTGAATGCCATCTGTGTCTCTGTTCTAGAGCAAGAAGATTAAACGTGTTCCAAAATGGCCACAGAAAATTCCCTGGCCCACTACTCCATACCCTCCTTATCACAGTGGGGAGAGAGTAAACAGTTTTATATACTAGTCTATTTGCTTTTTTTTTTTTCTTTGTTCACTTTCTGTCAGTTTTAGGTAAAGTTCAACGTAGATGGGATTTTTTTAAATACTGCTCTTGTACTGCTTTATCTATAGAACTTGAAACATCATTTGGTCTCTAGTAAGTGCTCAATAAATCTTTATTGAAGGGAGAATTAATAAGATAATATTCTCTTCCATTGTAACCAGCATGGTACTTATTAGTAATATACTCACTGTAGGGAATTTTGTAACGAAAAGACTAATTGATGAAATTCTGCCGTCTTCTATGCTGTGTCTGTGCTAAAGGCTTCCCTGAGGATTGAACTTATTCAAGCCAGAGGATTTGGTGGCCAGTGCTCATTGAAATGTGTAATCCTGAAGTGAGATGAGACCATCGCTGGATAGATGTAAAGACAGGCATCTGGGTTCTTTAACACTGCCTTTTCTACTCCACTGAATTTCTAATTCCAGAAATACCTCTAAACCCAGAATCATGGACAGGTGAGTTCTGGGCTTACGTAGCCTAAGTCTCTTAGGAAAGAAGGCCCCAAACTTGCTATATGTGATCCATTAGCAAGAGAAACTTAATGAAAACACGTCTGTTCCAGACCTCATGTCTCAGGGTCGTGTTTGGTCCACCACAATTGCCTCAAGATTTAAGATTGTGAAATAAGTAATGCAAATATTTCAGTGACTGAGTTAAAGTTGCCTAAGGAAATTGATTGATCAGCTTTCCAATAATAAGATTTAGTGTTTTTTTATTGTTTTTAAAAATTTTTTATTTTATTTCATTTTATTAAATCATAGCTGTGTACATTAAAGCAGTCATGGGGTACAGTGTGCTGTTTTTATATACAATTTGAAATATTTTCATGAAACTGGTTAACATGGTCTTCATGTCATTTTCTTAGTCATTATGTTAAGACACTTATATTCTATGTTTAGAAAGATTCACATGTACCCTTGTAAGATGAACCATAGGCATGGTTCCACCAATCACCCTCCCACCACCCGTCCTCCCCTCTTTCCTCCCCCGAGGAGAAGAAAGAATTTTGTCCCCTTGCTGGGATCTTTCAGGAAGGCAAAATGCACAAAAAGGTAAGCATAACAAAGATTTAAAAACACTTCCTCCCCAAATCTCAGGAGACGATTTTGTTTTCATGTTAAACGTAAGTGTCTATATGTGTGCAGCGAATGTGCATGGTGTGTCTGAACATGTAGCATGTAATAGATGTTTGTGCAAATATACATTCAGCAAACAGCATTGCTGACATTGCTCCAGGCATGGAGATAGGGCAGTGAGCATGTGTGGGCACAGTGTTTCTTGTTCACTGAAATCGGTGCTATTGTCATCATAATAAATTGTGATTACTCTGATCTTCCTATAAATATTTTTAAGCAGGCAGGCATAGACCTTTCTTGACTCGGATCAAAATGTTGTTACAGGAACTTAAAGAAAAGAAACACAATGTGATCTAAAGTTCAGAGTTTCGAGTCTGGCTTTCTCCCAGCTTGGGGAAGGCATGGCTTGTCTCTCAGCCTCTGTAGGAGGTAGCAGCGTCACTACAGGGAAAGGTAACATCCCTGAGAGAGCTGGGGCCTGCAGGGAGTGAGCCAAGAGGCACTGGGAAGAGATCCAGTTCTAAACAGGATTTCACCTCGCATGCTTTCACTTAATGCAGAGATTTCTGTTGCCGCAGTTTCACTTTTTAAGTTTATCACTGTTCCTTTTAAAACACGCATATACCCAGTGTTGCTCGACACCTTTTGAGAAACGCATCACTAAGCAATCTGGGCATCGTGGGGCATCACAGCGCACAGGTGCATGGCCCAGAGGGCACAGCCGACTGCACACCTGGGCTAATGCTGTGGCCTGTGGCCCAGGGTGTGTCCCTACAGCACATCACTGCAGTGAAAACTAGATGATTCTAATACAAAAGTAAGAGTAAATATTTGTTTTTTTGAGACAGAGTATTAAGCTATTGCCCTCAGTAGAATACTGTGGTGTCACAGCTCACAGCAACCTCAGATTTGGGCTTAACCTATTCTCTTGCCTCAGCCTCCCAAGTAGCTGGGACTACAGGAACCCGCCACAACACTCAGCTATCTTTTTGTTGTTGTTGTTGTTGCAGTTGTCATGTTGTCTATGAGGCCCAGGCTGGGTTCAAACTCAGCAGCCTCGGTATATGTGGCTGATACCCTGTCCACTGAGCTATGGGCACTGCCCAAGAGTGAATATTTGTGTATCTAAACAGATCTAAGCACACAAAATGTACAGTAAAAATATAATATAAAAAGATTAAAATGGCACATCTCTATAGGGTACTTAGGACTAGAAGTAGCTCTGGGTAGGTCCGTGAGTGTTGAGGGCCGAGGCCATTTCCTGGACACTATCGGCTGTGTAAACACCCTACAGTTGGGCAGCACTAAATATATCAAAACAGCATCTGTCTTATCACTCATTAAGGTGAGTGATAAATTAGCTTAGCTTAACTTTTAAAATTCATGAAACTCTTCATTTTTTCTAACCTTTTGACTTTTGTAACAACAGCTTAACATCCAAATAGTACAGATGCACAAAATATTTTTCCTTTGTAGCCTTATTCTCTAAGCATTTTCTACTTTTACAATTATTCTATTTCTTCAATTTTTAAACTTTATTGTTAAAAACTAAGATGCAAACATACACCTTAGCCTAGGCCTACACAGGGTCAGGTCCCCCTGGAAGGTCTTCCAGGACAGTGACACAAACACCCAGAGCTCTCCCACACTGGGATAACAAGGCCTTCCTGTGGAACAACTCTCAAAGGACAACAGTTAACTTTTTTTTTTTTGCAGCTTTTGGCCAGGGCTGGATTTGAATCTGCCACCTCAGGCTTATGGGGCTGGCGCCCTACCCCTTTGAGCCACAGGCACTGCCCAACAGTTAACTTTTTAAAAAATACATATAAGTAGAAAGAGTACTGTCTATAATAATGACAAAATGCACAGCATAACCAGTACAGAGACCAGTAACACAGCATCTCTTATCACAAGTACTCTGTACTGTGTGTAACCGTGTGTGCTGCGCTGGCAAGGAACTGGGCTTGTGTGCACCAGCATCATCTCAAACTCGTGAGTCACATGTTGCACCTCAGAGTTCCAAGGGCTAAGAGGTCACGAGGTAACAGGAACTTTTCAGCTCATCACCGTCTGATGGGCCACCATCACTTGTGTGGTCTGTCATGGCCCTAAACGGCCTTACACAGAGCATGAATATACAGCAGGAGGAGGGGCCTTACGCAGAGCATGAATATACAGCAGGAGGAGGGGCCTTACGCAGAGCATGAATATACAGCAG
>NW_003852492.1:1585750-1643649 GCF_000181295.1 Otolemur garnettii | reverse complement strand
CAGAGCATGAATATACAGCAGGAGGAGGGGCCTTACGCAGAGCATGAATATACAGCAGGAGGAGGGGCCTTACGCAGAGCATGAATATACAGCAGAAGGAGGGGCCTTACGCAGAGCATGAATATACAGCATGAATATTTAAGCTGCTGTAAATTAATAACATCTTCACGTGATTATCTTATTAAAAATTTTCCAATAGACAGCTCACAGTGTGCAGGGCATGGCAGAGAAGAGAGATGAAGTGTCTATTCTGCTCTCCTGGGGGAATTTGGGGCCAAAAGGCCAACCCAGGCAGGCGGGAGAGCAGAGTGGCGAGAGGGGAGAGAGGAGGGAACTGAGGGAGGGAAGGAGGGGCTCCTCTGGTGCAAAATAAGGGTTATTAGGTGTACGGGAATCATATTTCTTATATTTACAACCATGAGCTCAAGCACAGCATGGTAAACATGGTAATTAAGTCAGGTGCATTCGTGATCATCATGTTACACTAACAGAATCAGAAAGCACCGTATGCTCACCAGCACTGGAGGAAAATTCACCATCTTTAAGTCCTCCTATGAAAGTGACTTCAGAGTGCCAGGTGGGAATTTATATTTTTAGAGTGTTTTTTAAATTACTGGACATGTATGAAAGGTAAGTTCAAGAAGTCCTTATTTTGTATCAAATGAAAGAGTCCCTGGAGGAGACAGTTGGGCTAATTAGAAACTAAATTTTATCCCCAAACCAGAATGCCAATCTGTTGATTTACAAGGGTTAATGTAACCTCCAGGCTAAGAGAAAGCCAGTGTTGTCTGCTTCCTATCAGACGGTCCATGAGAGGGGTGCGCTCCTGGCCTGCTGCAGGCAGGGAGGATTGGGCTGAGGAGTTGCATGAGCTGCAGGGGAACCCTGGCCATGCCACGGACCAGCCTGTGACCTTAGCTCACTTCCTAGCTCCAAACCTCAGCTGGTGTGTTCACTTTACATTTCTCTAAAATGGAGGAAATACACATAGAACTCGCCCTAGTGAGTTATGATGTTGTGTGTGTAAAGAGAGTAGTTCAATGACATTGGTGCCAATTAGGCAGTCAATAAACGGTGGTTTCTATCATTACTTTTGTAATTCAAATAGATGTTGACCTCAGTCTCTGACAGCCTGATGTGCCCCCTCGGACTGAGAAGGTAATTTTTCCCTGCAACCGTGTTTGAATAGAGACTTAATGAGGTTTAATGAGTTCACAAGAATTGGATCTCCACCTTTATATTCTGGCACTCCTCTGATTCACGCACTCGGTTTGATGTTTGGTGTTGAAGGTTAAAGAATTATGGAATGACGAGAGCAACAGCCAGACAAGAGTTAGATTTTGCTTTGCTGGAAAGCCCATGCAATGCCAGCCTCCTGGTGCGGTGCCCAGGCTCCAGGGTCTTAGGACCAGTCCCAGCTCCCTAATCTCAGAAAGTACAGTTTATTGTACTTACAATGAATTAAAATAAGAGTTGCATAAACTAATCTGAATATCACTTTAGTTTACTGATATTTAATAATAATAATAATGTATTTCCGTTGGTGTGGAAATCTTTCCAGGAACCAGAGTGTTCAAGCGTTTTTGGGAGGCCTTTTCCTCCATGTAATCTGTGTAACTTTGTGGGCTACAAATTGGAGGGGATGACATGGAGCGATGGGAAGCTGATTGTCAAGAGAAACAATTGACAATTGATTGTCTGTTCCATGCAGACCTCAGGGAGGCCCAAAGAACCATCCTTGCATCAAAGCATGGACTTTGCTGTGACCTTTCTAATCCACAAATGGTCATTACACTCCTCTGAATCAAAAAGTATTGTCACAACCATTCTGTGCAGCAAACCACTGGCTGCCTTAGCACGTCTCAACGTGAAGTATGCACTTAGCTCCCAGGTCTGGGCATCAGCAATGTGGCTGGGCCAGCTGGGTGTTTAGTCTCTGCAGAGCTCACCCTCCTGTCTGGCAGTGGGCTGCTGGTGAGGCCAAATGACAAGAGTGACTTAGCCACAGAATATGTTCTGACCCCAACATACAAGCCTATTTCAATGCTGCTTAAGTCGAGTTTGTTCAACCCATCGGTTATGGCAGTCCCATGGCCAAGCTCAAAGCAAGTGTGAGGGGCACTAAATGTCACCTGGCAAGGGCCAGGGACAGAGGAAACTGTGACAACTCAGGGCAGCAACTCAGTGGACTGGTCAGGCACCCATTTTGCTTGCTCACCTGTCTCTGACCTTGACTCTCTGAGCTCTAATCTGTCCTAGTTTTACTGCTGACCTTCGCATGCTCTTAACAGCCGATCTCTGTTTTTCTAAAATAACACAGACTTATTCACAAAAATTGGAAACATCTCACCATCTAGAAATAATAATCACTGTGAACTCTTTAACATGAATCTTTTCCAATTGTTCCGTGTGCTCTTTTTAATTAAATGTGCTACGTGATTCCTGTGAAAAGTGAAAAATACAGAACACTACTATCAAGAAAATTACAGTTATCCATAATTCCAACTCCAAAAAATAACTGCTGTTAGCATTTTATCATATTCCCATCTGGTATTTTCCAGTCTGTGGGTAGATGTGGGCATTTGCATACATATTTACATATATTATCATATTGCATGTGAGATTTTGTATCCTGTTTTCTTTAAAATGTTATAAAAATGTTATATCAATAGCATTTTTCCATTTAAAATTTTTCAAAATGTTGATTGAATGAGTATATTTAATTACGTAGATATACTATAATTTAATTAATCATTTCTCAACTATTATGCAATAGGTTGCAGCCAATCATTAGTTTCAACATTTAACCAGTTTCTGTAGCTTTTACTGCAGTCCAAGGCCCTTTTCTTTCTTTCTTTTTTTTTTTTTTTTGCAGTTTTTGGCTGGGGCTGGGTTTGAACCTCCCACCTCCAGGACAGGGGGCTGGTGCCCTACTCCTTTGAGCCACAGGTGCCACCGAGGCCCTGTTCTTGTCAGGAGCAATAAACCAAGGCCTGATGACAGCCTGGCTCTGTTTCTAATGCACCTTCTCAAATAATGCTGTCATTGATACCTTATGCATATTTTTTGTCCACATCTCTAATTATTTTTAGGATAAGTTTCTCTACACAGCATTGTAAGGTTAAAAGACATGAATATTTTTACTTCTTCAGACATAATATAAATAAATAATAAATAAATAAATAAGTTGCTCCAATATATTCCAAACAGGCTATGTCAATTTATGCAAGTTCACATGAAAAAGAGTGTTTCTTGGGCAGCGCCTGTGGCTCAAAGGAATAAGGCACTGGCCCCATATACTGGGGGTGGTGGGTTCAAACCTAGCCCTGGCCAAAAACTGAAAAAAAAAAAAAAAAGAGTGTTTCTTCACTGAATTGGACCTCTACTAACACTCTATTTCTAATTTTTAAAAGGAGCACCTTGCTTTGGTTTTATATTTTTGGATTAATAGTTGAAGACATTGTCACATTAGATTTGTTATTTTATTAACTGTTCTAATGACTTTCTGATTCACTGATATAAGCTTTTTATATATTAAGGGTATTACATATTCCTTAATATATAGGTATTATTTATATAACATAGATTATAAATATATATGTGATACACACAACATGTGTGCAGAAAAGGCTTAATACTCTTAATATATGGGTATTATATATAATCTACATATGATATTTGCTACATGTATGACAGAAAAGGCTTAATACCCTGGGCATTGCCTGTGGCTCAAGGAGTAAGGTGCCGGCCCCCTGTGCCAGAGGTGGTGGGTTCAAACCCAGCCCTGGCCAAAAAAAAAAAGGCTTAATACCCTTAATATGTGGATATTATATATAATATAGATTATATATAATATATACATAATATTTGCTACATGTATGGCAGAGGAGGTTTAATACCCTTAATAAATGGGTATTATAATCCTTCTCTGCCATACATGTTTGCAAATATTTTCTCCGTTTATTATTTGTTGTTTATGGCTTTGACATAAAGTTGTTTAAAATTTTATCTCATCAAGTATATTGACTGCCTCCTTGAGATGCCACCCATTAGTTTCAAGCAAGAACAGTTTCCCTTTTCAAGGATGCACAGTTATTCATTTCTACTTTCCTCCAATTTATTTCTTTTTTAATGGGAGTATTTAATTCATCTCGACTTTACTTTGGTGTTTAGTTTTATATGTGGATCTAAATTGATTTCTTTTCCCTCATAAACCTAGCCCATTTCCCCAGCACCATTCATTGAACAATTGACCCCTTCATTATTGATTTGTGAGGCACCCTCTGTTACATTCCACCCGTGCACATGCCCACCAGACTCTGCCTGGGGGCTCTGCGCACTGGCAGATGTTCCTGCTTACTGGATATTCTCGGCAGTGCGAAATTGCTACACCTTGTCTTAACTTCCATAAGGACACAGAGTCATACTGAGGAAAAACATACATGACTTTTGAGAGAAAAATACCTAGACTCAAATTCTGGCTCTGCAGCCTACTGACCAGATGAATCTGAACAGGACCTTTAATTTTTTTTTTAGCCAGGGCTGGGTTTGAACCCACCACCTCTGGCAAATGGGGCCAGTGCCCTACTCCTCTGAGCCACAGGTGCCGCCCCAGGATGTTTAATTTTTATGAAGCTCGGTTTTCTCCTCTGGGAGGTGGTGGTTGTAAGGCCCTCCTGATAAGTTGCTGTGTGAGACAAGTGAGGTAACACGTGCACAGTTATAAGAGCTTTGTGAACCCTAAGAGGCTTCACTAACATTCGTTTTTATGATCAGTATAGATTTGATGTGGACTCTGACTCCATTACAAAGCCTTATTGGGCATGGCAGATTTTGAGTTCATGTAGATTCAGTGAGGAAATGTGAAAAGGACTGAGACAGCCCCATCGGTTCTCTGCTCTGCTGCATTTTAAAGAGGCGTCCTGAACCACCTTCTAAAGAGTGTTTCCCATTTTTGTTCCGCGTAACTGTAAATACCAGGCAGGGTAGGTATTAATTAACGGGGTAATGTGTAAATGCCATCAGACGTGGAAGAAAGTAACCAATTAGTGGGAACTCTATTGAAGAAAGACTGTAAACACAAAAACCCAGCCTTGAGAAAATATTTCACCATGAAGAAAAAAAAAGAGGTGGCAGAGAGACCTCCCCTTCAACCCTGAGAACTCGGCATTGCTGGGGACACAAGGAGACACAGGAAAAGGCTGCATCTTAACCAAAATAATGGCCAGAAAACGTAAACCAGGGCTAACAAGCAGGGAGCGTGAAGGAGAAACAAGGTTTATTTATATTTCCTTTTAGACCTGGCTTGAGAATGAAAGAAGTGCCTTCCAATGTCCAGAATGTTCTCTAAGTCCTAATCCCCTCAGCGTACCCCCAAATCCTCAATTACCTGCATAGTGGAGACACTACAACTGCCATACTTTGTGAGAATTTCCTGAAGACTTCACGGTGAGAGGTAGAAGGAGCAATCATACCCACTTGGTGAGGGTCGGGTCTGTTTGCTGATCCCTAAAAAGCTCGTCTCCACCATCCACAGCAAGCTTGTCGTGGTGCGCTCGAAATTCATGAGTGCTGACTTGAATTAACCCAATCATGCCCGCTCTACATTTATTCGAATTTCTGCTTCTTAAGACCACGCCCCATGAGGACTCTTCTAGGTTTGATAGGGATGTAGAGATAAATCAGGCTTACGTTGTTTGCCCAGATATCTAAACTTTAGTAAAGGTGATGACCATTATATCACATGTATGATATAATGTAAAAAACTAAAGATGGCATAGACGTGATATGGACAGGGGATTCTGTGAAGGGAAAAATATATAAACATAGGGAAAGCACGGAAGAATTTATGGAAGAACAGACAGGTCATGAAATGAGAGAGAGAGGAGAGTGGCAGGAGGGGGGCATTTGTGACAACAAACACAGCATTGGCGAGTTGTGGTGGTGTAAAGGGGAGGGGAGGTAAACAGGAAGCTGAAAATCGAGCACCCAGGTGTCAGTTTTTGACAGGCCAGTGAGCATCGTGAACAGCAAGTGATGGAGCAAGCTGGGAACTCCATTCTCTACGGCAGAAACTGCGACAGCCGGGGACGGGGGCATGGGGTGGATTCTGCTCTGTCTCCCCTTGGACCCTGTGATCTTTGAGTGTGGATACGACGTCTTATTTGTGTCTGTGCTCAGCACTGTGCCAGGTGTAATGTAGAGACTGAGTAAATGACCCCTGTGTTTAACTGAACTGCCAGCCTAAATGACCACTGTGTTTAATTGAACCGCCCGCCCAGGAAAAGCAGAGTGATACCCAGCGCATACCTCTGAGCAAGGGGAGAGAGTAGGATGGTGGAAAAGGTGAGAGGCTGGGGTTCCAGATTCTCCCTTCTCTGGGTGACCTTGGATGAATTAGATAAATTATTTAAGTTTCACAAGCCTCACCTAGGAAGCAAGGAGGTGGAATAAGTCTCCCTTTCTGAGCCCGTGACTTATGATACACAAGGACAGAGCTGACTGCTGTGCAATCACAGGGTGTCTGTAACATACAGAAACTGCTGCCTTCCCAGCCGTGGCGCATTGTCACTGGGGTGTAGGGTCTGCTGGGAGAGGGATCAGAGCCCTCATTCTTCTGCAGGAGGGGTTCCCGCTGTAAGTCACACAGCGCCCAGGTGCCAGCTGCAGAGGTGGCAGTGATGGGGACATTTATTCCACCGACCCCTATTCCTGACCTCACCAATGAATGGGATGAATCCCCAGCATCTGCCAGCCATGGGGTCTTTCAAACACTTTCTATTCTAAGCCCAGTAGAAATGGTTGAAAATAGGCAATGATATTCCTCCTGTTTCTTTTTCTTTCCTTAAATTAGGCTTTTAGCCTGATTATCAAGTGACTTGTGGTTGTACCTTAATATGATATCTTAAAATTAAGTATTAGTCACTGTAAGAGCTGATGTTTATAGAATCTGTTTTCAAAGTTCATTTCCTCTATTCATATATCTACTGCGTGTTGCCAGTTAAAGACATAGCACCATCTTCTCTACCAGAGAGAGTTCCTGCCAAGGGGCACGTTCAGGGATTATAAATGTAAAGAGTTGATATAAGTTAAAAGCATAATTTCAGTGGCACATACCCATAGTCCCGACTATTTGGGAGGCCAGTGGTGGGAGGATCGCCTGAGTCCAGGGGTTCAAAGTTGCAATGAGCTATGATGACACTGCTGCACTCCGGACTCCAGCCCAGCAATAGAGCAGGACCCTGCCCCCCCCAAACAAAAACAAAAACAAAAACAGAAGAGTTTAAGGGCTCACACCTGTACTCTTTATTTTGGGTGCCCAACACAGGAGGATTTCTTAAGGCAGGGCCAGCCTGGGCAACATAATGAGACCTCATCTCTGAAAAAATCATTACAAAAAATTAAATTAAATTTTAAAACTACAATTTAAAGAGCAGTTCACAGTTTAATAAGGGATGTAAGCACTCCAATTTGTATAAATAATCAACACGTTGAATCTCATATTGATATAAATGTATTTATGATCTATGTACAAATGACATAATAAAAAAAAAAAAGCAGCGGGGCCATCCTGACCTTGCTTTTTGCCTTCTGTGTGACCTTGACCAATCAGGTGTCATGTTGCACCTGTTTCTTCATCTTTTCAAGAGAAGAAAAATATCCACCTATCACTTTATTATGTGACTCAGTAAGCAGTGGATGAAGAGTTTCACCATCTGTGAGGCGTCAGGCCCACGAAAGAGACCACAAATGTCAATACTACAGGTCCTTGAACACCACTCTCTCATTCAATGTTGTTTTGTTACAGTGTTGAGAAAAAAATGCTTCCTGGGCGGGGCCTCTGTGTGGAGTGGTTCTTTCCTGGCCGTGTGGGTTTTCTTCAAGTACCCTGGCTCCCGCCCACATCCCAGAACGGCTCAGGTCGTGCCTAGTGCGAGAGTGGACAGCGTGGAGTTGTCCCTATGATGGACGGATGGTGCCCTGTCCAGAGTTGGTTCCTGCGTGGCACCCAGTGCTGCCTGAACAGGCTCTGACTACCACACCCTGCACTGGAATAGATAGGCTGGGAAAACTTCTTTAGACTTCTTTCTGGTATCTGGAAATTAAAATGCTATTTCTTTTTGACAATCAAAGAACATTTCTTCTGGATTTTGGCTGAAACTGCTCTAAGCACCAAGCTCTTCTGCCAACTTTATAGGGTATTCTCAGCCTTCCCCCGGGCAAGACACTGATATGCCTTCCGCTAAGTATCTGTACATTCTAAATCCATCTGTGCCCAGGTGAACAGGCCACCATCTTTCTGCCTTACCTGGGCCTTGTTTCTGTCTGTCCACCCTCAGCTTTCACCAAGAACCTCCACTCTCCCAGATTACCTCCTTGTCAACTGTTTCCAGAGACCTGTTCGCCAGCTCCTCAGAAAGCTATCATAGCAACGGTATACACTACTATTAATATCAGTGAATACAATTAACACAGATTAAGCATGTTTCATAAGTCTGGGCTTTATGAATTTTTACATCAGCTAATAATTTCAAACTAATATTCATTGGGACTTACTATGTATCAGGCACTGTAAATGGTCTTGTTTCATTTATTAATAATAACAATTCTGACAATTTACTATTATTAGCTCTATTCCATACATGAGAAACCTTAAACCAAGAGAAATGATGCGACTTTTTTAATATCACAAAATATTATACGAAGAGCTGGATCTGGACTGCAGTCTGATTCTAAAGCCCAAGCCCCCTCCACTGCACTGTGGTGTACTAGGCACATCCCTATGGCTTGAGGAAACCCGTTAGTCCCCCACACAGTAGATTGGTTTATCAGCCAGGACATTGCCCTTCCATTTGTAATTAGTTCTGAGTGACAGTTACTGTACCATTTGAGGTCAAGAGTGCTGGAAATAGAAATGTACAGACTGCTAATCACCCTTTGCCATGGGCTGAAGAAGACATTTAGAAGCTCAGGACAAAGCCATCCAGGACAGGAAATCTGGGGAATGCCCATTGGGCTCATCTACATGGGACTCACCAACTCAGCAGAACCTCACTCCTGCCTGCGGCTTTTGGAAAGAGGTTTCTTACATAGCTCAGCACTTCAGATTCAAGTGTCAGGCCCTGCTCAGGAATTAACCAGCTGTGGCACCAAAGGCTCCCCTTAATCAGGGCCTGTTGAGGCTGACAACTGCCCTAATAGGGGCAGGCCTCTGATGAAGTCACACATACACAGCTACCTCTGCCTGCCAGGGAGGTGCTTTGGCCACACCCACAAAGAACACAGGTGGGAACCCCCAAGGCCATATCTCTGCCTCCTACAGGGGTAGAGGAAGTCTGCTCAGTGGCTGATGCACCTTCCCAGCCCTCCAATGACTGCCCAGTCCTGCGGACAAGCAGACTGCCTGGTTAAAGGGAAAGATGATTAGGAAGAGTGTGGCAGAACGATAAAGTGGACAGATCCAATCTGCAGTAAATAACAGTTACAAAACAAGTGACCTCGGTCAGCAAGGACAAGGGCAGACCTGGAGCATCTGCATCTGCTGGGGGTCTGGGAGCTCATCTTGGCTGGGAACCTGTGAGCATCTGTGGGATGCAGCCTCGCTCCGGGCTGCAGCGGCATTCCGCAGATTCTCCAGGGATAAATGACAGAGCTGGCAGATTATCAGCTTTTTGGAGTAGGAACCGATGATCTCGTGGGCCTGGGTCAACCGGGGGATGACACTTCACAGGGGTGTGCACGTGATGCCTCTGATCCACACTTATACTCCATCAAACAACACGGCAAACTTGTTACAGTACATGAGGGCGCCCGGCTTCTCCTTCCACTTCACACACTATTTATTTCTTCTCATTAGAATTCAGCTTTAACAGAAATCTTCGCCTTCCAAATTTTTATGAATGTGACAATGTGGGTTCATACATGGCAAACATAGCTAAAAACGTATAGATTTCTTATCTCATTAATGAAATTTAGATGTGACATCATGCTAACATGATCGATGACTTATTGGAAAATTGAATCAACCATAAATGCTTTGTTCAGAAAGAAAATAAATCTATATACACAGAAAAATATGTGTATCTATACACGTATGCATATCTACATATAGAAAGCGGAGTGAAATGCCAAATTTCTTAATTTTTATAGAATCAATATGCATTAATTTCGATCTGTGACAAAAAGGAATTTATTAGGAAAATGAATTGTCATTTGGTCTTAAGTAGCCTTATTCTTTGCCAGATGCCCCGTAGGTGTTGAGAATAGAGGAAAACAGAGGTGGAACTTGGTAATGGGGGACAACTAGAGCACCCCTCAAAATATTTATGAAATAATAGTGATCTTAAAAGTGGCACACAGACTATAACGGTACATGTAGGGAACAGTTGTGTGTGTGTAAGCATGCGACAATTAAAACAACCGATTTCAGATGATGGTATTATGAGACTCTCATTGTTACTCAGAATTGTTCACTGCCCTGTCTGATCTGTGCAGATGCCCATTCCCTTAACTCTCCTCTGCCCCGTCCCTCTCCATCACATCAGAGTGGCCTGTGAGAGAGCATGGCCCAGGGCCACATGGTTGGGCTGTGAGAGGGCCCAATATTATTGACAGAAGTGAATTAGAAAAGGGTTGGATTTGGGAATCAAAGAAAACAGGCTTCTTCCCTGACTCTGTAGCTTACTGGCTGGAAAACACAGGACAGTTTCTGATCTCTGACCCTTGTCCTATAGCTAAGGCTTAAAGAACATTGAACGGTAAAACAGGATCTAGAAAGCTAAAATAAGAAACAGGCTGGGTGCCGTGGCTCACGCCTATAATCCCAGCACTCTGGGAGGCCGAGGTGGGTGGATTGCCTGAGCTCAGGCATTTGAGACCAGCCTGGGCAAGAGTGAGACCCCATCTCTACTAAAAATAGAAAAACTAGCCAGACTTGGTGGCACCTATAATCTCAGCTACTCGGGAGGCTGATGCAGGGAGATCACTTGAGCCCCGGAGTTTGAGGTTGCTGTGGGCTGTGATGATGCCATGGCACTGCTCAGGGTGACAAGAGTAAGACTCCGTCTCGCCAAAATAAATAAGTCCATAAATAAATAAATAAAATAATAAAACAAACAAGGGACTGTCAAATGGAGGCTGTGCTTAACTCGGTGCTCAGCTGAGTGAGTCCTGCATGAGTCTGGGTCCTCTACCCTCTCTCATCAGTTTCTACCTTGGTCACCACTCACTGTGCACAGCTAACCATAAATAAATCACAAAATCATAGAATTTTAGAACGGGAAGGATCATGGGATGCCATCTATAGAGCTTGTGTTCTTTTTTAAAGGAGCAGAGAATAAGTAACGTGAAAGGCAAGTGTGAAGGACGTGGAGCATTCCAAGAGCCTGAACTAGGGTCTGAGAAAATGACACTCAGATGTTTCTGAGAACTCAGGCCAGTGATGGTTTTTGCCAGCGCAACAGCACCTTTCCACAAATGAACCAGATGTGCCAGTGACACACACAGTAACCAAAACACGGCGGGGCTTCCTCTCTCCATTTCTCTGTCTCACTCCAACCCACCCTTTAGAAGGGCAACATTTGGGTTTAAGTTTACTGGGGCCTCAGTTACCAAAACAAAGACTGTGTTCAATCCTCAGGGCTCTCCCTGTATCTACCAGATGTACCATAAACCTAGACCTTGATCTTCCCAGGAGTCACGTCCCAAGCACAACCATCAGCATGAAAGAATAGTAGAAAGAAGGTAAAAAGTTTGCCTCCTCTGTCTCCCCCTTGCCCTGACGGGGTGACTACATGTGTACACAGCATGCACACACGAAATGCACGAGCGGATGTGTCTACGACATTACTACTCCAGACAGCAGGGTCCCTTTCACAAGGACAACAGTGTTTCGGAAGGAACAGGGCTCAGATAGTCACAACGAAAGTCCCTCTTTTCAAGTTCAGGACAAGTACAATTGGCGAGTCAAGGCAGCGAGGGGGAGGCCCTTCCACACAATCCTTCAGCTATACACAGAAGCAGCTGGCGCTTCCTTTCCAAAGCGGTGTGACTAGCATGTGTCCTCTCTCCCAGGCCTACAGGGCACTCTTTGGGAACATAGAGATGCACTTAGCTAACCACTTTGATGACATGCTCTTGAGAAGGAGGACAGATTCCTCTACACTGCACTCTTCTGTACCTCTTCCTCCCCCGCACTTGAAGAGTCTCCAATCTCTTAAATTGCTGTAATTTTTGTGGCTTTCATCCTAGCCTCCCTAGAGAGGCCTTGTCATGTAACAGCATTTGGTAACTCTGTAGCCCTCGTCCCTCAAAGGGTTACATTAGTTTTTATTTCTCACTTCCATTTCTTCCTAAATGGTGCCACCGAGACTGACCTAAGCCTGGAACGATTTGCTGGGATTCCACAGGCAGTGATGCCCCTTCAGACTACGGCAGAGCACGGCCAGAGTTACAGCTTCACGAAATTGAATTTTTTAAATGTTTGAAATAGAATCTCAAGAGAAAATAATCAAAATGCAAAGCAATATATAAACCGCAATTGATAAAACATGTATGCATTTCAGACTCTGGAAAATTATAGGCAGAAACAGGAGTAGTTGTTCTGGAGTGGTGGGGTTAAGGTTGGTAGTTGTTGTTTTTTAATTTTTTCATATCATCATGGTTAATCAATATTTTCATTTTCTAAAGATTCCAAAACTCGTTCTAGGATTAGCTGTCATGGGGTTGAACTAAACTCAACCAATGGTATGAGCAGGACAGTTTGATCTTATTGCCAAATGGTTGGACCCAGAGCCATGAACACATTATGAACTTTTTTTCTAGGTGAGAAAAATTCCATTTAAAGTCCATGGAGGAAGAGGAACAGAAGAAGCTGAACAGAGTGTCACTATGTAGGTCTGGCTGGACCTGCCAGTCATTGTGCATCTTCAAAAGCAGGAGCTGCGGCTCAGCACCCATAGCATGGTGGTTATGGCACCAGCCATATACTACGAGGGTGGTAGGTTCGAACCCCACCCTGGCCAGTTAAACAACAATGATAACTGCAACAAAAAATTAGCGGGGCATTGTGGCGGGTGCCTGTAGTCCCAGCTACTTAGGAGGCTGAGGCAAGAGAATCACTTAAGCCCAAGAGTTTGAGGTTGCTGTGAGCTGTGATGCCACAGCACTCTACCCAGGGCAACATAGTGAGACTCTGTCTCCAAAAAAAAAGTAGGAGTTGCTTCAGGGATCACTTCAAACTTTGGAAGTTACACTATTTACAATTGACTTCCTTCAAAGGACCAGTGAATGAGTGACTGGAATTTGTAAGGAAATCTGACTTTGAAAAGAATAGGAACTGGATCATTGCTTGTCTGGCACAGACCAAGTGCAGAATTAGAAGAGAACACAGTGCAGTTGTATTCAGAAAACAAAACAAGAACAACAGCCAAAACCCAGTTTCTTTTACTCTTAATGCTATATATATTTACATGTGATATATTTAAAATATATATAAATGCATATATGTTTATATTTTATATATGTATGTATATGTGTATATGTGTGTGTATGCATGTATATATGTGTATATGTATATGTGTGTATATATGTATGTGTATATGTATGTATATATGTGTGTATGTATGTATATGTGTGTATATATGTATATATGTGTGTATATATGTATATGTGTATATATGTGTGTATATATGTATATGTGTATATATGTGTGTATATATGTATATGTGTATATATGTGTGTATATGTATGTATATGTATATATGTGTATGTATATATGTGTATATGTATGTATATGTGTGTATATGTGTGTATGTGTGTATATGTGTATATGTGTGTATATGTATATATATGTGTATATATATGTATATGTGTATATATGTATACATATGTGTGTATATGTATGTATATGTGTATATGTGTGTATATGTATGTATATGTGTATATGTATGTATATGTGTATATATGTGTATATGTGTATATGTATGTATATGCGTATATGTGTGTATATGTGTATATATGTATGTGTATGTGTATATGTGTGTATATGTATGTGTATATGTATGTATATGTGTATATGTATGTATATGTGTATATATGTATGTATATGTGTATATGTGTGTATATGTATGTATATGTGTATATGTATGTATATGTGTATATGTGTGTATATGTGTATATGTATGTATATGTGTATATGTGTGTATATGTATATATATGTGTATATGTATGTATATGTGTATATGTGTGTATATGTATGTATATGTGTGTGTATATATGTATTAGGATCAGTTTCTTTTTTGCACTGACAGGTTTTGAGGATTCAGAGGCTTCCTTATTTTGCTGGGTGAAAATGGATCTGCCTTGCTTATTAGATTTGATCCTCCCAGATTTGGGCATTATATCTTTTTTTTAAATGTTATTTTTATTTATTTATTTTTATTGTTTCAGATTGAGGATACAAAGAATTAGGTTACATTGTTTGCATTTGCTAAGTAAAGCCCCTCTTATGATTGTGTCCCTACCCCAAGAGGCATTCCCCACGCCCTAATATCGTGTCCATTAAGTTGGAGCACAGCCATCCTCCCTTCCCAACCCCCTCCCCGGTCCACCCCTGAATTGATTTGAGTTTTCTTCTTATGAGGGCTTGTATTAGACTGTCTACTGGCTGCTTAATGAGCATTGTACCTTTTGATCTGATCATCTCAGATCAGGTCCTAGGGAAAGGTCCATGCTTAAGAAAACATCTTTTTTTTTTCATGGATTGAAAATTTTAATATTGTTAAGATGTCCATGCTGCCCAAAATGATGTGCAGATTTAATGCAATTCCCATCAAAATCTCAATGGCATTTTTTTTTATGGAAATAGAAAAATTAATCCTGATAGTCCTGTGGAATCATAGCAGGGCACCAAAACAGTCAAAACAATTTTGAAAAAGAAGAACAAAGCGTGGGACTCACACACCCTAATTTCAAAACATATCACAAAGCTATCGGAATAAAAGCAGTGTGATCCTAGCATGAAGACAGACAAATAGATCAATAGAATACAATAAAAAGCCCAGAAATAAATCCTCATATATATGTTCAAATCATCTTTAACAGGATGCTGAGGCAACCAATTGTGGAAAGAACTGTCTTTTAACAAGAAAACATCTTTAAACTTACTATTTCCATGGTTGACGGCTTGTGAATAATTTAAAATGGCTCAGTCTCTCTAGTTTCTCCCCTCAGAAGTCACACTAAACCTTTAGGGTACTGTTAATCCCTCTCCAACCCAACGTAGCATGGTCTAGTGGATGTCGTCCACAGAAGATAGGACACAGCCTGTTTGGGGTAGAAATGTGTGTACCTGCGACTAAGCTCTAAACCCCGACTGTCTTCCTTCTTACAATGCAGTGTCAGGGCGCAGGCTTGGTCCTCTCCTGAGCTCAGAACAAAAGACACAGGAGGAGCTCGGCCCTGCTCCTTGCTTCTAGCTTTTCATGCTGCCTGTCTAGAGTCCTTTTGTCAAAATGTGTCTTGTCAGAAGACAAAAGAACAGATTTGAAACTCAGATCTTAATATTACAAGTTATTCAATTTTTTTCCAGCAAATATTTATTGAGCATTGTTCACACTGGGGTCACATGTGTGACCTCAAAAAGTACCAAGTCCAGAGACGAAGATAAGAAAACGTTTCAAATCTTTCCCCCTGTGCTGGGCGATAGCACGATAGTGCTTTCTGCAGCAGTGGGAAGGGTTGTTTTGTTTTGTTTTTCTTCATCTGTGCTGTCTAAAATGTGACCTCCAGCCACCCAAGTCTATGGAGCTTGGAAGATGTACCTAGTGTGACTGAGAAACTAAAATCCCATTTATATTTCATGAGTATGAGTTTAGATACCCACCTGTGGCTAGCAGTGATCGAGTTGCAGAATGGTGGGTCTGTGAGAGAGAAGAGTGCCTGGCGTGATGAGAACGTGTGGGACAGATGCCTCCCTCGGCCTGGGACGGGAGGCAGCTATTCTAGAAGCATCTGACGCTTAGCCTGAGCATGCAGGAATGAGAGGTAAGGTCGAGAAAGAGCAGAGAGAAGCGCTGGGCCGGGTGTGACACACTGCAGTCCCCAGGGCCGCGGGCTCCTGCAGCTACAAGTGGCGCTGGCGACTGGGGTTTGGGGCACTTATGAATCTACTTCAGGGTGAAACAGAGGAAACAGACAAACAGAGGGTCCTTTTTTATGGTTCAAGAATGGTTTCTCCATCAGGGGCATCACCAGACTCCCTTTTAGGAAGATCACCCTAAGAGAGAGAGGGCCTTTGAGGGGTGAGGGGTCGTGCGGAGGCCTGGAGTGTGGATTTAGCAGGGAAGGGGCTAGAGTCAGGGAGACTGGCTGAGAGGCTGGTGGGCTCCCCTGGTGAGGTGCTGAAGGTCTATCCCATGTTTTACAACCTTTTTTATCTCATGGCACGCTTGAAGCTGGAGCTAAACTTCCACGGCACCTGTAAATTACGTGGATCCAAAAAATAAAAAGAGCTAAGAAAAATAATGAAATATGCTTACTGTGCTTTGAACTTCTTTCAGAAGCAATTTAATTAATGATCTTTAAAAATATTTGTGGAGCACCTAAGTGCCTCTTACAGCACACTGGTGGCAAATCAGTGGCCAAGGTACACGTGGTGGTTGTAGGAACACGAGTATCTTCAGCCTCTTCCTGAAACCAGGGCCACCAAAATGACATCCACGAGGACCTTTACATTCTTTGTCCAAAGGAGATGGGTGATGTTTCCATGTACTCCTCTGCATGTGTGTGAAAGAGCCAGAGATGGGGAGACATTTAAAAATGCCTCCCACAATACTATGTTATCAATATTTATTTTGAGCTAATAGTTCTATCAATTTTTAGCCCAATATCATAGAGGGCCCTTTTTCACTATTGAAAATATTTATAGTGAAGAAAAGAAAACTTTAGATGTATGGAGTTTTCTTACAACCACCAACATGTAATAAGAAATAAGCCCACTTCGTGTCTTTCTGGGTGTGACCGTGAACACCCTTTCCTTGAGAAAACCGGCTCTGAACAGTAGAAACCAGGAGGTTCCTCTCCCAAATGCTCTTCTAGAGCTGCATCCGAGAGCAACGCTCAGTTGGAATCACGTCACGATTCGTGTAACTCTCTGTGCACTAATGCTTCCTCTGTAATTATATAAGCTCCATGAGGCCAGGGTTTAGTCAGCCTCAGGCACCACTGTGACAAAATGACGCAGTGGCACTTGCATGATAAGCAAGGCTTGGCTGCTGAATGCAACTTGCCAACACACAGAGAAATCCTGTAAACAAGAATTATTCTCTTCTTGTTTCAGTTTCCTTCCTAAGAAGGAGAAATAACCATTGCACGTTCAAAGGATTCCTAGGATTCCTCTGTTTTTGATACTACACGCAGTTTTATTTTCTACGTTAGCACAATGGCTGACACTTGCTTCCACAGTTCCCAAAAAGACACTCAGGCTTTAAGATCTGGAGAGCCTAACATTCTCCCTTCAATGTATCTGGAGTCGAGTCAAATTTTGAAAAAGAAAAGGCTGTACACACACCATATTTAGTGCTGTGATGATTGTTCATGTGCCTGCTCCAAAGGCATTTTTATTTTTTTGTTAAAAGATCACAGCTGGGAACAGCAGTACACGACTGCAGGCTTCTCATGTTGTGCTGTGTTAAGGGGACTGTGGGGACGTGAGTCAATGCACTTAGTGTTCCCGTGAAGGGTAGAGATGAATCAAAAACTTCAATGAGACAAAACCCAGCTCTACCTTTCCCATTTGCCTTTCAGGCTATAAAGGATTTCAGTCCAGAAACAGAACACACTTTGTAGGTAATTTTTTTTTCTTTTTTCTTTAAAGAAGTAATAACTATTGATGCCTTGAGCAAGGACTCCAGAAGGATCTCTCTCGCAAGAAAACTTCACCTGCTGATAAGAACATTTCAAAGCTTAGGAGATACGGCAGTGTGTCTGGGACCAGGACTGGGCTGTCAATAACATCAGGGGCATTTGCTGCCAAATCTGTCACTTTTCTCCCATGATCTGGTTAAAGAGACGCAAGTGACCTCTGTGTTCTGGTGTGTTTAGGCCATTTTCTGTTGCTCTAACTGAATAGCCCAAACTGGGTAATTTACATGAAACTAAATCAATTTATTTCAGATAATTCTGGAGCCGGAAAGTCCAAAGTGTAGGGGCATATCTGGTAAGGGTCTCCTTGCTCATGTGTGGGGAGAGACTTTCTGCAGAATTCTGATGTGGAGCAGGCATCACATGCTGAGGGGCTCCTGAGAAGTGGCTAAACTGGCTTTCACAACAGCCTCAACCTCATGACAATGATCTCATGGCTATTAATAACTCAGTAATCCACAAAAGGGTTAATATATTCATGTGGGCAGAGACCACATGACCCCTCACCTCTCAAAGGTCTTATCTCTCAACACTGCTGCACTGGGGACCAGGTTTCCAACACAAACCTTGGGGCTAGTTTTAGATGTTAGCATCGAAAGGTACCACAAAAAACTAGGCCAAGAAGAGTTAATAGCAGATATTTATTAAACCATCTGCAAGCAGGTAGGCTGCCACCGAAAACAGCGTCAGCCCCCAGTTAGTAAGGAGCCTTTCTTAAAGCAACTTGGAGTGTCCTGCAGGTGCAGCTCTGGAGGTGGCCGGCAGGCCAGCCATAGCTCAGTAACCGGGATGTGGTGCGAGAGATCAAGGTGTCATCTGCTGGAGCCCTCGTAAAAGCTCAGAGTGTTGTCTGCTGGAAATCTGTAACCTGGAAGGACTCTTTTAAGAGAAGCAGGGAGAGTTCTAGTCTTTGCTTAATGAATGCCCAGACCCACCGGAGCCAGAGAAAGATCAACAGGAACACAGTCAAACCCTAGCACTCTGCAAAGACACACCTTCAGCCTCTGAAAAAGGATGTATGCCATTCCCTGCCCCTGTGTTTATGCTAGTGAATTCTCACAGGTGACCAGCCCAGCGCCGGGACTCCATTCTGCAAGGCAAGTCTTCTCCTACAATGAAGATAGCGGTCTCCTTTTCATTTACATAGATCATTCCTCTTCAACTCTATAAAACCGAGACTTAAATTTCTTGAGATTTGTTTAGTCTGTTATAAACTTGGAATGAAAAGATCTGAGGTCAAGAGCAAACTCAGTATTTTCTTAGCGCCTGGTGTCCGTCCAAGGATTCGCATTCTAAATTTATTTAGAGCTGGTAACTGAGAGAGATCTGGAGGTCATGGTGGTAATAAGCCGAACAGAAGGCAATAATGCAGCACTGTAAGCTCAGGTCGACCTCCGTGGACTCTGAGACCGTGAAGCTGGAGGCAGAGAAAGGCTTTAACTCAGCTCCACAAGTCAAACTAGAAATGGGCAGATGGTCTGGACTCAGCCGGCAACAAAGCGTTTAACAGCATCTGAACATAAAATGCATTGATGTCACTGGAAAAGGATATAATCCAGAAATTTTTGAGGAGTTATTAGACTATCGCTAGCTATTTTTCTACATTTTTGCCCAGGAATTGTTAACAATGCGGGGCAAATGCTAACTTTCTCCTAAAAAGAACATATGCCCCACAAGAGCCAGTCTTTTGTTGGTTTCATTCACAGACAGATTCTGGGTGCCTAGAAGAGTCCCTGGATCACGGTCAGCAGCCAGAAAACATGTATTGCGTGAATGAGCGAATGAAGGAAAGAGAAGACATTGTGTGGGGTTTATTTGTACAGTCACCTGTCACACTTGTATTTTTAAAAGCAATTTTCCAACAGGCTTAAAGTAATCCACCGAGCTCCCAAATACTTCTTTTTTTTAGGCCTTCCTACCTTGTAGAAAGATTATAGGAAAAAGCTTGAAACTCAATAGGATTAATGCTCTTAATCACATATTTCGTTCAAATGCCTCATCTGGTGCCTCTGGTTTCTTTGAAGAGAGTCTAATATTTTCCAAGCCCTGCAGAGTAAGTCCATGCTAATCAACCCAGTCTATATTCGAACCCAGACATTTTGCTTGGGTACACACACCTGTGCACATACAGTGCAAAAACAACATGACTAATCGCAGCCCTGATTAATTCTTACTTGCCTGACCACTGTGGAGTATGATTTGTTTCCCTAGACACTGATTCCAGGCTGCCTGCTCCCCCAGGAGATGATGCCCGCTTTGTATGACTACAGGTGGTGACATGAGGCCCCCAGGGGAGACACGTTTCCAGGCATCTTGGAATTTAGTTGCTTCCACGAGATCTTTCTTTATCGAAAGATTTCCAAAGAATGTTCTCAACATACAGGCTGTATTAACAAGGATGGAGACTCTTGTTAGCAGTATCTTAAAGAAATGTATGTCTTCTCAAGGCATTTTTTAACATGAAATCACTATGAGAAAGGATACCTGGGAGAAGCAAGGTCTGAGAGAACCAGAGTCTTCTCACAGAAGCCCCAAGGACACACCTACGAAGTCCTCCCCAGGGTGACTCAGCTCTTAGGAATTTGTAGAAGCTTAACTTCCTGGGACCTTGAAACTATGTTCACTTCTGCTTCTGCAAAAGCCCATGGCATCTTCTCCAGCTTGACTCAAACTGACCAGTGAGAAGGGCATGACTGGACATAAAAGGGAAAAGACAGAGCCCGTCTGGGAGTGTGGCCATTTCTGGACTGCAGTCCCCGTGGCTCCACAGGCTGGAGTAAAGCCCTTTCCTTCTCTTTATAAATGGGGGTGTTAAGGTGTTTCTCTCCATCGGGCCTCATCTTCCTATAGCAACGGTAGTGAGTTTGCATGGGTTGGGAGGAGTGGTGAATGAGAGAAGAAACAATCTATCATGGTTTTAACCCAATTCTTATTCTTCTTGATTTGAACAGCAGCTCTTTACAGGTTAGGGTATCACAGGGAACGGTAGAAGGTGACTTATTTACAGTCATTCCCATTTGGCCCCCAGGACTGAGGTGCAAAGGTAGTCAAAAACCAGACTGAATTGGATCTCGCAAGACCTCCTGTTAAAGGAGAATGCAAGAAAAGATCTAAAAAGGGGGGGCAAGATGAAGAAGTTGGTGCCTAATAGAATCCCCTAGGAGCATCAGCGATGTGAACTGTCCCTCCCTTCACCCACTCATCTCAGTAAGGTATTAACTTCACGCCTACGGAGGTCATCCAAATGAGAATGTGATTAAGTAGTTGAAATCATGCTACTTCTTAAAAAATGAATATTCAACCCTGTAAATTTATTTTAAAACAGACCTACATTAGCAAATTAAAACACACAGAAGTTACTAAACGTGAAAAGGTCTGTTCAATATTCAGAGTTTTAAATAAGTCTATTAAACTTACAAGGTTTTGAATCTTAAATTTTACATGTTATGACATAAATATATTCTGATTTGTAGCTCGTCATAACATTAAGGGAGATTGTTTTGCATTTGAGATACAGAAAGACAAATACAAACTGATACAAAACGTTGCACTGTATCAGGTGGGTGAATGATACAATTACGAAAGGCCTCCCTACGACAGTATATACTTCATTTTGCCACTGTGACAAATGCATGTAGAGGGTTGTTAAATATATATGCGCACACGTGATCCTGCCAATGGTCTTCATTAAAACACATATCCAGTTGTCTAAGAAAATGTTAATGTGAGCCCCAAAGCTTCAGCTTTACCATTTTTAATATTTTTAAAAAGCATATTTTTATAGATGACCACCTTTTTTACCCCTTAGGTTTGTATTAATCATTACCCATTCCAAATACAAAATTCCCTCAAGCCGTTTAGTTAGGGAAATGTAATTGCTATTATTCTGATTATTATTGATAACAAATAAGACTGATCATGAAACTTCTCCTCTGGAAGTTAAGATTTGGTTTCTAAGAAAGACAGCTCTGCCACCAGCTGGAGTTGCTACCTGGGGGAAGAAGTGTAACCTCCGTGAAACCTCGGTGAATTTCCTCATTTGCAAAACAAAAGAGTCAGCTTAGCCAGTCTCCCCAGACCCTGCCAGACTGAATATTCTGAATCTATCTGTGATCTCCAACTCCCAGGAGTTAGTCTAATTCAAAAGGCAATGCCAACTTCTAATCTGTTTTCTTCTCTACTATTGTAATTATTATTGATCTTTCAGAAATACTCTGTCCAAAACCACGAGGGTATTTGTGCAATGGAGACATAGTGCTAGGAGAAAACAAAATGGACGGAAGCTTCCGTAGTAATAAATATTTCATTCCATTCTGTGGTCAGAGCATCGCAATGCATCCCACTCAGTCTCGTGGGGAGCAGGGGCAGGTCTCCTGGCAGACTTATCTGGCGCTCTAACCTTGCATGATTCGGACCTTGGCCTTCATGCTCTGGGGTCTAACTTTCAGGTTGCTTCTGCCCAGACAGGGAGAAAGCTCAGCTCTAGGGAGCAATAGCCTGGGAGGAGGACGCGTTGCATTTCTGAACTGGTCTGAAGTATCCCAGCATTGCTCTGTCAACAGCCCTGCCTCACTTTCCCTGGCACCAAAGAGAGTCCTGCCTGAACCGGCCACGGAGAGGGAAGATTTGGCTTGGAGAGATTTGGGCTCTCTCTGCTTTACAGCTCCTCTCCCCTTGATTGGCAAAGCTCTGGATAGCAACACCACCCACCTCTTTCTCTTTTTGCCTCCTGTTCCTATCAACCCTCTGTCAGTTCCCCTTGCTGAGTTACACAGAGGTAAAACCAGACTCCACGGCCAGCGATTCTGAGCGCAGATGCAAACACAGAACCCAAGAGTGCTCTGGCCTCCTCCAGGCAGCTCCGGCTGGGGAGCCTGGACGGTCAGCTGTCGGAGGCCTCTTTTGAACAAGGAAAGGCCATCCGCTCCCACTCCACTCATAATGGGATCACGGAGTGATTCAGTCTCTAATTGTTCTCAATGTTTATGCAAAGGGCGCATGAGGAGATACAGCTGACCGTTTAACTGGTAATTATAGAGTGATTAAGCTTGACATTTCCAGAGAATTAGGTGAAAAACCTGCTGGAGTCTGGTCGGGTCAAAAGATGAGGCACCTTTATGAATTTCAATTTTGCCGCACTCCTCCCATTAGTGGAAGGAGGCGTATTAGGAAATATTCCCAAATATTTTTTAAAAGATTTTATGCTAATGGACTATTAAACATTTAATGCTCTGTTAACAAATGGTTATTTCTCCATTAAGCACCATCATGACCTATGCATAGTTTATGAACATTCCTATTGTCCTTGAGAGAAATCGCAGGCTATCAGGGCTAAAAATAGCATCAGGGGTTCAGCTTACATCACCGGCTGGGAAGCGTGTCTCAGACATTAGACTGGGGAGGAGGCTCGAGCACCCTTTGCTCAAAGCTGAACATTCTGGAAGGGACCAAGCCCCATTTCTTACTGGGAGCTAGTTTAGAACAGTGTAACTTCTTCTTTAATTGTTAAGTAGTTGAATGACTTCCTTCCTGTCTTTCAAAGGCCACCCTAGTCCTTTGTCTGTGGTCTGCTCATCCTGCCACGTAGCCCCTTCTCCATCCAGCAAGCACCACCCTCCACGTCTCCTTTCACCTGAGACAGCCACAGGCACCAGTCACAATGAGAAGCCATTTCTATTGTCATCTCTCTGAACTCTCTCATAATACAGAACCTGAACTGCAGAGAGGGAAACACAGCCACACATGTCACTAGTACTGGAGACTGGATTAGGACCTGGATTAGGATCAGTTTTTGGTTGTTGCTCTGTCCACCTATTTGAGTTGTAGGACGTTTGTGTGGGAGGGTGGAGGCGGCGGGAGGAGACTCCTACACAAAGCCCGGGATGTTCACTAGGATGTTCACTAGGATGTTCACTAACTAGGTTGGTTCCCCTTTTCGTAACTGCTCAGGATACATTCTGACTCTAGACCCCGTGACACTTAATTATGTTAAATTCCACAGGCCCGCATTTCAAAGGACAGAGGAAAGATAGGAAGAGATAAGTAAATAACAGGCTGGGGAGGTGGGTTGAACACTGGGTGCTTAGAGCTAATGTGACTCCAGCTCACAGGGAAACAACAGGCGACTTCAGTTTGGGGAGCCCCCCTCATCCACAGCACTTAGTTCTCCCAAATCACAAATTGACCTGTTTCCTTCCCTAATTAATACTCTTGAGTTCTGTCCTAATGGCTCCGTGGAGAAATCTTCCGCACGGCAAACCAGGCCTGTGCTGAGGCGGCCCTCCCGACACCTCTCCTCTGTTTTCTGTCCTCAGTTTCTGGCCATCCCTTGCCTGGCACCTCGTCTTGCCTGTTTTAGGCTAAATAGTCTTTGTTCTTCTGGGTCATCGGTCTCCATCGCACTTTCTCTGCCAGACTAACTCTTAGGTGTATGCCTCAGACTCTTGTGAGTGATCCCCCGGGAATCTTCCTCTCAGCCCCAGGATGAGCCACCTGCTGTGCTTTCCAGCTCACCTGAGCTGCATCCTCTTTGGACACAGCACACCGGACCTCTGTGCCTCAGATTCAGGGGTGATGTCCTCACCGTCTCTTAGAATGACACGACATGTATATTCTTCTATTCTACATCCCATGGGGGTTGTGGGGCAGAGAGAGCATCCTGGGTGAATTGAATTTTCCAGATATCTGCTATGTAGAAATATCCAGGTCTTACATGTGATGATATGAAATTCCTTCCAGAATATTAATGCTTAGATTGTTCAAAATGAACTAGAGGATGGAAATATTTCCCCATTATGCTCTCCACCCAAGTCCCATGATTTGGCTGTTATAAATGTTTTTACAAACTGCAGACTGTTATGTGCAATATATTTGCTTTGACCTTCAATGTACTGTCATTATCATTGTCACAAGTTTGAATCTAGAACTTAAGACTAGTTTTAAATGATGATGTATGGCAACCAGATAACAACATCTAATACTATCAGAGTGGAAAGTGGAAATAAAAAACCTGTGTTTGGTCAGAGTTCCCATGTGGGTAACGACCCAAGGCACGGTGCTTCATCAGGCTCCTTCCTGTCAGACTCCACTTTATAATCTGTAATTAAGAGATCCCTTGGCAAGTTAAAATGTCATCGTCCTGGAGATCAAGATGTGATCTGGCCTGTTGTTCCCTGACTCTCCTCCGAGGCAGTTAAAAATCTCGGCACTGTACTTCATAACTGCTTCTCCTTCCTTCCTTCTTCTGACACTTAAAATTACTCCAACGTAATGTCAAGCAGACCAAGGTTCTTAGACTTCTGGTACCTTGGTCGTTTTTCTGCTCAAGATTCTAAACATTTATACCCTTTTCATTTTGTCTACTGAAACATATATTTATTCATCGTCTGTCCTGTGTCTGACACTGCTAAGTGCTTTAATATGTCCCCTGCATCATCGTGCTTTCCTTTTTAATTCTGTGCTAGTTGTTACATTCGGAAGTGTACATTAAATACAGTCTGTTCCTCCATCTTTCTTATCCTTTTTTGCAGTACAAATTACTTCACTCAGAGAAAGGGCTGAGATCAGTAAAATGTAGAAATTTCCTTGGTGAATAACTGATTTCCTCCCCCAGACCACTGAACTGTGTGCTACCACGGAACGGTACCTAGACACAAAAAAAAATGGTAATGCGTTTGAATGCTGCAGGATGGGGGTGGGATGGGGGGTGGGATGGGGGGAAAGACAGGTCGTACACAATGACCATTTAGCCTGTTTTTTCTTCTGGCTCTTTCTGTTCGGGAAGTGTGGTTACCCCAGTCCCTGTGCACCCCGACCTGTCCCCTGCTCTGCTTCCACATTTGTTTCTACCGTCTTTCCTCAAGCAACCTTCATTTTTCATCTTTCCCTTGGGAAAAAGAAAAATAGTTTCGAGTGGTGCCTGTGGCTTGAAGAAGTAGGGCGCTGGCCCCATATACTGGAGGTGGTGGGTTCAAACCCAGCCCTGGCCAAAAACTTCAAATAAATCAATCAATAAATAGTTTCCTGTTTGTTTATTAGGACTTGAAGTTTTTTAAATTGGCAGCACTTTTCACAATTATGGTACGGATTTTGGATAGTCTAAACCCAATCCTGTTTTTCTTTATTCTGTCCTTTTTAGGGCATCATTTTTCGGAGTATCTGGAATACTTGCACAGCATTAACAGCAGAAGTATCTGTGCCTCCTCGGAGCCAACCACAAAGCCGATATCATTATCAAAACTGCGTGAACAGAAAGGTCATGAGGCTAAGACTGGTGACTGGGTGGTGGTCCCTCAGCTAGCGAGTGGCACGGCCAACGGTTTCATCTTAAGCCATTTGTTCTTTCCATCATAGCTTGCTGCTTCCCACCCCTTACCTCTTCTTTCCAGCACCTCCTCATCCCCAGAGATAAAAAGAGTGCGTGGGAAAGACACGCAGCCCCAGCCGGTGTGTGTGTCTGAGGATGTATATTGTTTCACTGGCCTCACATCCTGCCTGCAAGTAATTAGGTGTCAGCACTCAGGGGGAGGCAGGAATCTCACTGCCCACCATGCCATCCGGGCCAGGGAACACCTGGCTGGAATCACAGTTTTCTCCTCGGCTGCCAGAACAGCCACGTGAACAGTTAAAGCAATTATCACGGCCTGTGCAGATGACTCTGGCCTTGCCAGTTTGAATGGACTAACGGGGGATGGAATCCAGGCGGGAATAAAATATCTCCCCCATAAACTGGAACGTTTTGCTGTTTGAACTGTTGCCAGTTTTTATAACAATTTCCATCTTAAGCTGGCTCGATGCATATTTAATGAATTCTTGTGTAAAACCTTTAACAGCCCTCAATTCATTTAAAGTGGCAAATGACTCAGCAGTTTGAAGTGGGGAGCTGGAAGTTGCCTCTATGTTCATTATCTAAAAAGAAAAAGTGATTCTTTAAACAAATGTTCTTTCCTAAACGGGGTTTTCTCCTTGTGCTCACAGTCATATGATGTGAAAACACTTATGGCTGCCAATCCTCTTTTCTCTCAAGGATGTGATTGAACAGCAGGCGTGCCAGGGTCCCTAACGCAGAGTCTGGATGGGTGTTAGGAGCATGTGTGATGCGACATTAGTGCCCTCGAGTCTCATCAAGACCTAATGACCTCCTTTCGGTGCTACTCACTCATTCAATAAATGCTGTTGATACTTGTATTTTATTTATAAGTTCAAATAAGGTTTAAAGTACGTAGATACTTTATAAAGTTTAAAGTACTTATATATGGCAGCAAGGAGTGTATGAAATATATAAATACATAGCATATATAATTAAATGTATTTACACTACACCAAGAAGATCACTGGCTCCCAGGTGCTCCAAACACAGGCGGTACAAGAGGTATGGAAAAGATGCCTGTGATCTAGAAGTGACTTTGGACTCGTAGCCAGTACCATGGACAGCGGCTGCACCCACTAAATCTCATAAGTCTCTGCAAACTCTGATGACTGAGAATGTTGGGATGGATACTGACCTTCGAACTTCCACCTTGAGGTCTCCTCAAGGACTTGGCTATGTCAGCAATCCTGGAAGGTGACAGAGCAACTCCACCCACCCTCACAGGAATCCACAAACTCAGCGCCCTCCCCAGAGCCCTTGGCTGCCCCTCCAGCCCCAGCCCCTGCTCACCTTCTCCTTCCTGCTGTTCTTCCCGCTGCCCCAGCCTCTGACTTGGGGCCCTGACACCTGCTGGTGCCTCTGGCCAGAAGGCTTCTCCTCTCCAGAGCCTCACGACTCAGCTTCCTCAACACTCTGGTTTAGAGGTTGCTTTCCCAGTAACCGCTGTCTTTAATCAAAACCCCCTTTGACACTTCATGTCTTCCTTCCTTGATCTATTTTTTTTTACATAGAACTCATCACCTTTGGGTTCATTTATTTATTTGTTTGCTATTTGATACTTCAGGTCTACCCTACCCAATTCATATATAAAATCCACAAAGCCAGGATTCTCATGTGCTATATGGCTGCCATGTCTCCAGTGCCCAGAACAGTGACCACCACGTGGCAAATTCTCCCTAACCATGACTGAATTAATGAGTGAGCACAGCGTCCACCTACACGTGGATGAGTCCTGTTAGCTACGCAAAACCACGCCGCACGCCAAGATCCCCCGAAATGCTCAGAAAAGAGGCAGGGACATTTAGGGTGGCCATGGTCGTGAAGCCCTTGTAAGGAAAAGGGGCCCCTGGCAGCCACTCTATGTCTTACTTCAGAAATCACAGTCAGCACTGGGGCACATTCTCTGCAACCTGGCATTGGCTTAAAAATTTGTTTTTCCTACAAAACCCAGGTAGCGTCTTCACAGCTATTCAACAAACATGGCTTCCAGCCTGTATAGGTCCTCGTGTTGTATTCAAAAAGGTTCCCCAAGTCTAACTACTTTATCTAAGATGAATGACATGAAAAAGGGCAATCAATGGCAAATGTACAATCACATCAAGTTCTCTCCCTAAGGAACTGCCTCTCCATCCCCCCACCCCCAAAGTTGTGCTGCCGGCTCTTGTTTGGAAAGTGACTCAGCGATGTCCCCCTTGGCCTCACCAGTCACCCACCATAGAATGTTAATGGCCATGGTGGCTGCTTCCACTCCTTCCTGCACACATCTCTAAGTTTTATAGACTGAGAAACCGTGGCACTCCTGGTTTAAAGGCCGGCTACAAAAGGGAAAACAAGAATCTCAATCTTAGTCCAATAAGGTCTATCTTCACTCCCTGCTCTATGTCATCATGGCCGTTTTTAATCAGTGGGAAAATACCCTAGACCAGGGGTCCTCAAACTTTTTAAACAGGGGCCAGTTCACTGTCCCTCAGACCGTTGGAGGCCCGGACTGCGGGCCCCAGGATGAGTTGGCTGCTAAGCAGGACAGGCAGTGGCAGCAAAAACATCTGGCGGGCTGGATAAATGTCCTAGGTGGGCTGCATGTGGCCAACGGGCCGAAGTTTGAGGATGCCTGCCCTAGACAACAATGGCAAGATGTGCTCAGTATTCATGGGGAAATCTACTTTGAAGTTGTCTTCTTAATAAGGAGAATTTTTGGCAACTACTTTTTTAGTAATCTGGATCACACATCTGCTAGTTAACGGCTCACCCAACAGAAGGGACTCAGTGTTCCATAAACTGTATTTCACATGCATCCTGCCTTGTAAGACAGTGCTTGACGGGAAAGCGGGAACGTTTGTGTGCTATGATGACTTCCTCTGCCTGGGCAGACGAGGCTGTTATGATGTCTTTACTCCTTCTATGTCCACGGCAGCAGTGAGGCATCCTTTGATACCTGCTGGGTTAAGACCTCCAGGGAACAAAGACAAAGTTTGTTTTCTGAGGAGCTATCAGCTAGTTTATGGGAATCGGTAACTGCCACATCATCTTTGTGGTGCACCCCTTTCTGAACCTCACGAGGCTTGATAAGTCTTCCAGCCTCAAGGCTCACGGAAGTGGCTGAACACACCTGAGATGAAATAGATGCATCTCAGCACAGCTGCTTGGAAAAGGAGTGAGGGTGCGACATTCAGACTAGGGCCTGCTGCCATGGTTTGTTTGGAGACAGAGTCTCATTCTGTTGCCCTGGGCAGAGGGCTGTGGAGTCATCACAGCTCACAGCAACCTCAAACTCCTGGGCACAAGTGATCCTCCTGCCTCAGCCTCCTGAGTAGCTGGGACTACAGACAGCCATCACTACACCTGCCTAGTTTTTTTTATTTTTGGTAGAGATGGGGTCTCTCCAGATGCTTGGTCAGGCTGGTCTCAAACTCCTGAGCTCAAACAATCCACCTCCCTCGGCCTCCCAGAGTGCTGGGATTTCGGGTGCGAGCCACCACCCCCACCTCTGTGAGAGCTTATTCTAGAGCTTTCTCAGAATCACACCCACAGATCCCTTCTCCCTAATCAGAATGACACAAGTCCTGGGTTGTTGACAGAGAAAGTCAAACGGGGCTTGGTCTCTATTTAGGGTCCTGCTGTGTTAGAGCTGCCTGATGGTGCTCAGAAGAGTGAGCAGCCCCTGGGCCTCACCAGACTTTTTGTTCAAAAATGTCCTCAGCATGTGACCTCCCGGTCACCCATGGAAGGGCACGACCTCTGCCCTCACACTGCTGCACTCCTCTGCGGGGCTTCCCTTGCACACTGCCCTCTGTCTGTGGCGCACCCCTCACCCCATGCACTGGCCGCACCCCTCACCCCGCGCACCGGCACACCTTCACTTCTCAGGGTGCTCTTCCTCTACAGAGCCATCCCGTCTCCCTCCCCAAGGAAACTTGGTGTTTCTTTTCCTGTGCTTCTATCATAATTCGTACAGACCTCTAAGATACAGGTGGAACTCTTTCATTTCCTTTTTCTTATGGACCTCCTTTCCTTTATAAGAAGAGAATTATACTTTTTAAACTTTGGTTTCCTAATCTTCACAGGAGTGACTGACAGAGTACACACACTCCACAAACTCCACTGAATGACTGGATAAGTAATTCTTTGCATCTCCTGAAACCCAGGACTAGTCATTGTTTTTAGTCTTTCAACTTCTCTTATCCCTCCAGGGCTTCAGGAGTGATTGGTGAGCATTGGAACTCAGAAGGAGCGAGGTGCTAAAATGTAAGACCGAGGCTGCGAGGCAGCAACAGGCAGGGGGAGAGATGCACTTAGAGGAAGCTCATCATCTGGTCTTCTCAGCCCAGAAGCCACATTCCTCAGCCCCACGGGGCGACCACAGCTGAAGTCACAGAGCTCTGTGAGACTCCCGTCCCCACTCAGTCCCACTTACGCCACCTGCAAATGAGTAGAGGAATCAACAGACGGCAGAGGTCTGTATCTGTAGAATGGAATTACAGGGGGGGAATAATTCTTGCAACCAGCTCCTGAATTTAGGGAGAAAATTTCTTTCTTTACCTCTTCCTAGATATGATCTTGGAGGAGGACAGAGGTGAGAGAGGGGGTCAGTCTCGAGGAGCACGTGAGCTCAGCTTCTCAGAAGTAAAGTGAGCAATGCTCCATCTCAGGCTTGCTGATGGGGTTCAGCACCTGTGAAAAACTGATCTATCAGTGGCCACTGATGAGGCGAAGGAACAGGGCTTGTGATAACATCAATGTTAACGACATCTCACCAAAAAAGAGAGTCCTCAGAGGACTTCCATGTACAGGTCACATTAGTGACACAGAAAATCATATCATGTTATCACCAAGTATTTTGCCCCTGAAGGATGACTATGCTTTATAACGCATTTTACAGTGGTCAAAAGTAGCTCCCCACAAATAACTGCTTTTTTTTTTTTTTTGAGACAGAGTCTTTGTTGCCCTTGGTAGAGTGCTGTGGCATCACAGCTCACAGCAACATCAAACTATTGGGTTTAAGTGATTCTCTTGCCTCAGCCTCTCAAGTACCTGGGACTACAGGTACCTGCCACAACACCTGGCTATTTTTTTTTTTTTTTTTGGTGTAGTTGTCATTATTGTTTGGCAGGCCCCGGCTGGGTTTGAACCCACCAGCTCCAGTGTATGTGGCTGGCGCCTTGCCACTGAGCAATAGGTGCTGAGCCCAGATAACTGCTTTTTGGTAACTGTACACTACCATTCTTAGTATTCTAGGCCTCTATATTTTGCTTAATCCAATATGGGTTCCCTCTATAAGACATGATGCAAGTAAGTCATTTCTAGATGGAAAACGTCCTTTGTTTATGGACGGCGGCACCTTTTCTCCTGTGATAGTAGATCCTATTTTACTAATTAGGAACAACTGATTTGTAGTAGGTAAGTCTCCAAAAATTCCACAGACAATGCCAAGGATGAAGGAAGCTACCTGTATTTACAAGCATAACCTTTGAAGCAATCCAGCATGGCAAGTATTGGGAATTTTTTTTTTGTTTGTTTGTTTTTTTAAAAAAAGAACTTCCTCTAATCTCTGGGAACCAAACTGAATACAAAAGAGCCATTAAGGGAATTGGATTTTCAGCTCATTGAAACCACAGCTTCATAAAGACGAGACGGGGCTCTTAGACGTTCTTAATTTTCCACACACAAAAAAAGTGCAATTGGAATCAGTTGACTTTCAGCCCTTTGAGTTTACTTTCCACAGGGAACAGGGCCAAGCCATGGAGAAACCCGCCACGATGAACTGGGCCAGGCCACACGCTAGAGGCTACAGGAAAGACAGGTGTGTGTGGCTGGACAAACACCACCCCGGGTCGTTACAGGGTACTCTGGCTTCTCTCGGATCGCACGGCCCAGAAAGGGCTGATGTGTGACTGGGAGCAAGGTAAAAGAGAAGTTCATTACCACTCGTTAAAAATGAATTCAAATCTAAATCAATTTCCATTAGTTAAATTGTGGCTATTGCACATGTCTTGGGGAATTTTATTAAAAATTCATGCTGACCCTGTGCGTCGTGGTGGTTCGACTGTGTCTACCTTCCCAATAAAAAGGAACAGGCATCCGTATCCAGCACTTCCTCATTAAATGAAATATTTAAAAGACATCATCTTGTTTCTCATGGCCATGTCCTGATTATGTCAAGCCAAATTAGTGAAGTATATAAATTGGAGTAAACAAAAGTGACAGATAAATAAAATGCACAGGGACACTCCGGTGAAAACCATCCATGAACCCAATAGCAGGTGGGGAAGGAGCCAGCCTTCGTGGGACCGTCAGTGCCAGGGTCTCTTTCTCCCTCCTTCTCTGCCAGGTGTTTTATTTTTTATTTTTTTTTTTACACAAGGTGTAGGACGTGCTTTATGAAGAGAAATGGAACTGTAAGAAAGCTCGGTCATCTTCTTTCATCTTTCTTTATGTTGATCAATCCTTTCTAGTCTTAGTCTTTTGGCCAGTAAAACAGCTCCAAGGAAAGTGTAGGACACCTCCCTTTTTGCATCAGTAAGGTCATAGATATCCTCAGATTTTGGTCCACGTTTACCTGTCCCACCTGTGATGGCAGACAGTTGTCACCAGCTCAGGAGCCCTGTGGAGAGTTTCCAGGAGCTTCACATACACACACCACATCAGGTGCTGGATATGAAACTCTAAGCAGTGCAGGGGAGACCCTGACCTAGACCACTTGTCATCTAAGGAGGGAGAAAGGCTTCCGTATGGACAGGACCACAGGGTGAATTCTGCCAGGGGAAATTTAAGGCACTGTGTGGAGTTTTTGGACGTTAGGGGACTAGAGAAGGTTTTCTGGAGGAATTGATAACCAAGACTGGAAGGGTAACTAAAAGTTCCCTGGGTAAAGGGGAGAGTGGCTGTGTCAGTGTGGTGGGAGCAGCGAGGCATGAGGCCCTGTGCCACTGAAAAGATGAGAAGGCTGCCGGGTGCTCGGCTCACGCCTATAATCCCAGCTCTCTGGGAGGCCAAGGTGGGTGGACTGCCTGAGCTTAGGAGTTTGAGACCAGCTTGAGCAAGAGTGAGACCCTGTCTCTAAAAATAGCCAGGTGTTGTGGCTGGCGCCTGTAGTCCCAGCTAATTGGGAAGCTGAGGCAAGAGAATCACGTAAGCCCAAGAGCTTGAGGTTCTGTGAGGTATGACGCCACGGCAGGCATTCTGCCAAGTACAACAAAGTGAGACTCTGTCTAAAAAAAAAAAAAAAAAGTGGAATGTGACTATGGCATTGGCAGGAAACCTGATGACTGTCTCTGAGGAGGGGATGGGGGGATAGAGGCTGGTGAGCAGGGTGAAGCTTGCGCATTTCAACTGGAGGAAGGAGCAGGGCCTGGTAAAGAAGGTTGCTCAGGCTGAAGTGTGGAGGGGCTGCAGGGGAGTCCACCGAGGGGCAGAGATGGGTCATAGTGGTGCGTGTCACCATAACAGATGAATGGTTCAAGGTTACTGAGAGCTTACTGTGCAGCAGGCCCAGGCTGAGCTTGAACCCGCCACCCCCAGTGCATGGGGCCGGTGTTCTAACCCCTGAACTATGAGGGCCTTGCCCTAAAGCTTATTATGTATCGGGCACTGTGTTCACTCCTTTATTCTAATCACAAGCCTTTGCTTTACATACAACTATTAATGTTATTCCTGTTCTGTGGATGAAGAGGTGAGGATACAGAAAGGCTCGGTAATTTGCCCAAGTTTATATCCAAGTTCACACTGGTAGTGAAGACGCAGTGTCTTAACTTAGAAAGTCTTAACCCTGAGCCCACTTCCTTAATACCTGACTTACAAGATGTGAACCCTGGTAATCTCAGTGAAAACAGAAGACAGACCCTGAGAACTCAGGAACAGACCCGTTCCAAGGCAGGGCCACAGTCTTAACAATAAAGGCCAAGCCTGGAGTCATGCATCTGGAGTCACGCTGATCCTGAAGGAAACACACACGGGCGTGGAGGTCGGGGTGCAGGTCGGGGTGAGAGGTCACCACACACATGAGCAGAGAGGGGTCAGACACAGGCCCCGCAGAGAGACAAGATTTCCAAACACAAACGGAACAGAACAAAGCAAAGCCGAGCAAGGTGGGTTGTCAAAAAATAAAGGAAATATTCAGGAACTCAGAAATTCTCAGGAACTAGGGAAACAGAGCCAAGCAAGCAAGAGAGCAGATGTGCAATAACAAGTGGAGATGGCGTTTGCTGTGGGAGACAGGTTTTTGCCTCAGGCCTGGTGCTTTTTTATAGTTCTTGTTGAGTTCCAAACCAGAGTCTTTACAGCTTCCGGGCCTTACCCTGCTCGGTGTGGAACAGGGAGCAGGTAATTGGGAACAGGTGGTCAAATCCACCTCTGTCAGAAGACGGGGAGTGGCGGCTATCAGGAGATTGTCCTGAGGAGGACGGGAAGGGTGTATCATAAATACCTGGTACTAACAGATCTGGCGTCCTCTACACTGAGGAATCTCGGGACTCTGTTGTATGAATAAACAAATGAGCCAAGTGCTGCTTCACGATGTGATCAGTGACTGAGGACAGGGCACTGTGGGTTACCTTTCCTCATAGCAGAAGACAATGATATCCTTTGTAATGGTAAGGCCTTCACTAAAGATGATCCTTAGATTCCTGGTTCCTTATCAATATTGTACAATTTTAAAATGTTTTCTATATTGCAGACTTACTAAAGAGAAAGATCATACATAGGAAAGCAGGAAGATGGGAGGGGAGGCCTGTTCTGCCACTGACCAGCCACAATTCCTGTGGTGGAAAATCTGGGGACTCATACGTAAATCCCAAGTTATTTGTAAACGGAATCGAGAATATAGAAATAAACCCTCATGTTTATAGCCAATTGATTATGCTGCAAAGGTGACAGGGCAATTAATTCATTGGTCAAAGCATAGTCTTCTCTGCAAACCGTGCTGGCACAGTTGCTTAGACTCATGAACGATATGGACTTACACCCTCCCCCTGCATCACATACAAGAGTTACTCGACATGGTCACAGAGGGAAGATCAGAGGGTCTCAACTTTTATAAGAGACCAGAGGGGAAAATCTCTGAGACCTTGGGCCAGGCAAAGATGCCCTAGATATCACATTTTTTAAAAAAAAAAGGAAAAGAAAATTGATAAATAGGGCCTCATCAAAATTTGACATGTTCGCACTTCAAGACACTATTAGGAAAATAAAAAGACAAGTAACAGATTGGTGAAAGAATATTTGCAAAGCACAAATCTGATAAAGGACTTGCATGCAGAATTTATAAAAAATACTCAACAACTCATGCATTGAAAGATGAACAACCCATTTTTTAAAAAATGGACGATGGATCTGAATAGGTATCACCCCAAAGAAGACATAGAGTGGCCAATCATACCTAAAAAGACATGCAGCATATTATTCATTATGGAAATGCAAACAAAAACCACAGCAGAATGCCTGTCCACGTTCACGAGAGTGGCTGTTATAAATAAGACGGAGGAGTGTTGGTGAAGATACGTAGAAACAGGAGCCCTCATGCCTGGTTGGTAGAAATAGTGTGGTACAACCACTTAGGAAAATAGTTTGAGAAAAAAAAGTTAAACAGAAAGTACAACATGAACCAGCAATTCCACTTCTATTTATAGATTCAAAAAAAAAAAGGGAAATATGTGCCCACAGAAAGGCCCACATGTAGACATTCATAGAGGTGCATAACAGCCTCATTTGTAATAGCCTGAAACTCAAAACGGCTTAAACGTTCATCAGCTGAGGGTGGAGAGACGACACTTTATACATGAAACACTATCTGGAAATCAGAAGGAAAGATTCTGCCACCTGCTGTGTCATGGAAACACGTCCGTCCTTAGGTTGAGTGAAAGAAGACACAAACATGGCGTCTTGTATGCTTCCTTCACATAAAATGTCCCACACAGGCGAATTTACAGGGGTACCAAGTTGATTAGTGCTTGCCGGGCGTCTGGGAGGAGGGGTGCGCATTGTACTCACTGCAGAGGGTGAGGGGATTTTACGGGAGACGCACATGTTCCAGAACTGAGTCACTGTGATATTTCCATTGATTGGGAAGTTTAGTAAAAATTATTGCATTTTACATTTGAAGTGGGTACATTTTACAATCCATAAAACGTACTTCATTAAAGTCATTTTTTAAGACAATGGTAAGAATTAAGCAAGTTGATGACTTGGAAATGCTAGTTTCTTTGCTTCCCTCTCTCCTGGCTGTATTTCACAGGGACGCAGAGTGAGATCTCCAGGCTCCCTCCTACTTCTCTCCCCCTTCTCATATAAACCAATTTATGAACAATTACAGAAAAGTCCAAGGGATGAGTTTTTACTCTTAGAAAACTCCCGTTTTAGCTGTGGATTCAGGATGGGGCTCTGCGTGGTCAACACCAGGACTGACCCTGCGTCCCGAGCGGCCTGTCTTGCCACCTTCCGCCTGGGCTCTGGACAGCACAGATGCTTCACACGAGGCCCCAGCTGGTGGGATCCGAGGTCACTGGCCTTGCTGAGGGCCTGGGTGAGGACGCTGGCCTCAGCATGTTAGCAATCCTTATTTGCTGGCTCTAATAGATACATTTTGCCTCCAGCAAAAAGTCTGCGAATAGTTAATAAGAATAATGAGCAGTAGCAGAGAATTAATGGCCTCTTTATGAGAGATGGAGTCTGCTGTTCAGTGTTCTTGAATAGGAAAATTGTTTTATGGGCAGAATTGACTGGAGAGACCATATTTAGCCAATTTTAAGATAATGGGTTTTGGCTCCTAAATGTCAGTAAATGCAGAAAGAAAAGATTCCAGGTGAGGCCTGAGCTGTACACAGGTACCCCCTCAATTACGAGAGAGCTGGCGTGTCCTCTGTGGCAGGTGGATGCGTGACTGCTCACATCTCCTTGCAGGAGAACCAGACAGCAGCCTCTCTGTGCGTTTGGGCTTCACCTTGGTTTACCTTTTGTCTTGCACATTACTCTCATTTTTCCAAGAATGCTGATACCATCAGGACATCCACATTGTCCTCAGTGGCCACTCCTCTGGGTTCAGTGATCCCACCACCCTCACTGTCCCCAGTTCATCAGGGCTGGGACTCCCTGTCAACTGCAGCTCTGGAGACCTGGGTTCGAGGGGTACCATCGGTGGGAAGGCCAAGGTCCGCCTGACACCTGTCCTGGGTTACACAATTGGCAACTCGCCTTTTGCCAGTCATATATTTATTTAATCTATTTAAAAACCAACAACAACAAAAAACTAAAACACAAAGACAAAATTACACTAACAGTTTCTGAAGTGATGGCAAGTGCTTCAGACTTCCAGAGTCAGATCGCTGAAACTGAGCTGGATGGGATGAGACCCTGGAGCGTGGAAAGAAGGACAGGGACAAAGAAAGGGGCCCTTGACAGTGCACGGGCTTTGTCACTCAGAACGGTCATCATCTGGGCAGTGTTCCTGTCCATCCGTCATACGGGACAGTTTCCCTGAAGTACTAAGGCCATTTGATGACTGCATTTCCTTCAAAAACCTTTTCACACTACCCATTTACTTTTTTACTTCTTCAAACATAATACAATACCATGCTGGGCACTGTGGTGCGTTTGAAGACACCATTGCGACCCTTATAGGACTTGCAGACTGTCAGAGCTACACAAGGGCCCTCAGGGGCTCTAAGGCAGAATGTGTCCAGAGGGGTAAGGAGTAGCAGGTAAGGGTGAGACCACAACTCACAAAACAGGTGCAGAAAGGCTGCCAGGCAAGGTACCAATCCAGGGATGAGAGAAAAGAATTTTTAGGGCTATTCCAGAGGAAGAAAACACAAGCAAGGCCCGAAGGGTTTCAGGGAGCAGGCAGAGGTCCCATTTGGGGGCAGGCATAGCACAACCAGGCCCAAGGCACTGCAAAGAGCCTGCAATGGCATACAGAGTAGCCGAGTTAGAGACCAGAGCATGGTGGTCCCCCAGTTAGAGACCTGAGCATGGTGTCACCTGGAGAGACTTGTGTAACAGTGCAGTGACCCTGGGGCTGTGCCTGCAGTGGATTTGAGTGAGGAGAGTTGGAAAGCAAGGACTTCATTTGGGAATGTTTTGGCCCCACCAAACTCATGCTAGTGACTGAAAAGAAGGTATTTTTGGAATGAGCCTTGAATCCAGGACAGTTTCAAAGCCACTGTAGTAATTCAGGCAAGAGACAATTACTAATGTTATGTTGGTTAGGGTAGAAAAGAGAGAATGTGAAGGAATAACTTGGGAGGTAGGAGGGCTTCACACTGCGGAGGCTGCCAACAAACAGAACTGACCTGGGGCCACATCAGTCTGATTTCCTCCTCTCTTCCCTTAACTGTCTCGCACCTTTTCTAAGGAAAAATTGATGGCAAATTTGCAGCCTCTAATCCTGTTCTCCCTGCCAGAGAATAGAAACTGCCTTTGGAAGGAAGGCCCCTTAGAACAGACTTTGGGAAAATAGCCTGTGACCCAGGGATGTCCACCCTGAGCAGGTGGCCTGAGACACAGGGACAACAACCCTGAGATGCAGGGATGACCACCTGGAGTTCATGGCCTGAGACACAGGGATGACCACCCCGAGCAGGTGGCCTGAGACCCAGGGACCACCACCCCGAGCAGGTGGCCTGAGACCCAGGAACCACCACCCTGAGCAGGTGGCCTGAGACCCAGGAACCACCACCCTGAGCAGGTGGCCTGAGACACGGGGACCACCACCCCGAGCAGGTGGCCTAAGACCCAGGGACCACCACCCCGAGCAGGTGGCCTAAGACCCAGGAACCACCACCCTGAGCAGGTGGCCTGAGACATGGGGACGACCTCCCTGAGCAGGTGGCCTGAGACACAGGGACCACCACCCTGAGCAGGTGGCCTGAGACACAGGGACCACCACCTGAGCAGGTGGTGTAAGACCCAGGGACGACCACCCCGAGCAGGTGGCCTGAGACACAGGGACCACCACCCGAGCAGGTGGCCTGAGACACAGGGACCACCACCCGAGCAGGTGGCCTGAGACACAGGGACCACCACCCCGAGCAGGTGGCCTGAGACACAGGGACCACCACCCTGAGCAGGTGGCCTGAGACACAGGGACCACCACCCTGAGCAGGTGGCCTGAGACACAGGGACCACCACCCTGAGCAGGTGGCCTGTGACCCAAGGATGACCACCTGGAGCTCGTGGCCTGAAATGCAGGGACAACCACTTTGAGCAGATGGCCTGAGACCCACCACCCTGAGCAGGTGGCCTGAGATGCAGGGACAATCACCCAGAGCTCATGGCCTGAGATGCAGCCACATTTCAGTGAACACTGTCTGAGCAAATGAATGAACAAATGGAGACAGGACCTCTTTATACCTCAGTGCAAATTAAGGAGAATTAATCCCAGCATCTCTACCTTCTCCACAGGGTTTTGTCAGTACTAAAATATCCTCCTCCTCCTCCTCCTCAGAACACCATCGCAATGCCAACTTACATTTTCTGGGCATGTTCTACGCCTGAGTCACGGTGGTCAGCAGATATATCCATCTGTGGATTGGGGATTCCTCTGCTTCCTCAGATTCCCCTCATGTGGCAGAGTCAAAGCCAGGCTGGGAAAGTCACTTGGACACAGTCTTCTCTGTGAAAAATTTAAGAAAGAAGCAATGAATTGTCTTGAGCTCCCTCTAACAAAGCCTTCTTCCCTGAAAGAGCTCCCCCAGCAAAACTGAGCAATAAAGCCTGTTTCCCCATGCACCCTCCACATTCCTCGAACTGCTTTTCTTCTGGGCGATGGAATTGGAGGAAGGCGACACAGAATTCTGGGATACAAACAGCATGCTGGCTTCAGGCCCCAGAGTTTCACAGCACGGAGTGGAAAGTGCCACAGAGGTGACGGCTTTGAAGGAAACTCACAGAGATGATCAATTTGATCACACAGGCAGACACTGGGGCATTTATCAAAGTGTCAGGGTTATGGAGAGTGTCGATGTATTTGGTTCCTGGAACAGCCTTGTCTAGTATGACACTGAACACAGTCTTTTCTCCCCCTGTCTAGTTTTCTATTAGGAAATATTATACACTCATTTTCATTGTTGTTGTTGGTGGTGGTGGATTTTATACCTAGCAGCTTCTTACCACACAGGGAAAGGAGAGAGAGTTACTTATTTATGTGTGTGTTTCTTTTAGGAAGGTTCAGTAAGTGAGTAACAGGCCCATTCCTTCTCTGTGCTAACTCTAAACTCAGCTGAAAAAGAGAGTCAGAGAGAGGACAGAGGATTGGGACAGGACAGAGCCTTGGCCCCTGTCTGAGGAGGGCCAGGTAACACCCCACACCTCCGGCTGGGGTGACCAGGGCATCTGGCCTCTTGTTTCCCTCCTGCTCCCCAGAGAAGGCTCCTCAACTCCAGATTAGCCCACGGGCTCCTGGCAGATGCCTGATTACCCCGATTACTGTGGGTGATTTATTTAATGTTGAAAGAACTACATGGTTGGTCACCCTAACTCAGAGATTGTTTAACTTGAAATGGAAAAGCTAAAAATAATTATCTCCTACTGAAATGACAGTGTGCATAGAGCCGGGGCTGAAGCACTGAAGTTATAATTTCTCATCTAATTAATAGGGAAGAAGAACAATCTGTTGCTCCTCAAGAAAATTACTGGGACAACGAGAGAAAAAGTTTTGAGAAAAATACCGTGTAGCAGACTTCTCCACATGGTCAGCTGTGAAAACGCTATGTGGAAGGCTCACACACACACTGGGCCAGTCATTATTTTGGTTTCTATAGATTTCAAGAAAAAAAATGGTGATAAACAGGCAATGCTCTCTACTGGCTTCCTGCTCTTCCAGGAGTCCACTTTTTTCTGGGTAATAGACAAAAGTCCTGCCCCCAACCCTGGTCCCTCCCTTCTCTGCTCACTGCAATGCGGCTGGATCTGCCCACTCCACCTTGGTCATTTACCTTGCAGAAAGATCTAAGAGTTTCCTAGCCAACAACACCAAAACATTTTAGAGAGGTCATTATGGTTCTGTTTTTAATTTCAATCTAATATGAGGGTACAAATTTTTAGATTGCATTTTTCTCACTTGCAAGGTAAAGTTCCAGTTATAAAAGAACCCCTGCCCTGGAGGGCGTGCTGTCCACCTACCCACTGTGCCCATTAGGTGGGGCCCGCCAAATGCCTTCCCTCCTTCCTCCAGTCGTCCCCCACCCCCGGCCTCTATGCTAGACTATATTATGTTTTATTGTTCATACGAGTATGTAATTGTTTATATATTGGTTTCATAGTAGCATTTTGGTTCTTTCAAATCTCTGGACAAGGACTGGGTTTATGTCCTAGTTCCTCATCAACTACATCTCTTGGTCAAGAATTCAAGATTCTGTGTCTCCTTTTCTTTATACATAGAAGGTCGTAACAGTTACAATTATAGCAGTAAATATTTAGTGAGTGTTGACTACTATAAATGCTTTCTGTCCATCAGCCCTTTTATCCCCTCCGTAACTTGGACAAAGGTCTCCTGATTGTAGTAAAGCTTTGTAGGTGAGGAAATTGAGGCCAGGGAGGATACATGGTCTATCTAAGGTGACTGGAGATAAATGGAAAAGAAGATATGGCATTGAACTTGAGGAAGGTGCTTAATCAATGTCCTCTCTTTTCTTTTTTCCTAATTTTGCTTAATCACTGCTCACCCTCCACTTTCCCCCAAATTCCTACATCCTTACAAATTTCTCTGCAAGCCCCAAACCACCCTAGGTATAAAGCATGAGGCACAACACACTACTTCAGAATCCTGCCACTTTTGCTAAAGGCACAAAATATAAGATCAAGTATTTTACAACCAAGCAGTGGTAGTTTTCTCTGCCTGTCTGCGGCCAGCCTGGTGTGCTATTTGCTTTGTGAGTGGAGTGTACATGTTGGGCAGAGCACATGTGCCCTGCTTTAAGAGCATCAGGCTGGAGACAAAAGGGATGGTTGTGGGTATGGCACGGGCATGTGGCCTCAGTCTGCCTGTCTATATAATGGGACTGTAACAACTGCTTGCAACTCATTCATTGTAAGGATGAAATGACTCAGTGACTATGGAACTGATATGTAAGTAGAGGTGCCTTCTGACTTGATGGCGACCAAGAACACATTCCTGATGCCGTAGGAGTTCTCAGAGGGTACAGCTGGGTCCACCTTTGCTACGAAAGAGAAAACACAGCCGTCAAACTGTCTGGCCATTGGCCAGTGCTGGCCAGTTAGAGTGACCAAGGCAATGGCCAGTTCTGGCCACATTTCAAGGGGCCGTGTCTACATCTCAGCTAACTTGGCAGCTTCTACTGGGCACACTGGCTAAATTGTGATAGAGAGCTGGTGGCTAATGTTTGATTCAGTCCAGCGGGTAGAAGATTTCCAGAATTCCTGTAACAGCACAAGCTGTGCCATCTTTATGGAGAAACGAGACACTTGCTGGGATTTCTGCAAACAAGGTTCTTGCAGCGTAGTTCTGTTAAAAGGCAAACAGGATCACTCAGGAAGTGTGTGTGCGCGCGCGCGCCATATTCACATTATACAGAGAGAATGGGAGAGACCCATCATCTAAAAACCCATCATCAGAAACTGATGATCATGTTACATGCCTGAGAGCCAGCCTCTCTTTCTGAAATAAGCCCAAGAATATTCAGCCAGCTGAAGAATGAAGCCAGGAGATGAGATTTCAGTCTCTACTCTTCATGGCAGAAAAGAAGAAGAAAAGAAAAATTAGGCTCCCAGAGGAGAAAGTGCAGAGCTTGACCTTCCTGCAAAGGTCACAAATGATACTCACTATTTCTCCCTCCTTCTCCCCTCCCGCCATTCCTTTGATATTCATTGAGAAAAATGCTGATGCGCGAAAAGCCCTCCAATTGCAGGTGTTTCAAAATGTGGTCCCATTTGGATTAGATCCGTGGTTCTCAACCTTCCTAATTGCCGCATTGTCATGAATGGAAGGAAGGGGTTGTGACCCACAGGCTGAGAACCTCTGGATTAGATGAACCCAGCTTTTCTGATCACCTTTGTCTTTGATAATGCAGCTCTGAATTGCCTCAGTCCTCTGACACCCACACACGCTGCCCAGGTCTCCCTCCTGGGTCTGGGGACTAGTGGGCAGGACAGCTCGCTGCAGGTAACCTGCTGACTCAGGCTCTGAACAGCAGCCCGTCCTCACCAGCCTTCTCTCCATCTGGGAACTATTCATAACCGACCTGTCTCGCCCCCGTGCAGCCTTACGGTAGCTATGCAAAGTAGCAAGGGGAAGAAAGAGACTGTGGTGTTGGGCAGTGGAATTTGTGAGGCAACATCTCTCACTTAGCCATTGTCCTGGCTAAGTCCTGGCCATTGTAAGAGCCTTGAAAGAAATATCTGCCTCATGCCGGGAGGTCATGCTCTGAATTCTGAGCAGTTTGGTTCTTTGCTCTGTACTTCACTGTCTCTTTCACTCTAGTTTTCACTCTATTTTCCCCTGAATCTCTCGGCTGTTCAACCCTCCTGCCTGTCTAACATTTACTTTCTCTCCATGCTGAGCAGCTCCGTGCCATCGCTCCTGAGCCTCCGCCACCTGCCCCTTCCTCTGTTCCTCTTGGCTATTCCTGGCCACCAATAACCTTTCCTGCCTGGCTGGCCCTCCAGATGTCCTTGCCCCTCTGGAGCCCCTCTGGATCCGCTCAGACTCACCCTGCCCATCCAACTAGATAATGGGATCCCCACAGAGTGGTGCTCTCCCCACCAGGATGGGGCGGCTGAAAGCCAGGAAATCAGATCACTATATTCTTTAAAATTTCCAAATTTATCTGGCGAATAATTATCACATTCAAAATTCACTCCATCAAATTTTGCCTTTATAATACATATAACAGAAGCCCCATCCCTCAACTTGCCATCTGTATCTTGAGACAAAGCGGGAAAAATAGATTTAAATGACCCAGTGCTGAATAAACAATGTCCACAAATGGGGGTGTCCTGGGGAGCATGTCATTGATTGCTCAGTGAGAGGCTCAGGAGAGGCTGTCACTTCCAAAAAAAGTCAAGTTTTCAGGACACTGACAGTGGCCCCAGACCAGTGTTTCCTGAAGACCTGCACCAGGAGGAGGGTGGTGGCACATTAGGAGGAGAGGGAAGAGCCTGGCAGCCTGGGAAAGACCAGTGCTTGCCCGGAAAAGTCTCACTCCCAGGACCAGTTCTGCAGGGGAAATTGCAGACATTACTTAAAACTGAAGTTACCTGCACATTCATATGAATGGTAAAACATAACTATAGTCTAGAAAGGAAGGAAGAGGAGGGAGAGGGGAGGGGAGGAAGGAGGTCTGGGAGGAGGGAGGGTATCTGGGGCGACCTCACCTAATGTGCATAATGCAATGGTATATTTCGAAACTATTAAGAATAGAGTATAAATGTCTTACCACAACAAATAACTAAGCAAGGAGGTGGTTATGTTAATCAGTGCGATGTAAGCATTCCACATCGTATATCAAATCAGCACATTGTGCCCCATAAATGCATTAATGTACACGGTTATGATTTAATAAAGGGAAAAAAATAAATTAAAAAAACCCTGAAGGTACCTTGAATTCACTCATGTCTCTGTTGTTTCCATAAAAAGCAAAAGCAAAGCAACAACAACAAAAGCAAATAGAAAAAAAGCCCATGACCTCAGGAACTTACATCCCCTTATAAGCTTTTCTAACTAAGGCAAGAAATCATTTGTTTTGCAAATGGCCTTTGGGATGACTTAATAGTTGGGTTGGTTTTACTGAACAACACTTTACAGACGAAAAACAGCAGCTTCGTCCTGGGAAACATGGAAACTGGTCAAATGCCACTGAAGCTGCAGCCTCTTCAAGCAATGTTGCATCTGCTCGACCCCGTCCTCCACAGCCCCATCCCTGGATGCTTTTGAAGCCCAAATGTGCCTTTCATGTGTCCTGGCCCAGTATCAGCTAAGTTATCTGACCTCTTACATGTTGTCAATATTCTGATACTGAGATTTCCAGCAGAGCAGGAGCGGGATGGTCCCTTTGCCCCTGGTGCTCCAACGCCCATCGTCTACTCGGCTTCTTTGCTGAGATTTGTTAGGGTGGCCTTGGGCCTTGGCTGCAGAGTTTAGGCAGGAGAGAGAGCGTCATTCAGGGGTGGGGCACCTTTCAGTTCTGCTCTACTGATTTTAAAGGCAGGATTTTGCATTGCTGATAGATTTGGGAGATGCGACCTACTGGCCCCCAGTTAGAAGCGATTGGTTTTAACAATATAGACAGTAAAAAATATAATGCAAATACGACCAAGCACAGCTGTGATAAATGTGTCTTATCCAGGGTAGTGCCAGGAACATGATCTGAGCTCACAAATCCCACTCTTGGGTAGCGACATAAATCCAGAGGGTTGTGTTATCAGCAGAGAAGGGCAGGGGGGACCTGTGAGGGAGGAGTTTGTCTCTAAATCATGGCTGAGGTAAATAAATATCTTGAGAGTCTAGATGATCATCCTTTCAGAAGGCGGCCTGTGGGAAAGGATTTATTCCTCCTGCACAGAGAGGCATCAGAACGAGCAGAAACCCCAGTCTGCACCCATTTTTCACAGAGGCGGGGCAAAGGTGGAGTATTTCTCAGAGAATATCATTTTAATTTCTTTTATTCTTTTATAACGTTGAAACATTATAATTGTATCTTAAAGTATCACAATTATTGTAACTTTTCATATACATAAACTCATAACTCAGTGGGGAGAAAGCCTGTGTCAAATCATGTGCTCCAATTCCAGGCAGAGGAAATTTGTGGCGGTGGCTCAAAGAGGAGCTCAAAGTAGGAGCTGGGAAGTTCATGCCGTGACAAGGTCTGCCTGGGTGAAAGTGAAGCTCTCTGACCCACAGCCTTTTGGCTTTCTGGCAGGAAACGAGGGGTGAAAGAGAAAGAGCACAGAACTTTTCTGTTTGCTCACGTCAGCTTTTCTGATTCTTGCCATTGGAGCCATGACAGAAATGATTATAATAGTGCTACTTTACCAGTGGGTCTCACTTCACAACTTACAGACTGTTTCCATGTACATTAGTATGACGCTCAGCATGGGACCATGGCTGGTATTATGCCCGTTTTGCAGGTAAGGACATTATGGACAGAGAATAAGAGAACTGTGTACAATTGCAGGGGATAAAGAATTGATCTGAGGCAGATCATGACCCTTCCCAGCAGACCCCCTATGCCTGGCACTCTCCCACCTTATTATAAGAATCTGAGGATCTCTGTGGCCCCAGTAACCGCTGGAGAAATAACAGGGTAATAACAAGACAGAGATAAGGTGCCAATGTCCAAAGACCCAACAATCAAATTGCTTTGAATAGTAGGGAGAGTTATAAGAATGACTTTTAGAAATAAAGATCCCTCAATCCTAGCCAAAGAGACCTTGTCTAGATCAAGTCTCTGTATATTTTTCCTTTGGTGCATTTCTCATGGCAAAAGTTAGATTTAATTGTGCGATGGCTTAATTAGGACTATCTCTGTCAATAGGCTGAATCCATCAGAAGAGGGATTTTATTTGCTCCTTTCCACACAATTTTATCCCCATGTCTAGCACAGTGTCTGGCACTCAGTAAGTATTAATTGAATGGCTGAGTGAATGGACTAATCAGAGGCCAAGACTCTAAAGGAAAAGAGAGAGACAGATATGGCTTTCCAGTTAAAATAAGGACTCTCACACTAAATAGCAGAAGAATTAGATGGGGCAGTCTGATCAACACAACCCACTTTTGATTCTGTGTTGCAGAATAGGGTCATATCAGTGTAGCTTCTGCTCCCAGCTGCTGGCACCTCATTGCGAGAGATTGAATAAAAAGTCAGCTCCTTTGAGGGTGAGAAGGAAGCAAAGAATGGGGGAAATAGCTGATGGAACAAAAAAAAGATTTTGGGGAGTGGCGCCTGCGGCTCAAAGGAGTAGGACGCCAGCCCCATATGTTGGAAGTGGTGGGTTCAAACCCAGCCCTGGCCAAAAACTGCAAAAAAGAAAAAATAAATAAATAAAGATTTTTGGTATACTAAGGAAGCCATAATTAAGGAGAATGTCATATCTCAATAAGCACAGTTGGAAATAGCCATTGTCACCATTGCTTCTAAAAGAGGTGACCCTGGGAGGCACCTGTGGCTCAGTGAGTAGGGCGCCAGCCCCGTATCCTGAGGGTGGCAGGTTCAAACCCAGTCCTGGCCAAACTGCAACAGGAAAAATAGCTGGGCGTTGTGGTGCCTGTGGTCCCAGCTACTCCAGAGGCTGAGGCAAGAGAATTACCTAAGCCCAGGAGTTGGAGGTTACTGTGAGCTGTGATACCACAGCACTCTACTGAGGGAGACAAAGTGAGACTCTTGTCTCTAAAAAAATAAAAAATAAAAAGTAAAGGAGGTGACCCTGACTCCAGTCTGAACAAGGCCTGGACAGTGCACAGCATTCCTGTGGGAGGGAGGGGGAGGAATCTTTTGCTTTTCGACGGGATCTACTTAAGTACCCAGATTTGTTAAGAATCTAGAGTTATGGATAGATGGATGAAGTTAAGTAGTCAGACAACCCTGACCTTATTAATAGTAAATTTAGCTACACTGAGCCAAGCGACTTCGATTCCGTCTTCAGCTTCTGTATTTTTTTTAGTCTTCCTTCTTTTTCCTGTCTTAACTGCAGAGTTAGAAAGGTCATGGTGAGTCCCAGTTAACACATCCAGCATCTCAAAACGCAAACGGCCTGGGATGGGCGTAATGATTGCCAGGCCCTCAGCACCACCGATTTCTTGTGAATGAATATTAATTGCTAATAGCCATAGAATATTCCGGGAAGTCTTTCAACTTGTTGCTACTGAACATCAAGTCCCTTATTTGCTGCTCTAAGGTAGAATTTTTGCTTCAGTAAGAAATAAACAATTTAAATTTATGGACAATTACCTATATATATACATTTTTGCATCTAACTTTGAACAACGGCGTATACGGGGAAGATTAATTTTTCAAAAGTTATTGGTAATGTAAGAAGTGTCTGATGGACACTGGTTCTAGTTGGCACAAACTCCAGCTTCTGAGAATGGCACTGTTACTTAGCCACAAGAAGTGCCCCATTAGTTAAACATTACAATGCGTCAGGCCTTGAATGGAATCAGGCCTTCCTCACCCCCCACGGCTGATTCCTATGCCTGGGGTTCACTGCCCTGCTCCCTTTTTCTGTGTGTTTCCTCCTTCCTCTTCTGTCACACTTGTTATCTCAGATCCCCCTTTCAAGGCCTCAGATGCCTAATGCAGCCTGGATACATCCTAGGTGCTCCAAAGAAATTTGTTGAATAATTGAATTAAAACCTCAAAGCCGTTCAGAATTATGCTTCTACCTGTGGAGATTTACTGACATGAAAAAGACCCCAGATGAAACTTTACATCTAGACCTGAGCAGAGCTCATGTAACGGCATCCTGACTAGACTGTCCCTAACAGGTGTCCCCTCCACATCCGGAATGCCAGCTCTTGTTCATTCAAGTCTTCTTCAAAGACAGGTTCTAAGGCGTCATTAATGTTTATAAAACATTTTGAGATCTCCCTGAAAGCCATTAAGGCATGAAATGTAAGTAGTTGTTGTGGCCCAGCTGGATAACTCCGGGAAGAATTCTCTAGCTAATGGGATTCTGCTTGTTTTTAGACACCTGCCAGAACTCTGTCACACCAGTAGGTCTTTAACTACATTTTAATTTTGGGGATTTGATTTTTATCTTCCCTTCCAAAAGTCCCCAGAAGACATCCTGTGTCAGCCCATTTGGGTTCTATGCACTTTTTGGAAATACAGTTGGTTGGGAGAAAATGAGGATTTGGAGGGGCCATTATGAATTTGAGTCCTCTAAGAAAAGTTTGTTCCTTCATGTAATGAATCTTGGTGAAGTGGAGGGTGAGAACTAGATCTGCTTCTCACAGAGAGATCGGAGAAAGTCTTGTGATTGGGGCTGCCATTGCTATTTAGGCAATAAAAGGTAAGGTGCAACTTTAAGGCACCTGCCACAGTCCAAATTGAGCTCAGTCTAATAATCAACTCGAGAATAAAGAAACCTAATTTTGCATGTTCAGGGCTCCAGCTCATCTCTAGCCCTGTGGGTACTAGAGCAAATGTCCTAATATTACCTGTTGGTCACCCTTTGCCTCATTAAGCAACCACAGATCAATGAGTGTTCAGAATCGCACGACAGCTCCGTCCCGGGAAAGGCAAATTGCAGTTCAACTTCAAAGCAACACACCTGACCTCAGACGAAAATGTTCCCGTTTATTACTTTGCAAGACGGTGTGTTTCAATTTATTACACTGATGACTTACCTTGTACTACTCCATGTTCAATTATGTATTTCCTGTTCTCATTACAGACCTTCAAACGACCGCAAAAATATATTCATTTAATGCTTTTCCTGTTCTTTTAAAATTTTTATTACTCAGAAAGGAGGAAGAAAATGGTTGGAACATTAGCACTGGGTATAAACTCGGATTGATCCCATGTACTTACATTTCTCAGATAATGGGAGCAAAGAAACTCTTCCACTGGAAATAGCTAAATAGTAGCCAGAACAATATAGGTAGGGTCAGAGCTATCCAGACAGTTAGCACACACAACAGACCCAATACGTCCCACAGTACAGGAGGTTTGGGGATTGGAAGAGACCAAGTGAACACAGTGGGATTCTGGCATGAGACGAAGGCAACACTCTGAGAGGTTCTCGTTAAGAAACCTTCTGTTTATTAGGTTTCCATTTTTGGAAATCTTATTTATGGGAAAAGCAGATCTATATAGTTGTTCCTCATTTTAAATCGTATGAGTGTTTAAACAAAAACTTAAAATTCAACATTGATCCCAACTAATTATCACTGAGACATCATGTATGATGAGCCATGTGGAGCTGGTGTCCTCTGCTTCTTGAGAAAGCAGCACTGTGGCCACGCTCTGGGCTGGGTCTTATATTAAAGTAGACACACTGTCTGTGTGTCATGACTTAAGGAACAAAGATTATGGCTCTTGCTTCAAAATGATAACTTTTTCTGAAGCTTGAAATATATTTATTGAGTGAAATAATAAGCTGAGGCTGGAGTGCTCCTGCCTCTGGGAGCAGAGACCCCATTCCTTGCCTGCACCCTAGGGTGTAAATACGCGTGAATTGAGGGCTCTCTGTGATCCAGGATCAGGGCCACTGACGTAATACACTCGGAGACTGAGAATAAAAGGCAGCTCACTCGCCTCCTCCCTGAGACCCTGCCGTCACTCTGTTTACTAACTTTCTGCTATTCCTGGGGCTGAGCCATGTTTGCCCCTAAAGTACATCAGACACTTTTTCTTGGATCGTCCGTTGGTAGTTTTGGTCTGCCAGCTCTTCAGAGTATAACCCTTTACTTTTTAGACTATTATTACATTTTCACCTAAAACCTGATAATAAAGTGATTTTCATCCTTATTAATAAAAAGTATGCATTTAGTAGTTTAAAAGATTATCACAATGACGCATCGCAGCAGTATGACTCATTATCAGTATCATTAATTCTAAATAACAAGTCCAATGTGAAAAACACTGGACAAACAGCCATTTGTTTAGGAAACACAATGGCAGGCCATCTATCCTATTCCATCTATTCCCGACCCCCGAGGAATTCCGTCTGAAAGTGGTAAGCCTCCTGGATGGCACGGGTATCTCACATCCTGAAATTCATTTGTTGTTTTATATTTCATTTACTGTTTCTCCACTCACCTGATAAACATTTATGAATTCCCACAACATTGCTAGGTACCAAGACAAGAGCTTGGGATATGGAGATTCAAGCTCTGACAGGGGCAGGGCTCCTTGAGAAGCCACTCCGCTCACAGTTCCCGGGGGATGGAAGGACGCGTCACCAGACAGCTCGGTTTTCCAGGGTCCTCGGCACAAACACCCCTCACCCCTGTTACCCAGACCTTTCCCGTAATGCTGTTTTGCATTTTACCTGGCACCAAACTCAATTTCTTGTTCACCCTGACTTTAAGTAACTATTTTTCATTTGAATCCTTCTCATTCTGATCCCTTTTTTCAACATCACCCAGCTGCGCCTCTTCTCTGCCACCTTCCTCAGGTGAGACCCTTTCAGTGGTGTGCAAATAAGGAAATCTCCTTGAAAGGCAAAGGCACAATCTGCAGCCGCCTTTGCTGAGAAACTCTCCTCATTATAAAGGCATACGATAACCTATTTTGAAATATAAAACAGTCCTTTCAGGCTGTAGTTGAAAAACACAGTATTTTAAGATTTGTCTTGAACACTGCCTTTTCAAGGGCTGCTTAATGAATTCCTAAGTTTAAAGGGAGTCGGAGAAGGAAAGTATCCTCTTTGATTTTTCTTTGTTCCCTTAAGAAATTAATGCACGTTATGATTTATGGAGGCCACTCCAAGGCTTGGTGCTTTTAAGATCCCGTTTGCTGGGCAGTCTGGCAGCAGACTCATTCCTAGAACTGTCTCCAGGGATGGACAGTGCAGCAGGCATTCTCCCACAAGGAACAGATGGCACAGAAGGATTAGGATCATGCAGGGAGAGTTTATTTACCAAAAGACTAACAACAAGGGTGCATGCAGGTGTTAGGGACCCCGGGGGATGGTAAGGAGCCCTGGGCTGGCCTGGTAACAGATGCCGGTCCCACAACTAAAAGGACAGGAACGTGAAAGGGGAAAGAGTCATGTGATCAGGAAATCCAGAAAAGTGGAGTGACCGTCCGCAGAGGGACACGGGTAGTCTGAGGCAACCTTTAGAAAAGGAGCTGGAGGGGCGGTGCCTGTGGCTCAGTGAGTAGGGCACCAGCTCCATATACCGAGGGTGAGGGGTTCAAACCCAGCCCCGGACAAACTGCAACAAAAAAAGCTGGTGTTGCGGTGGGTGCTTGTAGTCCCAGCTACTCCGGAGGCTGAGGCAAGAGAATCGCCTAAGCCCAGGAGCTGGAGGTTGCTGTGAGCTGTGTGACGCCATGACACTCTAGCAAGGGCGACAGAGTGAGACTCTGTCTCTACAAAAAAAAAAAAAGAGAGAGAAAAGAAAAGGAGCAGGAGGGACAAATACTCCTTCCCTCCATCTCTCAGCCCCTTTGATTGATCTCACCTTGAAGCCACAGGACACGCAGCCCACCAAAGGTTTCAGCACAGGTCAGTTTCCTGGGGACAGCAAGGTGCAGATGGGTAGAGAGTGTTCCCAGAAGGAAAACCGGGAAACCGCTGGCACCAGCAGGGAGCCTGCCACCTGGCTGGCACCTCCCCAGGATGGGCAGTTGCGTCCACCTGGTCTTCCTGCTTCAGGGGGAACATACACACGGGTCAGCCCTGAACACTGTCTGGTATTTTTCTCCCACATATTTAAAAATAGCATCCATTCTGGGCAGCACCTGTGGCTCAAAGAAGTAGGGTGCTGGCCCCATATGCCAGAGGTGGCAGGTTCAAACCTAGTCCTAGCCAAAACCAAAACAAAACAAAACAAAAATAGCATTCATTCTTCACTCCCCAAAAAGTGTGCTGAAGTAGATAATAAGTTAAACAGTCATCCTCTCCTGTTTCACCTCTTTATCCTGCAGAGTCTGTCCTCTAAGCTGTCTGAGTGACCCTTCAAAATCCCCACCACCCAAAACTAGGGACCTACCCAGAAGAAAAAATAAAACATTTCATCATAAGGACATTTGCACTAGAATGTTGATCAAAGCTCCTTTCACAATTGCCAAGATGTCAAAACAACTTAAATGCCCATCAACCCGGGAATGGATCTACACTCTGTGATGTATGGATACCATGGAACACTATTCAGCCATAAAGAGATGGGAGCTGATCCCACTGGCAATGTGGGCGGGTCCATGTCTTCTCATCCCTCCTGTGATCTAGGTAGAGTCATTTCCTTTTACCCAGACAACTGAGGAGTGGCAGTGCACCTGCCCCGACATTGGGAAGGGGCCCCAGGACATACAGGGCTCTGTCCTCACATTTCCTTCAACAACCTAAGCCATTTAAAAAAATCAGAGAAAATTTTGAAACCGAAGGTCTGATTTAGCATATTACGAGATAAGAACCTCTGCTCTTATAATCATCAGCACCCAGTGCTTTTACTTGTCCTGTATCCCAGTCCTCGGGGTTAAGAGAAGTCCAGGTGTGAAGGGATGGAGCTTAAAAAGAGAACATCTGAGCAGGGACAGCTCTCGTCCTGGCCAAATCTCACAAGCATGGTTTCTACCATTTTTCTGGATGAAGAGGCTGAGACCCAGCCCAGATACATAACTTGCCCACAGTTCCTCAGTGCTGGATGGGGCCTGGAGTGTTTACCCCACATCTATCTCTAAAAGTGATGACCTTTTACATAGACCATACGGACTTTTCATTTCTAGACTTAATAGAACTAAAAGGACATTTTATTGCTGGGGTTTAAGCCAAGTTCATGCCCAGGCTCTACCAGCTCAGGGATCTAAAGCAATTTCGAAGAATCAGAGTTAACTCAATCGAATTTAGAACCAATTTGTTTCCATTCTCTTGAGGAAGAAAGGTGTCAGCTATTACCATTTCCACCATTAGACGTTATCACTTTCAAAGGGCTACAGCTCACCTGTCCTCACTGAATCCAATTCTTAGATTTTCATTCTAAGCTCCACATAGGGGGCTCACGGTTTTACCATCAAGCATAAAGATATGGATACTCTCTTTATGTAAAAAACCTAAATTAAGTTTACTTTTCTAAAGTGTGATGATGGAGGAAGACATTTTTAAATGAACGCTTTATTAAATAAGATACATTCAATAATTATTCGCACTACAAAAGATTCTTGAGCATAAAATATTTGTCCAGAGATCAACTTTAACTTGCAAGTTTCACATTTCTATCTCATCACCAAAAACGTAATTTAACTTTAACAAAAAGAGCCAGTTTGGGCATGAGTGTCAGGAACATGCTAAGTTTGATAAGCATTTGTTGGTACCAACTGCTGTCTGTTCACTGGAGTGCAGCAAGAAGATTATGATATAATCTGTGACCTTTAGGGAATTTTAATGCCATATAGAACCAGGAAATACCTACTCAATTGATGCATTTTTATTTTGGAAAAAATCTGCTTGAATGCCCAAATAGCTCATGGCACCGTGAGCTTCTTAGAAGCTGGGAAGGAGACCTGTGGGCTGCAAGTATCAGAGAGCCCTGACACAGCACAGCTGGTCAACAAAGGAGGGGTCACATTTCAGTTTCCTGGGACCTCAGAAGTGTCCCGGAGACATGCCCTCCTCTCCGTTCTCACTACCACGGCTTCAGCCTGGCTCTCCTTCCCTGAACACTGTGCCTCTGCCACTCAAACCACCAGGCCCCAGCCAATGTCCTTGGTGAGAAGCTGCGCCTTAGATAGACGCCAGGTGACATACATGCAAAGCGTGAGGCTCACCGATCCAGACCACTGTCGTAACCTCTCCAAGAGCCTCCACATTGGGCTTGTCCACTCTCCACAAAGTCAGCAGAGACCCTCCTGCCATCTAGTACACGTCTGGCCCAGTCATCACCCAGCTTAAAATCCTGCCGCAGCTCGTGGGCTGACAGTGCAGACTCCAGGGCACGGTGGGTCACCCTCCTGTTCTGGACTCCTCCGAGTCCCCCCAACACACCTGCCATTCCAACCCCTGAGCCCTGGCAAGGCCTCACACATGTTCACATGTCCACAATGTCATACTCTTAAAGTCAAACTATCAAAGCAGGAAAACCTTTCTATTTTTAACATTCCAGATTTCTACTGATCTTCCCATGCTCTTGTCCAACGCCACGCTCTCGGTAAAAATGTACCATGTTCCCTGACTCAAAGCTGAAACTTCCTCTTCTGTGGTCCCAGGGCCCCTTGCTAAATGCCATCAGTTGTCTCCCTTACCCCGAGGCTGTGTCCCTGACGGGATGTAGGGTCAAACGTAACTGATTGTTTCAGCTTTGGCAGTTGAATACATGGTGGGTGTCATCACACATTGGTTTCTTAGCTGCAGTCTCCTATGACAGCTGGGTCTACAGGAGCAGAACAGGAGGAAAGTGATTATTAGATGATCTGACTGTGTCCTCCACTGCCAGGTGCACAGGGAGAAGACAGGACTCAAGAGTTATAAGACTTCCTATTTCTGTCACTTCCTACCTGTGTGATCTTGGATAATCAATCTGTATTGCAAGTATCATCCCCTTTAAAACATGAATGATAATTACAGCCTTTCCCCAAGATAATTGTAAGAATTAAAAAAATGGGTGTGTAAACATTTAAAAAAGTATGAATTACTGTAGGCATGATGCCAGCTAACTTTATTTATTCCCTTAATACACTTTCGGCATTTATTATTTCCTGTAAAGTGTGCTAGAAATCTGGGTTATCAGGATTATTCAGACATGGGATCAGTCTAAACAGCAGAGGGTATCAGGGGAGGCAGGTCCTGTCCCGCCTCTAACAATACACAACACATTCAAGCTCAAGGCATTCGGGATAAGGCTTCAGAGAGGTGTAAGAGACTTTAGTTACAACCCTTCCCAAGACCCTGATTGAGGATACAACTATGGAAGCCCTCCGCTACAAAGATGTATAATTATTGGCTCCTACTTTGTGTAGACAGACACAGCTGCCAAATTCGTAAAATTCTGGAACCTTAAATTTTTACAGATACTTTAAAGAAGGGCTTTTCTCAGACACTGCTGTGGCTCACACCAGACTCCCAACTGTCCCACCCGTCTCCCCTGGCTCCAGCCCGCCCAGGGCACTGCTCACTATTTCCTAACTGTGCTGTTCTTGGCCCTGATTCCAAGTTTGCACTCGTGTTTTCCCAATGTTGTTAATGCATGGAAGGTCCTGGGGTGGGGTGGAGGGGAGGGTCCTCACTCATGAGGACCCTCATGTCAATTGTCATTGTCATGAGGGTCCCAATTGTCATGAAATGACAATTCAGTGTCATTTTCATGCCAAGTCCCTTTGAATCTCCGTGAGGTCCTCCTTGTTTATCCCAGGCCCCAGGGGAGCTGCACGGTTTCAGCCTGTATCACCTGGGCAATCATTTACTGGTTTACAAGGCACTGCCCTTTACTATTTGATATAATATTTACACTCTCGCTGTATCCAGCTGAAGACCCCAGGAAGCCTGGCCTCTTGGTGTATCTCCACTCTGGCATTCCTCCATTCCCTTCTCTGAGACTTTAAACCAGACTTGTGTACCCACCCTCTGCAGCCACCTGTGCCCCAGCTTCCTCAGCACTAAAAGAGGTGTCCAACCACAGGACGAGAAGAGACGGCTCCCAAGTTGGCCTATGGCTGAAACCATCTATGACTCTTTCCATAAGGAAGTTCTCACATCCTCTTTAAAAGGCTTCCTCTGGCACAAAACTGAGCTCATTTTGAATCAAAATTCCTGTGCACTGCAACCCCACCTCTGCCCTAACACTCTGAGGAAATAATGTGGTCTGCTTTGTGACCCTGTCACTGCTCTCCCACATAACATCCTATTATTCTTCTGAAATGGAAGATTAAGTTTCCCAGCGTGTCTGACTGAAGGCCCAGTATCACCAAATACATAACCATTTGCTTGCAATTCCCCTGGGGAAGGTTATTAACAACAACTTAGTCCCTGATAAATGGCTGTGTTTCCCAGGTAGTGTGGTTTATATCAAGGTTCCTAAATACACATCATTTAAATTTACCCAGACAGCCATATGTCAAACAAACAATTGATTAATAAAACACATGCTCATTCATAGGCAAGAGATCGCTGGGTAACTCTGGATGTGCCGAAACGTTGCTTTGTCGTATACGTGCAAGTGCATTTAACAATCGATACCCACCCCCCTCTGCCTCACTGAAGAGCATTTACAGTTTTGAGAAGAAGAGGGGCTCACTGGGGGTCACCTGCAATCCAGACACATATCTGGTAACAAAGGGTTGAAGGTCATTGAAAGGCCCCGGAGGCCTTTCACATCCGCGCTGCTCTGTGAGCCCCACCCTCATCACCGTCTACCTGACACATAGTCTAGAAGCTCGGAGCGGCACAGTATTGGTTTAATCATGCTTCTAAGCTAGGCACAGAGGTTTCCAGATTTTTCATAAATCAGACATAGTTTCGGATACTCGAGTAAAAAAAAAATGATTTTGTTAACCCGGTCACCGTCATTTAAAGAGTTGGTGGATGTCCAATCTGACTTGGTTGGTCAGAATTTTTTCTCTCTCCCTGTGCTAACTTTCTCCTCTCTGATGCCCTCTTCAGTTAGTGCTTGCTGTTTACTCTACAGCTCTCTTGTAAAAGCAAAGCTCTGTGTTCCAGGGGGCTCCTCCCTGAGGCTGCCCGACAGAAAGAGGCGCCAGGAGAACCGGCTTCTGCTGCAGCTCTCTGGCAAGAGCTGATCCATTCCAGGACTGTAAATGGATCATTACAAACTCAGCATAATGAAGCAGTAATTACCTAAGAGGTGACGGATTTGGGGAGATTTTCTAGGCTAAATGATTTGCAATGTATGGTATTGCAGCAGTTAAGCTAAAGTGATCACAGAAGTGCTGCTCTTGACTGGTGCAAATTTTCCCTCCCTCCCTCCCTCCTTCCCTTCCTTCCTTCCTTCCTCTCTCCCTCCCTCCCTCCCTCCCTCCCTTCCTCCCTCTCTCCCTCCCTCCTT
>NW_003852492.1:1490102-1585655 GCF_000181295.1 Otolemur garnettii | reverse complement strand
CCTCCCTCCCTCCTTCCCTTCCTTCCCTTCCTTCCCTTCCTCCCTCCCTTCCTCGTTTCTCCTCCCTCCCCACATTTCCACCCTTTCCTCTGTTCCTGTTTCCAATGTCTGTTAAATTGGAGATTTAAATTGCTTGGCATTTTGAATTCTTTGCTAGAGAGTGTGTTGTTTGAGTACTATCTTTAGAATTAGATGCAACACACACACACCCCTTACCTCCCACTGGCACTTAGCTTTTCAGGTTTGCATGTTCTGAGAGAACTTTTGTAGCATTGCATCCTCCTGGTACACTCTGGGAATACTAATGAGAGGAACATTCAGTGGTATTAGTCAGGTGGATAAGACAAGGTCCCCAGCTGTCAAGAGCCTTTGTGGGTCGCGGTGCAGTGTAGACACTCTCTGCTCAGCCCCATTCTGTAAATTATGATTCATTGTTCAAGACCAGATAGCTAACAGATCAGAACAGACCAGAATTGAAATAGATCATGTTGGCCCCAAACAACTCCTTAGGCTTAATCTGTCATTAGATGAGAAATGGAGCTCTGGTCACTGGACAGTGGCTACTGAGCCAGCAGGTAGCCTCAGGCACAAAACCCGGCTCATTTCAGAATATGCACTTGATTCCACAGGTCAAACATTTCCTTGGAGGCATCTTGTTCCATCAAGAACCTGTCTGTCCCACTGAGATGACGCACCAAAGACAAACCCAGCCAGAAAGCTCCATCCCAGGGCACCTTCACCCAGCGCCGGCCAGGCAGCATCCCCACTGTTTCCTCCCTCTCCTCCCTCTCTCCTTCTGTCCTCACCTGTTCCTCTTGTCCCACGTCTGCTCCCCCCTTGAAGGCTGCCCTCCCACTTGGAACAGCTGCCTGATGCATTTGCTGAAAAATTCCCTGTTGGTTACTCATCAGGGTCACCTTAACCTTCATGCCGTCCAATCTGCCAATCCCCTATGGGTGGCACATTCCTCTCCCCTCATGATAAATAAGTAGGTGGGGAGATAGGAGAGAGATAGGGAGATTAGGAATAAATGATAGAAAGGTTTATTAAATTGTATGTCAGTGTATATAGGCAGGTGTGATAATACAGGACCTAAATTCAAAACTACTTAGGCAAAATGAAGACATCATTGGCTCCCTTAACCTTCCAAAGGGCAATCGCAGAGATTGGAACCTTGGAGAAAAGGGACCCAGGGGCCCAAAGAAGGGCACTCCTCACGCTCCCTCCCTTTCTCTACACCTCAGCCTTGATCGTTAGTTCCTCCTGAGGGCAGGAAACAGGAATTCCTTCATTCCTTAATTATTCCTTCAACAACATACCAGGCGTTGTTGCAGGAACTGAGGACGTATTAGCGATCTCTGCTCTATGGAGCTTATAATCTCGTTGTCAATAGATCTACTATTTCAGAGTCAACACACACACACACTCATGACTGAGAAACACACCATTTCTCTGGACACCCATTCAAACTTCTGGAGATTGGCTTGGTTGGGCAAGTGCATCTCAGACATCAGACCTCTATCTCTGGACTAATTACATCAACCTAAAAGGACCCGTTAGCCAGACAGTGGTCAGAGGCAGTGGCAGTTTCCATTTAAACCTCCTTGTTAAAGTAGGGGAAGAAGCATTTCTTAGAGACAGAGGCCAGTTTTGGAGCTGTGAGGCATCCATCTATATATATTCATATGTCTTTTCAGCTACCCCCTTAGAAACGATTTTCAGTTATTTATAAAAAGGTCCTTCATATTTTAAGAGGACCTGGCACCTTTCAATACCTTGTTCTATAAGCAGAAACTAAGTAGCATAGATTGTGTGCCGCCCTCACCTGGCAGAGTGTCAAGAAAGGACAAGCCCAGCTCTTGTCCATGTGGTCTTTCTTGTGTAGACTCTTAGATGTTCCTTGATTGGAAAATTCATGTCATGTCCTGTCCACTCTGGGAAACCACTATCTTTGTATGTGATGCTAATCTGAAATGTTTGTTTAAGAGGAGAGAAACAGCTAGAGGTTGCTGAACAATGGGCAGCTGGGAGTGGGACTCCACAACCAGAAAAACAACAAAAAGAAGACAAATAAAGAAATCCTGCAGGTGGGAAGGTCCAAGGACCTGGCAGGTGCGCTGGGCAGAGGAGGGTCAGAAGCATCTGTTCAGCTCTCTGTGTCAGTGGCTAAGGATCCTAGCCTAGGCTCTTTCTGTAAAGAGAGAGAGGATAGATTTCCAGAAGGGGATCTGTGTTTTGGCAAAGGGTCAGACTCCAGAGTTTCTAGAGAGACCCTGAGGAGTTACAAATGTCGCACCATCTTACGAAGCAACGTACTGTGTCATAAAGAGACTCAGAGCCAGGCAACCTGAGGTTAAGTTCTGGATCTGGCATTTACTGGCTGTGTCCCCCAAAGAAAGCAGATGAACCTCCCTGCTGTACAGTCTGCAGAACTGCAAAGTAAGGGTGATGACACTCCGGCCCTTTCCACTGCCCAGGATGGCTGTACACTTCCTGTAAGAGGAAAGGTTTCTCATGAGAATTGGCCACATACGGACACAGCATCTACTCCAGGCCTGCCACTGGCCCCGTGCAGAGGGGACCTGAAGAGGTGGATGCAACTTGGTAGGATCTACACTCCTTGGGAGGAAACCTGAATCCTCCATGGGCACAAGATTCTTATTTTAAAACACAGCCAGAATATGAAAAATGAAAACAAAACCTTGGGCCGACGGCCATTTCAAGGATGTTCTGGCGACATCACATCCTGTGCTGGGGGCACTGCAGCTGTTCACCTGCGCTCTGCCCACCTCCTCCCAGGCCCCCTTCTAAGAGACGCCTGCTGGTCACAGCCAAGCAGAGTGATTTCCCCATGCACTGGACACAGCTCATAAAATACCCTGGGATTATACTAGAGGAAAGAGGAAAGATAATAAAAAATAGATAGTATGACTTCACATAAATTTTAAGAAATCCTCTTGACAAAGGAACACTATTAGATCCATGTTCAATTTTGGGGCAGCCTCACCACCTGTAAGGTTTTTCATTTTCTGATTATACAGCATACTACGCAGGGTAACTCACACATACGGAGAAGCACCCCAGGTCTGCCTCCTGAACAGAATGAGGAGTGACGTTGCTGTCGGCTGCATGGAGGAAGACCGCAGTTTGAGCCAAGCTCATTACCTCTTGGTCCACAGTGTCAGTTCTCTGGGTTAAAAATAGTCTACTCTGATGTCTTTTAATGGAATAAAGCTTTGCCAGGGCAGTAATGGAAAACAAATGGTATAGGACTTGAATACAATTGAGCTATTGCAATCTGCATCTGCACTTGTATGGGGAGGCCGCTGTTGAACTGGGTTTGATAAATATCAGAGGAGGAATGCCACAGGGAGGACTCCTCACAGCTGTTGTGATTGACAGATGCCAGGCACAGTGACAGGCTGTCTTGCAGGAGAAACGAGATTCATGGGCCTCATTACAGGTGGATGGATAGAGTATACAGACTGGGGTCGGGTCTTGAGGCATTTATTCTCTGCAGTGCTGATGGGTCGTACATACTTGTATAAATGAACAAGTCAATCCCTTTATCTGCTGTACCCAATTACCTCCTCTCTGCCCACCGAACTCCTGTCTAGCTGACAGCTGGGTCTCCATGTCCAGCCACCGTGAGCAGCTGTTTATAGAGAGAGGCTTCACATCAACAGACTTACTTACTGCGTGCCGCCTTTGCACTCTGCTAGTCATCTCTCAAAGCACTGCATCTGCCTATCAATTTTGTTGCTGTTGTTGTTCTCAGGCTACACAAGGAGCCCGAGTTTAGAAAACATCATAAAATGAGATTTCTCTTGCCCAGAAGGATTGCTGGTTATCTTGGTTTTTCATTCCATAGGAGTTGTTCTCTTTGCCTTTAGACCAGGCGTATGACCAAGTGCTCAAAGAGGTTTTAGCTTAGATCAAAGGTCAGATTAAACTGGAGGAGGGCAATGAGAAGACCTGCAAGAGGTTACAGAAGAGAAGAAAATGTGTGTATTCTCTGCTTCTGGTGTGGGTGCTTTGCAGATGATGGGTAACTAACTGCTTAGAGAATGATTTTGAAAGCCTAAGCATGCAAATCACGTTTGTTTTAAAATTTCTGGATTCTTTAGTCCTCTAGGCTGCTGGGTGCTATGAGGAGACTGTTTACCAATCTCCCTGGCAAAAAGCACCTTTTGGGATGATAATCCAGCTGTCTCGGGGATCCACACTGTCCATTAACTTCCCAGACCTGTCAGTCTTCAGCATCACTTTGACATCAAAAATTAGGAGGGAATAAAAATCTGTAAAGCAAGTTGGTGAATTTCTGCTTTGGCATTCTCTGCCTTACAGTGTTTCTAAGCAGACATGTTAAAACTTGGAAAAGACAGATACTAATTTTTAAAACATGCTAAGAATTTGGTTTCTCGTAGCTGATGAATGTGTACCCTCTAGGAACACATGCATAGCACTGGTTTTTATAATGTAGTAACAATTAAAAATAAGTCCAATCAGAGTCTCTTTCATATTTTTTAAAAGCATTAATTGAAATCAAGGTCAGTCTTATTTCTGACCCTACCATATTTTCTGTGGCTCTCCTGGGAAGATTTCCAACCAGACTGCCCTCTTTTTAAACAAACTACTTTGCAGTAATGCCCTAAATCATTCCTTATTTTATTAATGCTGTTATCTCTAATAATACTACATAAATTTAGTGCTTTTTATTCTTCAAAGTATATTCTGATCCTTTGTCTCAGTTTTATCTACTAACAACTCGAGGAGACAGAGAATCTACCACTCAACTTACAGAGGAAAGGAAGCTTTGTGGGAAGTTACGATGTGACACCTGATGGTAGCCAACTGGTCAGTGGCAAAGGCGAGACCCGAGTGCTCACTTCCAGACTCTCAGTCCACATCTTAGAAGTGTATAAAACATTGGTGTGAGGTTGGGGAGTGAGTCTCTCAACGCCATGGCATGTATGCGTAATTTTGTGTATGTGTGTAATACTCTGTATTTTCTCTAGAGGGAGAGGACAAACGCCAATGGACCAAATAGCATCACTAGTCCTTTTTTCAGTCTTCAGGTAAAGATCTATTCCTAGAGATGGAAAGACTGGTTATCAGAAAGTGGCCGTCAGTCCTTATTCAGGACTCCCTGCAACCACCTTCCCACAATGAGGAGGAAAAGGGAGATAATGTGTCAGAAAACTAAGGTCAAATGAGGGAAGTGTACACCGCCAGTGTTGATTTAATAAGCCCATTTACTTTATCAAATAAAGTACTTTCAGTAAATGAACAATTACTTCAAGCCCCCAAACTTCGCAGACCCTATGAAATCTCAAAAGCAGAAAAGAAAACTGCAAAGAAAAAAAAAAGTCACAGACGTGACCATTGGGGCATTTCCATCTAAACTGTACACCACATAAACAAGTGAATGGGGAAAAAATTAGAGTTAACCACTTTTGCACTTTTATTTCTTTAGACAAAAAATGGAAATCATAAAAGTGGGGAGAGCAAGCTAATATATACTAAAGCACAGGCACCCATATCTCCAAGGAGCTCTGCAGCGGGGCGGGGTGACCTGCAGTTGCTCCCTGAAGAAGGTGCTCTCGAGACTCACCCACCCATGGTCACCTGCGCAGCCACACGCAGCCCCCGACACACCACATCCCACACCCTAGCGGTACCCCCCAGTCTCCTGCCTGGTCTCACTGGCTTTCTTCTCTCTCTCTCCCTTCTGCTGTGATTTTCTTGTTAGCAGGAATCACTCCTTGCAGGTGGCAGGTGAGATACAAAGCTTTGTGGTGTGAATGAATAATAGAACGAATGACTCCCTGTGTCTTCCATGCCGAGGACCGGCCTGCAGTGTGTTTGCTACCTAAATAAAGGTGCTGGACCAGGAAGGCAAAAAATGAATATGAAACAGTCAAAATGCCTTCTAAGGAAGGAAGAGCCGTCCACAGCAGAAACGAGAACTGCCACTCTCCCTGCATGGCGATGCCTTCAGATCTTTTCCTTTTGCACTGACCAAGTGATTTCTTAGAACCATATTCAATAGTGTCCAGAATACTACTGTGTGGGTAACTTAATGTTTAAAAAAAAAAGAAGAAGAAGTTGGGCGGCACCTGGCTCAAAGGAGTAGGGAGCCGGCCCAAAAATGGCAAAAAAAAAAGGAGTTAAACTTCCATGCCTGTCATCTAAATCTGTAGTTGGTCTCACATCATGCTGTCAGCAAAACAATATTTCTCATGACTTGGGCTGTTTTGAATTTCAGAATAGAAGCGATTTCTAGGACATTCAGGAAACAAAGCTTCACATTGACTGGGGGGGAGGGGCTGGATTCTAGAACGCCTGATAGTCTATCTACGTGAGTTGAATTATCTAGAGGTATTTCAACCTGCTGCGTTATTTTATTTGTATAGACATCGCTCATGTCATTATTTGGAAAAGCCTGTCACTCCCCAGTAACTGAAACCAGAACACAGCCTATCAAAGCCGACTCCTCTAAGGAAATGCTTCAAAATGACACTTGAGATTCCAGATTCCAAAGTAACAAAGTTCCTGAAGTGACAGAAGGAAATCAGTAGCCCTGCACTGTGTTGTTTTGTTTTTACGGGGAGTTAATGAGGTTCTTCTCTCTAGGATCAACTCTAATTCTGTAGCCGACAGTCAGTTTGAGCAGCTACTTTTTACGCACCTAGTAATAATTTACACACACAACTGGAGAAAAACAGTTTGGTGATAGAGAGCTTTATCTGCTAGATAAAAATTCTGAGAAGAGTCACGTTGAAGGCCAACGCAAGCTAGAATTGGAATCTGGCTCCATCTTAGGAGCGACACTTGGCAGTAGGCCGAGCAAAGCAGACAGCTTCAGTGCCGGCATTGAGATCCTCCCAACTATTAAACCTCCACCAAGCTCTCCTGAGTCCTGACTGAGGCTGTCTGGGTGAAGATGCCTGGAGAATCAGGATTAATTTCATCAGGCCAGAGAGGACCTTTGTGAGTCAAACCAGCACTAGATGGCAAAGGTTCTCGCTGTGACCATGCAGGATGCAAGCGAGGCGTCTCTGCTCTTGCTGTACACCATTCCAGAACAACCTTTCCCATCTCTGCTCATCCAAACCTTTCTTCTCTTGGGCCAGCCCAAGTGTTTGTTCTCTAAAGCCTTCCCTAAAAAATTTCAGTTGGTGACGGCCACTTCCCTCTGTACTCAAGTCACTCATTAATTCAACAAACCATTTTGAGGACCCCCAGTGCATCCAGCACACAAAGACAGGTTCATCTCATTGAGGGTTTTTGTGCTGGTGCTAGTTATGGTTCCACTCCCAAGCCGGCAATCACAACACAGGTTACTGAGGACCATAGCAGAGGTGGGAGCAAGGTTCTGTGTTTGCTCAATTTTGGCCTTGGAATAGTGGAAGCTGAGCTTGGATGGTGGTCAGCAGTTCAGATGACCAAGAAGAGGAAGAAAAGTGATCTAGGCAGAGGAACTCACTTCATAAGGACAAATACACTGGTGCCTATGTGGAAGGTGACTTAGAGGGAGGTTGGAGGCCAGCAGGTGAGTTTGGAGAGAGGAAACACATCAGTGAGCTGGGGAGAATGACAGAACAGAGGAAGGAACCAATTTCAGAAATGTGTCCGCAGCCTACTGTGTTTTAGTATCGACTACATTCTGACTTCTATTATGATCATTTGAGCACGTTCTATGTTTTCCTCTACAGTATAAGATCCTTGAGGGTAATGGTCAGTTTTATTCAACATTTTTGTTCCTACCACCCTAATACAGTCTATAGAAAATCGTTGAAACTCAACCTACAATCTGTTGGAATCTACCAGATAACACTGAATTGTCCGTGAAAGGAGGCAGTCTTTGGGCATGGCCTAATGGTTTGCCATCCGTTGGTGACCTTGGGTATTTATGTTAATCAAAGGGGCATGTTCTCTACACGCCTGTCTTTAAGGACCGATGCCAATTGTGAATCCAAACTCAATAATTTGACTTTGATTAGAATTCTCTTTTGAGATAGAGGAAGAGGTGAAATAGTTAACAAAAAGTTAGCTCTGTTCCTTGGGCCCATTTCTGCTGCTGAACTCTAGATTGGAGCCTCATTCTCAAGGGAATGATGCTCAGAGCTTCAGAATTAGGTCACTTCCCCTCACCATCATTAGGCAGGAATAAGTGAGACCTCGCTGGGGATTCAATAAAAACCAGTCTCAAAACTGAAGTAGGAGTGCGTCTGTCTCTCCTGGGGGAGACAGCATCCTACGCTGGACAGGTTGTATCTCTGAGGTTGCTGGAGGGACATGCAAACAGTATTAACTCTACTGAAAAAAAGCGGCATAATTAATTCATCTTAACAGCTGGTGATAGGCAGCCACAGACTATTAATAGATGGAATATATTTATACGAATTATAAACATTATAAAAATAATCAGCTTTGCAGATAATTGTATTCCCATTGGGCATACACATTGTGGTGTCAGGAGTCCCATTTTTCTGCCTCATTGAACAGGAATGGAATTTCCATAAAAATTAGCCACAATTATGGCTAATTTTTTAACAGGGATCACTACCCAATCCTGTAACAAGCTTTTGAACAAATTCTTCAGCACATTTGGACGTGTGTTGTCCTCCAAACTCATCAAATTTTGAAGCTATATCTTTGTTCGAAGGCCCCTATGCTGATCAAATAATTCTGGGCCCTCTTCATTAGGACTGGCCTTGAAAAGGAGACAAGATCCAGGCAGGAAAAAGCAGCCTCCTTGTTGAGGATCAGTTACGTGTCACTTGAGTTCACGACGTGTCACTTGAGTTCACGACCTCATCTTCTCTCTAGGTCAGAAAACTGATGCTAAGTCCAGGAGGTAAGAACCAGCTGCGTACCGCACACAAAAGTAAATTTAGATCATGCATAGAACCACATACACTCTCACTGAATGCACAGAGCAAGAGATGATTCCCATCCTGATCTCTCGTTCATAATAAGACAATGACTAAGCCTTGAGAGCAGGTGCGTTCAGCACCCACGGAAGAGGCGCCCGTCTGCGGTGTCTGTTGCTGTTACAGTGTTGTTACTTCAGCACACAGCAGAGGCTCAGCCCAAATAGTAATTCGTAATGACTGAATCATTATTTTTCCCAGGCATTGCTTTCTTTTTGATGCTTGTGATTTCTCGTACTAAAATTCTTCCAGCTTTTTTCTGTCCCAAGCTGATCCCACTACGTTCTCTCTCCTTGAAGAAGAGGCACTTCTTCCAAAAAGAAACTACCTCAGACATACGGGAAAGAGGGATATGTTTATTACGTTTACACCCAGTAAAATTTCATAAGACATATGTAGTGTGAACTGTACGATTGCCTAGCTAGAGATCTAATGGAGGCCTGAATGGGATTCTGCAGTAAAATATTCACCAGTAATCTATGAAATGGAATCTTGAAGATGGAAAGATTCTGATGCTTTGTATGTGCTCTGTAAATGTATCAAATATTGTAATTCAAGAAATTAAAATGAGGCCTCAGTGATGTGTCTGATTCAGCTTCAGCTCTCCATTCCAATTAGTTATCAAGCCTCCACTGACTGGCTTTTCAAGCAACCCAACACTGAATTGGATTCTAGGGGATTTGGTTTCTCCTGAACAAAGAAAGAACTTGGACTAAAATGTCTGATCCCTGCACATTCTGTCCTGACACATTAACTTGCAAGTAGCCAAGATAGACGTCTACTGCCCATTTACCAACCACAGATATTTAAATAAGATCGAGGTGTGAAATCTCATTATTGCTTTGCGTGTCGAAAAAAGAAAGAATAAATCCAAGAGTGAAAAAGTTAATAGGCACAGCCATTCCAAGTAACCACTGATGTAATTTCATCGGTAATAAAGCCTAAGACAGTTTATCTCTTGAGCTCTGTTTCAGGAATATGAACAACACAAAATAAACAGAAACGTGTTGCCTGAAATGTAGGTCATCTCCCCAAAGGACACAGCGCCCGTCTTTCCACTCCAGCTGATAGTAATCGGTATCACTCAAAGTGATGGTTTAAATCCAAAAATAACTGAAGTTTAGAACTTCTTGACAACATAGGAAAGTCCCAGCCATTCAGGACTAACCAGGAAAGCCACGCCCACCTGTTTTATTTCTTTAGTCAGGCCTACTGGTCTTCAGAATTTAGCTGTAGAGAGAAATCCAAAGCTCTGGGGTTATATGAACAATAACAGCTAACGTGTCCAATAATTACTGGGTACCAGGTATTGTGCTAAAATCAGATGTACTATTGCATCTAATTTTCAAAACAATTCTGGGGGTTTTAGTGTCTGTTTTACAGATGAGGAAACTGAAGCTCAGAGGCATGACATGCAAGGTCGTTATAATAAGCAGAGCTCAGGCTTCAGATCAGATCTTCCTGATGGAAAAGTTGATGTCCTTGGCCCTGTGAGTACCACCTCAATGCATGTCTTTTATCTTACGGAATCATTACCCATCAAGATTTTGGAGTAACAAAACATATGTAGAATTACATTATTATTTTCTTTCTTGCCTGCTACTCTGATGTAATAGATGAGACTGGTAAATTAGGCAACACACGTGCTTTCTGTTTCTTTCCTCTGTAAGCCCCATAGCATCACCATATTGTAAAAACAATCTCCTTGGGAGGATTCCTGATTGTACTTTACCCAAACAACTATATCATATCGAATTATGTTTTGGTATAAAAACTAGTATAAAAACTATATCTCTTCAGCCCTCCTAGTGGCAGCTGATGTTAGTAGACTATGTAAATAGTCTCTGTTTCTGTGCTATAAAAAGAACTCTAACAATTGCTATCTGTGGCCTCACTGAAGACTGTGAACCCAGGCCAGGGGTAGCTGCATTTACACCTAGGAAACTCTCCACTGGGGGAAGAATTGTACCTGACCTAATTATCACCTTCAAAGAACCAATCCATCACGATGCATCACAGTGGTTAACTAGGCCTAAATTTAAAACAGAGGTAAGCAGCCACCCATTGACTAGAGTCATACCTACAATGAGGGCCTTTTCAAAATTTGAGATTTTCAGAGCTTGCGTGAAACAACCAGTCAGGGCTCAGCTGTATCAACCAATCAGGGCTCCGTGGTACAGACCAATCAGAACATAGCCACGCTGAGCAATTGGAACTCAGTTTACTTTATTTGTATGTACAGACCTGATAGGAATCTGGGCAAACAGTTTTGTTTTAAAACCCAAGCCCTCCCTTTGTTTTCTGTAACACACCTTCTTTTTAGGCTGGAGGCTGAGTTTCCCTGGTTTGCACGCTTCTGTGGAATACTCTCTTTCCTGCAGATTGCTTTTTTGAGAACTTTTGCTCACATTCTTGGTTTCAGGAAAGCGACCCCGACCTGCTCCCAGCGCCAACTCCACCGATGAATCGGCCGTGCTAGTGCCCGGAGCCCAGGTACCTTCTCACCGGCGCCAGGGTGGGGCAATAGGGCCTGGGTGAGTCCTCTTGAATTCACACTCCCCAGACTTTGGCTGAGGTCTCAGACTTTATTCCTTCCCCATGTGCCCCTTCATCTGAGCCCTGGAGGGGTCTCTTTCTTTTGGTCCTGGGGTTGAGAGGACCTGCCCTGGCCAGCCCAGCTCCAGCCCGGTCCCTCCATCCGGCCCTCAGAGGGAACCTTTTACGTTGGCTGTTCCCTCCGTCTGGTTCCTGGAGGCAGCCCCGCAGCCAGCCTCCGGGTTAGGGAGGCCTCTGCTTCAGACTGGCCTGTGATGTGAGGTTTCGTTGGAAGCTTACACTGAGGCGTGGAAAGGACGCTCCAGCGGGTCAGTGCAGTGGGTCAGGCCAGTGGGTCAGCACAGTGGTCAGTGCAGTGGGTCAACACAGTGGTCAGCCTCCATCAGGTCTGTGCAGTGGTCAGCACAGGGGACAGCACAGTGGGCAACCTCCATAGGGTCCATGCAGTGGTCAGCACAGTGGGCAGCATAGTGGGCAGTACAGTGGGCAGCCTCCATTGAGTCTGTTCAATGGTCAGCGCAGTGGGTCAGTGCAGTGGGCAGCCTCTATCAGGTCAGTGCAATGGGTAGCCGGCGTTTCTATTCTTTCTGCTGATCAGGCACTTTCTGGCGCTCTAGCTAATTTTATAGGCAACAGTTATCGTGCAGGGGGCTGTAATTGACTAGAGCTTTGTACAAAACTTACTCATCATAATCTTAAACTTTTCTGGGCCAAAAGGGTGATCCTTGAAAACTTGCCTATCTTTGTGCAGAATGAGAACAAAAACCAAAACCAACCAAAAAAACAAAACAAACAAAAAGAAAACAGACTTCTCAGAGAAAGTGAGAAGTTTTTTTTTTTCTTCTTATTTTGTTTAAATTTCAAAATATTAAGGGGGTCCTTAAGTTTTTGGTTGCATGGATCACTTTTTTAATACTTGGGTCCTGGCTACAGGTGCTTGTCACCCAAATAGCAGTGTTCATTGTACCATGAGGTAGGGTCTTTTCACCTCCCATCCTCCCCGCTCCTTCCCTGGCTCATTTCCACTGGGTTTTACTTCTCTGGGTGTGTCTGTGCTCCTGGGTTAGATCCAATTCAGTAGTGGGTTAGTTCCCACTGTGTTTTTTCTCCATTCTTGAGATGCTTCACTTGAGAATGGTTTCTAGTTTCATCCATATTGTTGCAAAGGGTTATTAATTCATCTTTTTGAAGGCTGAGTAGTATTACGTGGGAAGTATTTTTTTTTTCAAATGGCACTTTGAAAGTTCTAAATGGAATCAAGGGGCTAACAGTGCCTCTTCTGGAGAAAACAATTCCAAATTGAATGAGAGTCTTAATGACTTAGAAGTATAGATTAGTGCTTGTGAGATGAAAACTAGAGCTGTTAAAATGCTTTTGAAAGATGTGCCTTCCTGGAGCCTGGACCTCTGCCTGTCTTGAGCACCTTGGTGTTTTTTTTTGTTGTTGTTTTTTTTTTTTTTGCAGTTTTTGGCCGGGGCCAGGTTTGAACCCGCCACCTCCAGGATATGGGGCCAGCGCCCTACTCCTCTGAGCCACAGGAGCCGCCTTGGGCACCTTTTTCACTACCTCTGTTTTATCCTTTATTCCCTACTTCTTCTTTCACCCTTTCACTTGTGGGGTTTTTTAAAAATTTTTTTAAATTTAATTTTTTATTAAATCATGACTGTATACATTTATAGGGCACAATGTGGAATGCTCAAATCAAGCTGGTTAACATACCCATCACCCCACTTACTTGTTTTTTGTGGTAAGACATTTATAATTTACTCTTAGTTGTTTTGAAATGTTCCCTTGTGCTGTGCACACTAGGCCAGATCCCGCCAAATGTCCCCTTTCCTCCCTCCTCCCCCTCCTTCTTGCTGGACTCTATTTGTTTTTTATCAGGCATATGAATGTATAAGTGCTTATAAATTGGTTTCATAATAGTGTTGACCACATCGGATACATTTTTCCCCCATGGACTCAACTACAAATCTCTTGGAAGTGATCAAGGAATATAGCAGTGTCTTGGGATACAAAATCAAAACTTACAAATAACTAGCTTTTATATATATGAACAATAGTCAAGCTGGAAATATAGTCAACTGGTTGTTTTGGAAAGGTTTCTAAGTCTTCTCTGGACTCACCGGCTGCTTTCCTGTGGAATCCTGTGATGAAGTCCAGTGACGTTGTTACCTGGGCATACATTTTTGGTCTTTCCATTAACACGCTAACACTACTTCTTGGAAAATGCTTAAACTCTTTCTGTGCTTGAGATGTAAATTTGCTACCTTATTTTATCTAAAATTTGGTAGGAGCTTTGGCCAAGTAGGACTGATATATTTTAGCTTGTTCCATTTACAGATAGAGTTTGAATTCAACCATTCTTTCAAACTAGTGAGTTTTACCTGACTCTCAGCTAAAGTTTTAAAATTAAATGTACAAGATATTTGTGTCTGTATTTGTGTGTACACACGTCTGTTTGTCTATGGTACCAAGTTAGCTGGTAAATGAATGCTCACAAATTAAGGAAATCAACCCACATGCTTTTTGAGTTTATGTAATTTAGTAATCTTTTGGCAGATGGGACTAAATTGCTGGTTTGATGGGAATAGTTGTTATCTTTTGATTTATCAGAAAAATGTGCATTTAGTTCACTTTAAAGTTCTTACTTCTATGATCCTCACCTGAAATGCAGCAATGTAAAATCGATTAATAGAAAGTTTAGCTTGAGATGGTGGCTAGACTTATCTGATGTCTCGTATAATTTTCCATGCATAAATGTTAAGAATGATTGGCTTGGGTCATTGTAGCCAGGATAAAAATTTGTGAATGAGCTTTTTGATAATAGTTATACATATGTTGTTATATGCTTAAATGGGAAGTTTTCTCAAGTCTTTTTAGTAACTCTAGAGTTTTCACAAGCTAAATTAGGTGATAGATATTTATTGGATATCTAGATCATTTTTGAATAAGATACTGCTAAGACATTAATTGCTGAATATGAGTTTATGCTTGAATGCTTTTGGCTTCTTATTTTAGAAGAACAAAAATTCCTCGGGTCTCTTAATAAAAAAATGTTTTCCTCCATATCAAAGAGTTCTGTTAGAAAGCCTCTGCCTCTAGAAATTGTGAAATGTGTATTCTTAGATCGTTGTTACATGATAGATAGTTAGAAATTGCCTACTGCCAATATTTCATTGCAGGAATGGTCTGATTTCTTTTCTGAATGTATTTATCTTCATTCATTCTTTATGAGGTTTTTGTTTCTAGTCCTTACCTTAAACATTATTATTAAATTTTAAGCCTTTTTGATTTTGTGAAGGCAAAAAGTGGAAACCAAATAAACACATGCATATGTAAATTAAAAAATAAAGATTTAACGACGCCAAAAAAAAAATTGCTTACTGCCTAGGTCTGAAAATTAGAATTTCTAAGGGTTAGAATTATAATTAATGTGTGTGATTAATCTATTAGAGATGAGAAAGACAGTGCTTTCTGAGCTGTATGAGGAAGTTAGGCTGTAAGGGAGGTTAGAAAGAAAAGAGAATGATTTTGTATCAGAATTTGGGGTAGTAAATTTTTGTCCTAGAGTAAAATGACTGGCTATTTTATAAAGAGGAAGAATGGGGCAAAACAGAAAGCCAAACCATGGCATAAATGCACCAAGTCATGACAGGGCTTATGAAAAGAAAGTCTATAAAACACATTTTCTGTGTGATCAGGTTGGCTACAATTGGAAGAAAATAAATAGGTTCTTTCTAGGGATTGAACTTTCGTGGTTAAAAATACTGCTACAGCTCCATCCATGTAAACGTGAAAGAGGTAAAGTCTCCATCTTTCTTTAAGGCTGCATAATATTCCATGGTGTACATATACCACAATTTATTGACCCATTGGTGGGTCGATGGGCACTTGGGCTTCTTCCATGACTTAGAAATTATGAATTGGGCTTCAATAAACATTCTGGTCCAAATATCTTTGTTATACCGTGATTTTTGGTCTTCTGGATATATATCTAGTAGGGGAATTGAATGGCAGGTCTATTTTTAGATCCCTAAGTGATCTCCAAACATCTTTCCAAAAGGAATGTATTAGTTTGTATTCCCACCAGCAGTGTAGAAGTGTTCCCTTTTCTCCACATCCACGCCAACATCTCTGGTTTGGCGATTTTGTAATATTGGCTAATCTTACTGGAGTTAGATGATATCTCAAAGTGGTTTTAATTTGCATTTCTCTGATGATTAAGGATGATGAGCATTTTTTTCATATGTCTGTAGGCTGTAAGCCTGTCTTCTTCAGAGAAGTTTCTCTTCAAGTCCCTTGCCCACCCTGAGATGGGATCACTTGTTCTTTTCTTGCTAATATGTTTGGGTTCTCTGTGGATTCTGGTTATTAAACCTTTGTCGGAGACATAATCTGCAAATATCCTTCTCCCATTCTGAGGGCTGTCTGCTTGCTTTACTTAGCAAAGTTTCTCAAGAATGGAAGAGAAAGTATCCAAGATACTCAGCCCTACTATGAAACTAATTTATAGCTTTCATATGAAAGCTATAACCCAATTATAGCCCAAGAATATGGGGAAAGGAGAGAGGGAGGGGAGGGGACAGGGGAGGTTAGGTAGAGGGAGGGTAATTGGTGAGACCACGCCTATGGTGCAGCTTACAAGGATACATGTGAAATTTACTAAATGTAGAATATAAATATCTTAACATGATAACCAAGAAAATGCCATGAAGGCTACTTTAACTAGTTTGATGAAAATATTTCAAATTGTATATAAATAAAGCCAGTACATTGTACCCAGTGATGATTTAGTTAAGAAAAAAAAAAGGAAAAAAATACTGCTATAGAACTTAAAAATTTGATCTTCTGTTAGAACAACAGTTTTCTTTTTCTTTTCCTTTCCTTTCCTTTCCTTTTTCTTTTGAGACAGAGTCTCACCCTGTTGCCCTCGGTAGAGTGCTGTGGTGTCACAGCTCCCAGCAACCTCAAACTCCTGGGCTCCAGCGATCCTCCTACCTCAGCCTCCCGAGTAGCTGGGACTACAGGTGCCCGCCACAACACCTGGCTAATGACCAAGTTTTCTTACGATACTGACGTGCTTCTAGTAAAACTGCAAGAGGTTTTGAGAGTTGGTTTTAGAATGTGTTCCACTAACAGCCATCCTCTAAACCAGCTTCTTTTTCTTCCACATTTCTTCCTGAGATGGATCTGATTTCCCAAGTTTCAAGTTGGAAACACCTCTTTCTGCCCCGACAAGGTGTATCTTTTTGTTTACAGAGGATGATAACCCTCTCCTTCTGCCTTTTTGTCAGTTCCTATGGCTTTTTCTCCAGTTCTAACTTGGTTATTACGGCCTGACACTAAAATGTTTATCTCCAAGGTCTAGAAGAGCGACGCTCCCCTTCAGTGTAACTCGATCTGTGCTCTGGGCTTTTCTCAGTGTGTCTGGAAGGTTCCATTTAAACTTCTATGCTGTCAGTAAGAATCACACACTCCCCTGCTCATTGCTGGTTTCCTTGCTACATTCCTCTAGAATGGCGTACGGTCAGAACCCTGGATGCACTTGTCCTGGGCCTGCTTAAACTCAAGCGCCTGTCTCATCAGGCTCAGCCTCTGCGTTATCTAACTGGCCCTTCCACAAGGAGAAGACTCACATACAGGAGGTGTTCTCTTTACCCTTCAGGTAACTGGCATAGGAAAGAAAAATTCCATGTTTTTCCAAGATAATTTCCTGTGCTTCTGGTTGTCTTTATTAGATTTTTGATTACTTGGGAAAACTGAGCTTTAACAGGGTTTAAATTTTGACATCCTATAACTTTCTGTGTTGTTTTTGAAGTCTTTTGATTATCACTTTGGCTACGTAAGTAACTATTATTGAGTGGTTCACTGTCATTCTGTTCAATCAAGTACTTTGAAGCTTGGGTCATCTTTGGGAGCTTTCCTCAAGGTCAAAATCCTAAATTAAGTCTGTTTCATCTTATACAGGTGTTAAATGATGAGGTTCAGTGGTAAATTATTTGGGAAGAATTGCCAAATAAGACATGGTAGTTCATTTCCTTTGAGTTATATTTGTGTAGATGTGTAATTAATATGTGATTCAAAATTGTATGAGATTTCTAAAATTCTGCAATGTCACATGTTAGTCATAATTCCTGATTATTATGTAAAGGGGTATATACCACAGAAATACTTAAATTTCCTTGCTGATTGTTAGTTCTCATTAGATTTTTGACTATTACTGTTCTGGGTTTTTGTTGTTGTTATCTATAGTTACTGTTTTAAATACTTCTCAGGAAGCAATTGCATTTGGCTATAGTTCAAAATTGCTAATCAAGATTGAGTAAAACAAAATTAATTACATAAAATTAAGTAACTGATAAAGATAATATTTTTATAACCCTCATTTAAAATGTTGCTTAATCACCTATTGTGCTATTTTCTAGATTCAAGGAAGTTTTCCTCCATAAGCTAGCTATAGTTTTTAATAATTCAGTAAGTTATCCTTGTGTGAACAGAGTTGGGAGAATTTGCTTTTACTCTCTACTTGCTCTCTCCAAAGTTCAGAAACTATTCATAAGTATTCTTATTTTTATTTATAAAACTTCAGTACAATCTGCGTTCTCTGTAAGCAGGATGTAGTTGGAAACACTGGTTATATTACTAAGGTTCTGACTGAAAACGCTTGATTTCAGAAGGGAGTAAAATTGTCACTGCCTGGCAAGTTCAAGACCGTGAGACCTGTAGGCAAGTCCAAAGCCTGCCCTTGTTAGTGTCCAAGTGTGCAGAGGCCCTACCGTCTGTACTCTCCTATGAGATCAGTGCACAGGGAGAAAGCCAGTTTCTAAGGAGGCTCAGGGCACCTGTTACTAAGCTGAAGGTCATGCACTGTATTCAAGTTCCTGTTCTCTATGTGTAAACTAGACTCGGTCCTGAATTCTCCCAATTCCCCCCCAAATTTGTCTGCAACTAAATCTTGGTAAAGCCCCTCAGCCCACGTTCCCAAAGCAAACCTAGGGATGCTCTGGGGTCTTCAGGGATAGTTCTCCTACTCAAACTAACCAACTATGGGCTGGTTAGATGTTCAGATTGAGGATGAACTAGTCAGAGCTTCGGCTGACCTGGGGGCTCATCTGTCACACTTTCCACTTCCCCTCCTATGAGTTCTGCATTCACCCAGATGATCAGGGCAGCCAGACAGTGTGTGACAGGTCATGATCTCTACCTGTGCCCTTCCAGGGAGAGCCCCCCAGTGGCAGTCACTGTTCTATACTTGTCCTGGTGGCTCCTACTCAGCTCCTCAGCTCCCACTCAGGCTCCCACTTCTTAGAAACTTAGCAGGCCCATATTTTCTTCTCCTGGAAAGGAGAAATAATGCTTCCGTTATCTTCCCCAGGGAATTTTGCCACAGAAATGGCTTCTCTCAAACCACCAGGACATGAGAGCGGCCCGAGTGCCCCTGGCCCTGTGGTCCTGCACAACCAACCACACTGCTGTCCCCTCACTGCCCCGGGTGGGGACTGTGCTGTAGCTAATGATTGCTGCCACTCCCGGTAATATTCTCCAGGCAAGTTCAAGTAGAAACATCTAAGATCCTACAGCTGGCCTAATCTCTGAAGAAGATGCCTTCCGAAAGCCTCCTGGGTCAATTTCCAATTTCCGGCTGTTTCTGGCTGCCTTTCCTGGTACAGGGTCCCTGCAGCTGTCTTCCCTGTAAGTCTTAATAATCCCCTTCATGTCGGAGCTGAGCATCTGGCTCCTCTTGAAAACTGTTCTTGCCTGTTTTCACTTTGTTTGTAAGAGAACCCCACCAGGATTGCAAAGACTTAACCCAAGGTATTTTGATTCAAATTCAGCAGGTACCTGAGTGCCTCTCAGCTCAGCTGGCCCCTGCCCTCCCCTGGGATCCCTGCACTGGACTGCAGGAGCCTGGAGCAGTTTGCCAAGCGTCCTGCCCTGACGGGGTGCACGGTGATCAGCAGCACTGTCTGTAGGCAAGATTTGAATGTGGACAATGTGACCCTAAAATAGCCAGCCCTCCACGATGGATCCCCAGTGCCTCCATCTCAAACAGCAGCGGTTTGCTGGCTGGAGGCCGTATGCAAACTCTGAGTTCCCCCAAAACTGCCCCTTTGAATATTGGGGCCTTCAGAGCTCCCTGCCTTATTCAGGCCCCAGCTGTACCACCCAGTCATCAGCAAGGGAGCCTGCATCCCCAGCCAGGGTCCGCTGTACCACCCAGTCATCAGTGAGGGAGCCTGCATCCCCAGTCAGGGTCCAGCTATATCACACAGTCATCAGCAAGTGAGCCTGAATCCCCAGTAAGGTGCCGGCTGTACCACCCAGTCATCAGCAAGTGAGCCTGCATCCCCAGCCAGGGCCCGACTGTATCACCCAGTCATCTGTGAGGGAGCCTCTACCCTTCATTTGCTTAAATGCAACAAGTCATGCACCTGGCCGGGAGCTTCTGCTATGAAACCCAAGTCAGACTTGTTCATTTTATACTCAGGGCTGCATCTCCTTAGTTTATAAACTGTTTTCTAGAATAAAGTCTCTTTCCTCCCAATTCCTTTAATCAGACAATTTTTGTTCACATGCAGGGAGTGAATTACAGATAGAAAGAAAATTTACAAAATCCTATGACCCCAGTTTTCTTTGGACATTTTGGATTTTTGATCTCTCAATTAGACTTTAAAAAGTCGGTTTTGTCGTTGACATTCATGATCAGCCGTAGATTCTTTTTGGGGAGCCCTTGCAGGTCTTGGCCTGCAGGTGAGCACCGGTTATGGGGGCTTCCCATGGGAGTCTCTTTCAAGATGTTATGAACATGTTGACTGTCTTACGTGCTGTTTTGAAAGGACTTAATCAATTCAGATCCCTCATCAGGGATAATATATTCCCCCACCTCCTAGAAATGCTTCCAGAAGGGCCTTCCCCTGTCTGCCCTCTTTGGGCATCGTTGGGCTTGGCTGAAGAAAATCTCCAAAACCCAAACCTAATGGCTGATTAATATTCAGCTCTGTCTCGCCTTTGTCTCCACTATACAAAGTTCTGTAGGCCCTGGGGATCCCAGAGCCGGGCTCACAGCAGAGAAGGTTACAGGGCCTGGTCGCAGCCCAGCATCTGTCTCCATCCAATCACACCTCCCTGCCTGCCTTCCACAGGTGTCGATCCCGCTGCTCCTCATTAAGTCCTGCGTGCTGATCTCTGCGTCCCAGAAAACCCAACCTGTCACTCCTGTGCTAACAGTCTCCTTCACCATCTTTTCTGTCTCTTATTCTCAGACATTAATAGGGTATGGAAACCCATGGGAAAGAAATATTAAGGGGAAGTCACGGGATAATGAGGACATACTTCCACTTCCTTGGGTTGCCCAAATGCAGTGCCATTCAAAAAGTTTTAATTCCCCTTACACCACTGTTGATAGTTTAATTTAGAACTAAGCCCATGGCATCTCTCAGGCCATACATACCAAGTGGGACAAAATCGGCAAGTGACAGTTACTGTTTCTGGGAAGAGAGGAGACGGGCTGGGTGGAACTGGCCGTATTCCAGCTGTGTGACCCGAGGTACAGTGGTCAGAGCACAGGTACAGACTCCTTCCCCGCTCTCCCCAACCCTGGTCTCATTCCAGTTCTTGGTCTCTGAAGCCAGTCAGCTGACAGAGGACTGGGTGGGCAGCGTGATCCCGTTGAGCAACCCCATCACACATTCTGGCATCTTCTCACTATTCTGTGCTTGAGTTCTCCTCAGCAACAAAGGGCTGAGAAGTGGAGATCAGCACAGAGATGCTGACATCTGGTGTGTAGGGGACGCTCTGCATTGCTGGGAAAAACCGATCACCTCCCTGTCCGTGGTTGTACTTCCCTCAGGACAGTTATAAGGAAACATAACATCTGCTCTCTCTGCTGACCTGGAAAATCATATTATTTCATACAAATAAAAAATAGTGTTCTTTTATAAGATAACCTCAGTTAAACTCTAAGCAATACATAGTAGGATACATTTATTTTAAAAGACAACAATTTCATTTATGTATTCTCGCCATAGTATGTATACAGTGTGAACTCCAGAGTCTGGCTTTCCTTCAAAGTCTACAGAAGCCACAAGAACAGGAATCCTGTATGTTCACCGAGGAAGAAAAAGTTACAAGACTCTGGAAACTTTGGAACAGAGAGGAGGTAGAACTAATTGATATTCAGCAAAATTTTACAAATCATATATACCTGCCTTCTAATGAGCCGTGCTGGGGGATCATGGTTGCCATATAAGTTAAGCTGTTTCTCAGATACGTATCAATATTAAATGGATGGGTTTCTTGGTGTTCCCTGATGAGTCCTGGATTAAGTTTATCCAAGCTAGCAGGCCCAAGTAGAGCCACCCCATTTCACCTTCCTGTTCCTTCATATCTGCTGTCTGGACTTACTTAAGTCCATTTCTGCCTTAAAAAGAAAATGTTCCTAAATGGTTGAGTTGGTGGCTGGTGTTCACCCTACAAGGCCATTGTTTCAAACTAAAGCACAGGAAGAATCACAGGTTGCTGGCACCCCCTCCCAGGAGTTTTGAGTCAGTGGGTCTAAGACGAGGCCTGGGAATCTGCATTTCTACCAAGTTCCCAGCAGTTGCTGACACTGCTGTTTTGAGGACCAAACTGAAAATTACTTCTGAAAATGAGAAGTCTGCTCATATGAATAAAGAGGGGGCGGCACCTGGGGACAAAGGCTAGAAGGGGATTCATTCCCTTCAGTAAATTCTATGGTGGGGGAAAAAAAATAACCTTCAGTGGGGGGACTGACCCCTGCCGCCCCCACAGGCTAGGAAACCTTAAGTGAGGTGCTGAGCACCCTGCCTGGGGAATAACAATTCTCAGTTAACTGTGGGGTGGGGAGGTGGGGATGTAAACAACCAGATGCTGCTGTTTGTCCTTACTGATAGAGTGATCATACATTTTGTTTAGATTTCTTTTTTTTTTTTGTAGTTTTTTTGGCCGGGGCTGGGTTTGAACCCACCACCTCTGGCATATGGGGCTGGTGCCTTACTCCTTTGAGCCACAGGCGCCTCCCTGTTTCGATTTTTTTTTTTTTTTAGTTAAGTCAAATACACATAGATCATGAATATATTTATGCATATGTGGGATACAATGTGTTGGCTTTTTTAAATACAATGTGACATGGTTACATCAAACCTGTGATTCCTTCTTAAAGAGAATGTGTGGGCGTCTATGCAAACACATGAGAGTAGAAAACAAATGAAACTCCGTGAGTCAAGTAAAAATCAAAGGAAAACTGACCCTTTCCTCCTCTGGCCTTACTGTACAGATGAAGTGGAGAAAGTGAGCTGACAGAATAAAGGGTGCAAAGTCATTCAGCTGCTTTGCAAAGTCCTTTACATTTTAATAATGGCAGAAAAGATCCCTCTTTAAAATATGAATTTCATCTTGCCCGCCTGCCTTTAAGGGGGCATGACTTATTTATATTTTTCTCCTTTCTTCTAATTTATGAGCTCCGTCCATCTCCTGTCCTCTGCTTTCAACTAGAACAATAGGGTTTTGAAGATGGATGTGTAGAAACAGTGGTGTCCTCAGTTCTCTCTCTGACTCTTCATTATAAGGTTATTTTCTTGTGTTTTGAAATAGTAATGCTGCTGTTTGATGCTACCGTTTATATTTTCTTTTTCCTTTTTCTAAAGAAAGTGTCCCTCATTTATTACCTAGCCTGTCACCTTGGCACAATGTGGTAAATAGCATTCTAAATAAATATTTTCTAATACGCCTTCAAGTACCACTTTCCTTTTGAGTGAAAATAGGATAATTGGGCAGAACAGAAGAAAGCAGCGTTGAATGCAGTGTTTTGGAGGGGGAAGGGTGTGATTTTTGTTTGGCTGCTTGAATGTGGGGCTCATCAGTAATTTCCAAGAGAGCCTGGTGAATTCTTGAGCGCCTCAGTGCCTGCATCCAGATCTCAGCAGGTGCAAAGATTTGAGATGCTCTTCTGACTGGAAAGACAGAGCTATTCTCTTTGCACAGCTCATCCTTGCTGGGTGTTTTCATGGTTTTTCCCACTCCTTGTGACTTATTTCCACCAGCCTCTTTCACCCTGTGCTGAGGGCATCCTAAGATTCCCTTCCTTCCCACCTTCCCTCTCTCTTTCTCCCCTAATCTCCGTTCCTCTACCTGCCTCTGTTCCTCTGTCTCTGTATTTCTTCCTGCCTCTCTTTCTCCTTTTCCACTGACATATGGATCTTCTCAACGTGCTACCATGGATCTGCTTTTGGCCTCCTGACAACACAAGGTGCTGCTGTTCTGACAGGCAGGGAAAGGCAGGCGAGGCGGGCGTGTGCTGGGGGTGCGGGAGCAGACAAGCTGTTGCCAGTCTTGGCATAAGTTACTTAATTAAAAGCCAAAAATTCTTAGCTCCAGTTGTCACTTTCGTCTTTTGAGAGCACAGTCATCCCTTTGGTGTGCTCACTTTTGAGTAGCACCCGTCTGGGCTCCTCCGGGCTCTGTGAAGTTGAGTCTAGTCATTCCAGCTGACAGGTTAACAGTGAAGGAGAAAAAAAAATGAAAAGGAAGCTGGAAATAGCAGAACGCCACTTTTCTCTTCCCTGAACTAGAGGTCAGAAACCCGGAGGATGGACTTTCGGCAGAGTCCCCGGGCGTTAGTCGTGTGTCTCCCTGGTGGCAGGCTCTGTGCTATATTTCAGGATCCCATCTAGACACTCCCTGGCCTTACTACTCCCTGTGAGAGTGTGCGACCTGAACCACCTTCCTCTCCCCAGCCCTGGCTTACCCAGCCCTACGCCATTATTTCTTCTTCAGTTCCTTAACCTACCATCCCTCTCAGCACAGAACCGTGCTATCTGTATTTCTTTCCCCCACTTTATCTACTCATTTCCTTCCTGTTCTCCAAATCTAAATTTAAACATTCCTTCCTTGGGTCAGAGTGACTAACTCCCCGCTTGCCAGGCTATTCCTACTTTTAGCACTAAAAGTCTTAAGTCCTAGAAAACAACTAAAATTCTTGGTAAACCAACATGGTCACTCACCTCAGTCAAATCATTTGGTGATAAACATTTAAAAATACTTAGCAAACAAAAATATAAAATATTTAACATGATTGAGATAGAACTCAGAGACCATGAAATCATCTTTTTAAAATGGGCAATCTGGTGTTTAGTAGATACCCAGAGTACTGCAACAATTGACACTATCTAATTTCAGAACATTTTCCTTAATCCCAAAAGATATATTCTACCATCAGAGCCACTCCTCACAGCCCCTGACAGCTGCTAAGCTGCTTTTTGTTTCTATGGAATTGCCTGTTCTTAACATTTCAGATGGATGGAGTCGGACAACACACAGCCTGTCGTGGTGGCTTCTTTCCTGTAGATGTTTTCCAGGTTTGTCTGTGCACCTGCAGGAATGCTTATCAGTTCAGATTCAGGAGGGGTAACACTGCTATTGTCTTGTGGTGGCTTTGTCTGGATTTGAGATCAGGGTAACACCGATTTCACTGGTTTCAGGGAGGATGTCTTTTCAAAGTTTTGAAGGAGTTTATGCAGTTTGATGTGATGTTAATTCTTCTTCTTTTTTTTTTTTTTAACTTGCCACCGACTTGAACCTCATTGATCCTGATTCTGATTTAAACCTTCAGAATTCACCAGTGAAGGTCTCTGGGTCTAAACTGTTCTTCCTGGGAAACTTGTGGTTTCTGACTTTTTTACCTATAGATTTATTTAGATTCTGTTTCTCCCTGGATCACTGTGAGTGGTGCGTGCTTTTCTATACACCTGGGCCTTTTGCATGTGGATAGTAACATAATCTGATTTGCTGGCAGACATGGAGAGTATTTCCTTATGCTTTTCTGTAAGATCAGCAGGAACGCCCCTCCTGCTCTCATTTCTCATTTCAGTAATTTGCACTTTATACTTTTTTAGTCAATTTTGTTAGTTGTGTTGATTTTTTTCCAAAGAAACAACTCTGTCTTCCATTCATTTTTCTCCATTATTTTCTCTACATTTTTGCTCTATTATTTATTATTGATTTTCAGCAGGCTTTGGTTTAATTTACTCTTCTTTTTTACAGAAGTGATTTTCAACGAGTGTGCCATGGCACCCTGGTGTGCCGTGACAGAATCTTAGATATGTAGTGAAAAATTAAAGATTGTTAATTAAATTATTGACAAAGTTCAAAGCACAGTAAGTATATTCTTTGTTTCACTCTTTCTTTGATCAACATAATCTAAAGCATACCACGGAAGTTTAACCAATAGGTTCAAGAGTGCTGTGAGATAAAAAAGGCTGAAAAATGCTGCTCTGGTAAAGGTTAGATTATTAACTTGAGGTTCTTTTTTTAAAAATACAGGCATTTGCAGTTGTAAATTTTCTATAAACATTGTTTAGCTAAATCTCAAAAAGTGAAGGTGTATGTGGTTTCATTTTCATTCAGCTCAAAGTATTCTCTAGTTCACTGATCTTTTTTGATCCATTGGTGATTCAGTAATGTGTTCTTTAATTTCATCTATTTGTTTATTTTCCAAATTTTCTTATCAATTTCTAATTTTAATTCATGGTGGTCAGAGGGTATACTTTGTATAGTTTCATCCTTTTAAATATAGTAGGGTTTATTCTGTAGCCTAACATACAGTCCACCTTGAAGTTTCTCTTGTACACTTGAGGTAAGTGGCATTTTGCTGTCATTGAGTGGACTGTTCCAGATGCCTTTTAAGTCTAGTTTCTTCATAGTGTTTTTTAAGTCTTCTTTTTCCCTATGGATCTTTTGCCTAGTCATTCTATTATTAAGAAATGGGGAATTGGAATCTGTAGCTAACGTCAATTATTATTGAATTGTCTTTTCCTACCTTTATTTCTGTCATTTTTCTCCTATACTTGGGACTGTGTTGTTATATATAAATGTTACAATTACTATATTTTCCTGATAGAAACTTCTGTTATTACAAAGTGTTCTTGTTTTTCTCTAGTAATATTTTTGGTTTTAAAGTCTATTTGTTTTGATCTTACTATAGCAACTCAAACTTTTTGTTACTATTGCATGGCATATTTTTTCTACCCTCTTATTTAAACATACAGCAGAACCCCTGCAAATTGACCACCCAAATGACTGTAACATACTGGTTAACATACAGAGGTGGTCAACCTGTATAAAGAACTAGACCTACTGTACTCATACATACTGTACTCATACCAGGTGCATGTCTGGTCTGTGAAAATTAGATCAACATTAGAAGGTGGTCAATATGGGGAGGTGGTCAGCTCCCATATAGGTTTTACTCTATTTTTTCTTTGACTACAAAATATATCTCTTACAGATAGTATATAGTTAGGTTATTTTTATTCATTCTGTTAATCTCTGCCTTTTGATTAGAATGTTTAGCTCATTTACATTTATTGTTTTTATGCCTAATATAGGATTTATTTCTGGAATTTTTATATTTATTTTCTATAGTTCATGTCATTTTTATTCCTTTATCACTATATTCTTTTGTGTAAAATATTTTTTTCCTATTATACAATTTTATTTCCCTTTTTCCCTATTTTTTAAAGTTGTTTTCTTAGTGGTTGCCCCAGGAAACACAGTTACCATCTTAAGACCATCCAGTTAAGAATTATATCAGCTTAATTTCAATAATATATAAAAATTTGGCTCTGTTCACCCACCCTTCGTTTCTGCTATTATTTTTATACATGTTACATCTTTAGGCATTATAAACCTATCGGTATAGTTTTAAATTATTGCTAACTTTTAAATTATTGTTAACTTTTAAAATTTAAATCATATTAGTGAAAATAGTTATGAATGAATACATGTCTATTAATATATTGTTTTTCATAATTACCTAAGTTGCTACCTTTATGGTGTTCCTCATTTCTTTTTGTTACTGTTTTTAGTTCCCTTTTATTTCATTCTGAAGAGCACCCATCATAGCGCTTGTAGAGTTCTGTTAGCAATAAAGTCGCTCACTTTTTCTTTCTTTTTTTTTTTTTTTTTTGAGACAGAGCCTCAAGCTGTCCCCCTGGGTAGAGTGCCATGGCATCACGCTCACAGCAACCTCCAACTCCTGGGCTCAAGCGAGTCTCCTGCCTCCGCCTCCCAAGTAGCTGGGACTACAGGCGCCCGCCACAATGCCTGGCCATTTTTTGGTTGCAGCCATCATTGTTGTTTGGCGGGTCCGGGCTGGGGATTCGAACCCGCCACCTTAGGTGTATGTGGCTGGCGCCTTAGCCGCTTGAGCCACAGGCGCCGAGCCCGCTCACTTTTTCTTAAATGAAGACTCTCTTAATGTTTCTTTCCTTTTTGAAAGATAATCTTGCTAGATACAGAATTAGTAATGACAGGTTTCTCCTACTTGGAGTAGAATTCCTAAACTGAAGTTCATTGAACATTTAAAATCTCCAGATTAAAGTTTTCATCAATTTGGAGTGTTTCGGGCACTTTTTTTTCAAATATTCTTTTTGTCACTTCCTCTTTCCTCCTTCTGGGACTCTTCCTATGGGCCTATTGGTAATGTGATGGTGTGTCACGTATCTCTGAAACTATTTATTTTTCTTCATTCTTTTTCTTTCTGTTTCTCAGCCTAGATAGTCTCCATTGACCTATTTCAAGTCTGCTGGTTCTTTCTCCAGCCTGTTCCAATTGATTGTGGAATCCCTCTGGTAAAATTTTAATTTGAACTATTGTACTTTTCAACTCTAGAATTTCCATATGGTTCATTTTTACAATTTCTCTCTACATATATTCTCTATCTGGTGTGATATGATTCTCATATTTTCTTGAATTCTTTAAACACATGTTTTAGTTCTTGAAACATATTTATAATAACTGATTTAATGCCTTTGTCTAATAAGTCAAGTCCCTGTGCCTCTGTGGAGACAAACGTCCAGTGACACTCTTTTCTAATGTGTAGGTTGTATTCTTCTGCTTCTTTGTATATTACATATTTTTTTGTTAATGACTGGAAATTTTAAGTAATATAGTTAGGTAATTTAGGGAATAAAACTTTTTTATCCTCCTCAGGTTTCAGTATTGTAACTTTTTGTTTCTCTTATTTAGTTACTTTTTAAGACTAATTTCATAAAATCTGTATTACTTGTCATGAACAACCACTGAAATCATTGCTTGTTTAGCTTTTCAGGTATGAGGGACACTATGAAAGTTTTGAGATAAATATAAACATAAAAACATTTTGATTACTATATTTTCTCAGAATAATCACTGTGACATTCTATGCGCTTTTGCATTTTTGTAAACCATTTTTGAAAGCAGTTCTTTCCACTTATTTTCTTCATGTGCTGTAAGTTCATTTTCATAGGCTTGAACAGTTTCTTTAGGCCTGGAAAACCTGCTTCCATGCATGCAGTAATAACCACATGGGGCCAGCTCAGGAATGTGAGGTGGGTGAGTCCTGAGTTTTACCTCTGTGGACTCTAGGAACTGAGTGGTGATGTCAGCTGTGTGGTTGGGCACACTGTCATGGTGCAAGATGGTCCCTGGAAGTTGTGTCCTTAGCCACCATTCTTGAAACTTCACTGAAACTTTTGGTAGGCAGACTGTTGTATGCTACTGAGCAGTGACAGTCCTTTGTTCCTCCAGAGGGACAGCAGCAGCATGACTGCTGTGGGAGAAGAAAGTTCCCACCATTTTCTTTCAGACACTTTGAGACCCCTTCACTTTTGTCACTGGATTTTCCCTGGGGAAAAAATCCATACAGCTGACTGATGCTTATTCTCTAGATCAAACTGGTAAATCCAGTGACCAGTGTCAGTCAGAAACATATCTAGACACCCTTCCATGGACTCCAACCAGGATTTCTTCCCACCACTCAACACGGACACGCTTTTGCTCATCTGTCAGACTGTGAGGCACCCACAGAGGAGAACTTTCTTGGCTTGAAGATGATCTGCAGGATTTTGGACACTGCTGGCAACACAATCTGTCCTGCTGCTTCAATGTTCTTAAGTGTCACTCAGTTGTTTTTTCAAACAATTTTTTCCACAGAAGTGATGTTTTCCACAGTCACTGTGGTCACCAGACGTCCTCTCCTCTCCTCAACTTTCAGTGAAGTTTGGCCTCACCTTCATTCTTCACACACCTGAAAAACTGTCACATCGGAAGAAGTAAGGTCCCCCAAAGTCTACTGCAAATGGTCAAGGCTTGTGTAACCTATTTTTAAAATCATATAAAACCATCCCATGAAAGTGCTCTCTTCCCGGATCCATTGCTGATGCTGACTGAGGATACCAGGGGGAGGGGGTGGAAATAAATGAGGTTTTCCCAGGAACACTAGTAAGTCCAGCAAGTTGAAACTTGCATGTGTGAACCAGAAAGGATGCTGCTGTTGACTGAACTTCTTGCAAGTGAAATAGTGGACCATAACAGTCTACCTCAAAACTTTTGTAGTGACCCTTGTAACAACTGGACAAACACCTCCTTGATTTCCTTGATCTAATAAGCCTTATGTGCTGGGGCACACCTTTGATGCTCTAGTAGGCATTTTTAGATTCGCACCTTAGTCTTAAATTTTCACTTGTTCAGAGCCCCAAGGTCAGCCAGAGGTGAGAACTTAGGGCCTTCTTGGGTCTTTCCTTGATGTTACCAGACACATGGGACCTCTGTACATGGACATCCTCCTTGTAGAGCCCCAGGAATGTGTCAAAACTTTTTAAAGACTCCAATTAATACCTCATTCTCCAGGTTTTTCTTTGTAAGAGTTTTGGTAAGCCTTTCCTTATTCCTTAAGCAGTATAGCCTCGGGCAGACACAACATTAAATAATTGCCACTGATTTTTCCTGACACGGGCTCCAGGATAGGGTTATTCACACACAGTGAGCTCTGAATCTGGTCACATACTGGCAAGTCCTGTATATGACTTTCATGGAGTTACTAAACAGGTAAAATACTGAAAATTCATTGCAGATGTAACATCTGGAGAGCTCCAAATGCGTTCTGCCTCCTCCTGTGGCTTCTAGGCTGCTGGTGTTAACAGCTACCACAGGCACGAGGCTGTCTGTCCTCCAGAGAGGAAGGAAAGGATGAGAATCAGGCAGGTTGAAACACCCTGGAGCTCACTGTTCTGGGCCAAAGTCACCAATTTTTATGAAGCAAATATTCTTCAGATTGTTGTATTTCTTTCGTTAATCTTCAGAGTTCTGAAAAAGTTGTATTAGATGATATTTGCCAGTGTTTCTGTTGTTTTATGAAGGTGAGGATATTTGTAGGCCCTCACTGCACCCTTGGGAAGTGTTGTCTGGATTACACATGACTATACTACACTGTGAATTGCTCCTTCATAACAAACATACTTTGTAAATAGAATTCATTTTTAAAACTGTTTTAGATTCACAGAAAAATTGATCAGAAAGTACAGTTCTCACACCCACCTCCTGCCTCTCCCCTGACCCCCCATCCCACCACCCTGTTTCAGAGTGGTGCCCATGTTACCGTTGGCAAGCTTGCACTGACTTACCATCCCACCACAGCTCAGGGTTTAATCAGGGTGTGCTGTTGGTATTATGCATGTCCTAGGCTTTGACAGATGCACAGAAGCACCTGTCTACTGTCACAGAGCAGCTTCAGTGCCCTAAAACCTCTCTGTGTTCCATCCATCTATCTTGTCCTCCCCCAACCCCTGGCAACAGCTGACCTTTGTACTTTCTCCATGGCCTTGCCTTCTCTAGAATGTCACACAGTCAGACTCGTAGTCTTTTCAGACTGGCTTCGTTCACTTAGTAATTTGTAGTTCAGAGTCCCCTATGTCTTTTCATGGCCTAATAGCCCATTTATTTTTAGTCCTGGATAATAATACTTGGCAGTCTGGATGTTCCACAGTTTATTTGCCCATTCACCTACTGAAGGGCATCGTGGCTGCTCTGTGTTTTGGCATCTGTGGATAATGCTGCCAGGCACACCAAGCATCCACGTGCAAGTTTTTGAGTGGACACAAATTTCCAACTCATTTGGGTAGATACCAGGAACTGCACCTGCTGGGTCATATTGTAAAGAGTGTGTTTAATTTTGTAAAGGAACCGCCAAACTGTCTTCCAAGGTGTGGGTAGCACTTTGCCTTCCCACCAGCAGTGAAGGAGAATGCTGTGGTTTCACACCATCATTGCCGTCATTCGGTGCTGTCAGGATTTTGGGTTTCGGCTGTTCTGAGAAGAACCCACCTCCTTGGGGTTGTGATTGCTGATTCCCTGACAACTTTCTGTGTCCAGCGCCTTTCACAGGCTTGTCTGCTGGGTGCACAGCTCCCTGGAGAGGGGTCCACTCAGGTCTTTCGTCCATTTTTAGATTGGGTTATTCAATTTGTTATTGCTGAATTTTGTCTGTATATTCTAGATAAAATTCCTTTTTGAGATACCTCTTCTACAAATATTTTCTCCTGGTCTATGGTTTGTCTCTTTTGGCTGTCTTGAAAGAGCATAAGTTTTTAGTTTTAATGAAGTCCAGCTTATCAATTATTTCTTTTATGGATCTGCCTTTGGTGTTAGATCTAAAAAATTATTACCATACCCAGCGTCACCTAGATTTTCTGCAATGTTCCATTCTAGGGGTTACATCGTTTTCACCTTCCATTTCGATGTATGATTCATTTTGAGTTGGTATTAGTCGGTTTTCTGTAGAGACACAGAACTGATAGATTAGTTAAAGACAGTGATGTACAGATACATGAGGAGTTTTATCACAGGAGTTGTTTACGTGATTATGGAGGCTGAGATGTTCCACAGTCTGCTGTCTGCAGGGTGGAGAACAGGGAAAGCCACTTTACTCAGAGTTGAAAGGCCTGAGAATGGGCAGGGGAGATGGCAGTGTTGTTAAGTCCTGGGACAAGTCTGAAGGTCTGGAACCAGGAGTGCAGTGTCTAAGGCCAGGAGAAGACGGTGTCCCACCTCCAAGGAGGACACCTGCACCCTTGCTTTGCTTCTTTGCACTCTACTTAGGCTCTGGAGGGACTGGGCGATCCCTGCACATGCTGCTGAGGACAATCTTCACTCAGGCTGTCAACTCACATACCAATCTCCTCTGCAACATCCTTGCAGACATACCCAGAAAAGTTCCACGGCCTATCTAGGAATCCCTTAGCCCACTCAACCTGACAGATAAAACTAACCATAACAGTTAATTTTTGTGAAAGATTCACAATCTATCTCTGGATCTTTCATTTTTTTGGCATATGGATATCCAGGTGTTCCAGTGCCATTTGTTGAAAAGATCATCTTTTCTCTGCTGAATTGCCTTTGCTCCTTTGTCTGAGATCAGCGCACTGTACCTGTGTGAGTCTATTTCTGTGTTCTCTGTTCTACTCCATTGACCTGTGTCTATTAACAAAACACTTACAGTACCATTTTAAGCTTCTTTGATAAGCATGGCACACGGTTATAATTGTTCATATAATTTGATCTCTGTCTCTTACTTTCATTAAATCTGAGGTTTGTGTGGATCAGATACATCTCCTTTGGTTGCCATGATATCGGTAGCTCTTTGCACCATCTCTGACACACAGAAGGAGCAGAATTGCATGTGCTGATTGAATGAATAAATGAAAAACTCACGAGAACACCGGAGATGGGACTGACGGGGAAATACTGGAAACACAGAGCACAGCCCGCACCCATTGCTGTGTAGTGAAATAAATTTGGCAGAAAGGTCCAAACTAATCCTCTGGGAATTGTAAAATGTCAGTCTATAGCCATCTGCTTTCCAGACTTACCCCAACTGTCACAAGTAAAAACACAGAGGAACTCAATGTCTTGATCTCCTGAAGTTCCACAGAGGTCTATGCTATGCACAGCATCCAAAGTGGTGAAAGCTGCTAATTTGCCTAAATAACTTGTTTCTAATACCACCTTATTTTCAGGTTAAAGGGTTGGTGACAGCAACCTGACACTGTAATCAACTGAGGAAAGGTATAGATTGAATAATGACATTATAGCTCAGCCAAAAAAAAAATAAAAGTTACTATTTTTCAGGGACTGGGATAGTGAGCTTGGTGATGACTTGGCAGGGATTAACAAAGAAATACAGTCACTCAAGAAGACCCAAAGGCTTGTCTGCCCCGTTCTGAAAAGGAAGGAAGCCCTGGCCACAGGGAGATATGGTATCTCAGCCGTTTTTTAATTGTGAGCAATCTTTTCAGCAGATGCATTAAAAATTCCACTCATCTTGCAACTCCTCAGACGCTCCGTGTTGAGCAGAAGTATTTTCTCTAGGTAACTTGTCAGATGTTCCTTCCATGTAATAACTTTTGCATATTCATCTTTTCAAGAGGCTAGGGGCATGTGTGTTGTAGGGCAGTTCTGAGTGGGTGGATAGTAAAGGAACGACAGAAAAGAAAGGAATTGCTCACACATTCTGAAAACACTTGCTAGCACCACCTCCTCTATGCCCCGGTAAAGGAAGGCAAACCCAGCACCATTTTCAGGTAGCCTCGGAGGTACCCGACCCAGCAAGATTACGACAGAAAAGGAAAAGAAAGAGATAGCTGATGTAGGATTTTTCCCAGACAGAAGTTCTACGAAACAACCCAAGGCAATGGTTATTAAACATAATTCTGCAGCCCATTGGTGTGGAATAAGCAGTGTGTGATGCTACAAGTTAAAACACTGTTTTCCTAGAAATCATTAAAACACGCCACATGTTGCACCTGATTTTGTTAAAGATAAATTGGACCAGACTTAAGACTATCCCTATGATAATTTCAGTCTCACCATGCTTCTGATAAAAGAGTTCTATGGATTGGGAGCAAATACTCTATTTTTTCTCTTTTAAAACTGTTTTCCATACTGTTTAGATACTATTTAATTATATGCACTTAACTATGACTTACGAGGCCTTGTTTTCTACTTGATTTTACCATTTGTCCTCAATTATATCTAAAGCCAGAATGAGGTTATATTTGGTGACTCTACACTGAAGAATTAAAATTAAAAGGCAGATAGATGTCACTGCGGCTTTCGAGTTACATAGGAAAGGGCATCAGTAATTCTTATGTAAATATATTTTGAAATTATTCAAACTGTTTCTGAGAGTGTTTATAATGGATAAGAAATACATTTCTTTAAAATAACAGCTCATGTCAACATTTAATTTGGAGTGAGACAAAGTAGATAATTTGCTAAAGAGTAATTTTTAGTTGGTCTCTTCAAAATAACTTATTTACAGAGCGGTGCTGGCAAGGAGGATAAGTGATATGGTTGCCAAGGGAAACCCTTTCCTGATTGGAAGCGAGGCCAGTGCAGGTTTTTACAAAGAGAGAAGGGATGGCTTTATTTCCTAAAAAAAAATTTTTTTTCTTGCTCTTACAGCAGAAGAAAAAAGAAGGCAGAACAATTGCCTTGTCTGCTCCTTACTCACGCTTTGAATGTGTAGAAAGTCTCTTGGTAATGAGCCTCCGAGGATGTCCAACCTCCATGACAATTTTTCTTAGCATTGTTAAAAATTAGTATTTGAATGTGATGCTGTTTATATCTGTGCTTGTATTGGCTCTGTACAATTAGAATGCAAACTACAGTTATAGTTAAGGTGTCTATTTTATAATCCTGATGCCACCCAAGTGCTTTGTACATAGTTTATTGTATCTTAATCCATCATAACTTTTAATATGGAAAAATTGTTTTGAATGGAAATGCAATAGAACCCCTGTAAGCTGACCACCCATGGGACTGTAACTAACTGGTCACCATATGTAGTGGTTGACATCAGGAACTAGACCTGCGGAAATGATACATACACGGGGTGTATGTCTGGACTATGAAAATTAGGTCAACCTGAGAAGGTGGCCAGTGTAGGGCGGTGGTCAGCTATGGAGATACACATGGAGATGTGCTTAATAAATAACTGTTGAATGAATAGACCCCTCTGCTCCTGATCATAACTAGCCTGCGTGCAAGTACAAGGTCAAGGAACAAGTAAGATTCTCTATTCAGGCAGTCTTCAAAATAAAACTAAAATTTAAGAAAGATAAATACAAAGCACCTTTTTAAACATGACTCGGAAACAAGTTGGAGATATTAAAAATGAGAACAAAAATATGTAGGCAAAAACAACTTCATCGTATTCATACTGCATCTGAATACCTGACAGAAGACCACTGGGAAAGACCACCGGGATACCTTTAAAGAGACTCTTCCCTAAGATCTTGTCCTCCTTCGTATTATGGGGACTGTTTCCTTTTCCTCTCAACTCATTATTTTTAGGAACACTTCCTATGGAGCTGATTTTAGCCTTGAGCATAAAGAACACCTCGCTGGAATCTAGCTTTTCAGTAGTCATTGCCGGAGACTCAGTGGACCAGGGGATGGATCTGTGGAAGAAAATTCACCTCAAATTGGAAGATCTAATTTCTCATCCCAGTTCATCTCAGAGGGTACAGGATCAGTAAAGAGATTATCTTGAATCTCTTTGGTAATTGATGGGCTAGTGACCATTTATCAGACCCTGGGTACCAGGGATTATGTAAAGTGAGTTTTAGAAATTATTACTAATTTGCATGATAACATTATGAGGCTGATATTATTGTTATCATTTTATACATAAGGAAATGGAGGCTCAGAGAGATGAAGCAACTTAGCTAATGAAGCTTTGAAGTGACTGAGTTGAAATTTATGCTAAAGTCTGGCTCACTATAAATCCAGAAACCTCATCTCATCCAGTTGGACCTTTGATGATCCGCAGCTGAGCCCATGTTTTCACACTATTCACAACTCAGTCTCAGCTACTGACCATTCAGTCTCAGCTACTGACCATTCCGCCCCAGATTTGCTTAATACCAGCTCTGTCATCACCATTCAGCTCACCCCCTAACGGTGGAAAAGGTTAGCCCGGTACTTAGCCCTGTGCAGTGTAGGATTTGGGTTTTGTAGCCACACAGAACTGAATTTAAATATCAGCATAGTAACCTCGCTGCATCTTAGTTACGTCATTTCAAGTTTCTGAGCCTCAATTTCCCGTCTATAAAATTCCCCCTCTGTTTGAAGTCAGTCCCACGCTTGTGGCTGGGTGAAACCAGAGCTGAAACTTTGCAGAAACCACAGACATTCCGAGCTCCAGGCTCAGAGCTGGGGGTGGGAGGTCAACACTGGGAACTTTAATTAGCCCAGGCAGGGGGTCAGTCCTATGATGTCAAACAGTTTTTTTCCACCTAGAAGTAGCTGGTGAAGACAGTGTTCTCATGAGAAACGTGAAACTGGTCACACATTTTAACACTGCCATTACAGAGGATTGTGAAATCCAGATGTTTTAGATCATGTGAGTAAATTAGATGGAAGGGACCAACGTTCTCATGTCCTTTCATGAACATACCCCTGTCGTGTTTGTGTGGCACCTCCCTAATCAGGCTGCCAGGTGTTTCTCTGGTTATAATGACTAATTCACATTGGCAATGCGCAGATGGGTTGTTGGTGCCCACAGGCAATGAGTTTGTCAGATTTATTGAGGGTGTGAGAAAACCTGTCTTAAGGGTTGATAAAGGTCCTCTGGAAACCATATCTATGTTTTAAAATAAAGCATAGATTTAAAGTTGCCTAATACACATATAATATACATCAGGATTTTTATTTTAGAGAAAGGGAAGCAAGAGAGGAATAAATTGCCACAGAGAGAGAGAGGAGAGGGGGAAATCCAGAAACTCCAACATAAAGCTGTTGAAATTGGGCTTAACAGGCTGAGACAAGAGGACAAGCTTAGGTGATGGGCCCAAGAAGCCATGCGGGTTTTTCTCTCTGTTTTATAAGTTGATTTTATTTTCTTCACAGCGAAGAAGGGTGTTCTTGCTAAATTCTTATATGTACAGAATTAACTTTACAGGTACATTTAATTTAATTTTCACAACAATCTCGAGAAATGAGTCCCAGAGGTCAGCAAACTGTGGCCCATGAAACTGGATAGCTGCCTATTATTATGGTCTGTGAGCTAAGAATGTTCTTAACATTTTTAAATGTTTACTTTTTATATGGTTACACAAATAGTAAATAATATCCTGCATTTCATGTCTTGGCCTGTAAATCCTAAGATACTTGCTGTCGGATTCTTGAAGAAAATGTTTGCCAGTTACTAGGTAGGCTATATTATCATTCCTGTATTGTCCAAATTTCTGGGCTCAAGTGATCCTCTTGCCTCAGCCTCCCAATTACCTAATTATAGGCTTCTTCTCTTTCCAAGTAGTAAGACTAAGATTGGAGCTCAAGCCGCTCACTGGACACCATCCCTGGCTTCTACTTCTCACTGTTACTGAGATCAGGTGCATTTCTCTTTGGCACTGGTGGTGAGAGAAAAGGCCAATTAAAAATGATGCCTACCGCCAAAAGATTCAAAGTCATTTAGAGGATTTAATTTTAGATACTGACTTAGAGCTACTGGTGAAATACAAGCAACAACTGGTTTTAAGAAAAAGTCAAAAAGAGGTCCTAGAGAAACCTTGATTAGAAGGTGGGACTGCAATGGAGGGGAGGACTCCCTGGCTGGGAGAGGTGGTTCACTTCCAAAATCCCAGCACCCGGAGAGGCTGAGGCAGAAGATTGCTTGAGCCCAGAAGTTCAAGACCAGCCTGGGCAGCAGAGTGAGAGCCCATCTCTACCAAAACATAAAAAAAAACGAGCTGAGTATTAGGGTACACACCTGTAGCCCCAGGTAATTGGGAGGCTGAGACAAGAGGATCACTTGAGCCCAGAAATGTGTACATTGCAGTGAGCTGTGATGATGTCTCTACACTCTTGTTGGACTACATCAGAATGACACTCAGTTCTCAAGAAAAAAACAAAGCAAAACAAGAGAGGAACTCTTATAGGTTACCTAGAACAGGGACAGAAGGAGAGAAGTGCTGTCAACACGGTATGGTCTGTGTCACCCTGAGTCTTGGGACTCTATGAAAAGTTCCTTTTCATCTCTACGAGGTGAAGGCCAGGTGATCCAGTGAGATGTGTGGGGACAGGTCAGGGAAGCATGTTCTACGGTTCCCCCCAACCTCTGATCTCCTCAAACAGCCACATACTATCTGTTTGGCTTCCCAAATCAGTTCTGAACCCAACACTAGTGAAGTTTGCCTTTGGAACACTACCCTTGGCCAGGGGCAGTGGCTCATACCCATAATCCTAACACTCTGAGAGGCCGAGGCAGGAGGATTGCCTGAGCTTAGACATTCCAGACAAGTCTGAGCAAGAGCAAGACCCCATCTTTCCTAAAAGTAGAAAAATTAGCCAGGCGTGGTGGCACACAACTGTAGTCCCAGCTGCTTGGGAGACTGAAGAAGGAAGATAACTTGAACCCATGAGTTTGAGGTTACTGTGAGGCTACCATAGCACTCTACCCAGGGCAATGGAGTGAGACTCAGTCTCAGAAAAAAAAAAAAAGAAAAGAAACTGTATCTTTTGTATGTAAATATTTTTCTTCATTTGCACTTTATTTTAGCTCTTGTTAGAGGTGCCATTATAACCCCCCAAGAAATAGTGAATTTACAAAATAAATGCATAAATAAATAAACCAGTCCTCTAGTACTTCTTTGAATGGACAGAGAGAACTTGTGAAGATTTGTGGCGCCAGAGACTGCACCTGTGGTGGTCGGTGAGCAGCCATGTTGGTTAGAGCGGCCAGCACAGGGCTGGGTGGGAGAATCCAAGCCTGGCTGTGGCTGCCCCACACCTAGGGGTTTCCATCCAGGAGACACGGTGCTGGGGCTCCCAGCCATTAGTCCTAGTCTGCCTATTCCCAAAGCAAACCTCAATGAGCACTTCAGAAGTGAAAGCAGATGTTGACCGTGATGAAATAGGAGGTGGGAAGGAGGACAGAAGTCCATTTCCTTGTCCCTTGGCCATGATGGTCCGTGTGTGAGGACAGAAGTCCGATTCCTTGTCCCTTGGCCATGATGGTCCATGTGTGAGGACAGAAGTCTGTTTGCTTGTTGTATGGCCGTGATGGTCTGCGTGTGAGGACAGAAATCTGTTTGCTTGTCGTATGGCCGTGATGGCCTGTGCATGAGGAATCTGGCTACGACGACAAGAGCAAAGTATTTTTGGTGCTTTTTGGGGTATACAGAAGGAGCTGCATAAATGGTAAGGCCATTACACCCAAATCCTGTCAGCCGTTCCTTTCTTCTCTTGACTATCTCCAAGGAAGATAAAGCAGTTTTCCTTAATAAACCGTAGATAGCATCCTGACCTCTTCACAAAGTTCTGACATGTGTTTGAGCTCTGGATGGTGCAGAAAGTGGGGAGAATCCAAGCTGAAACCCTCTTCCCTCTCCGAGATTTCTGAAGCTGACAAAGCGTTGCTCGCCTCTGTAATGAAAGCCTGTTCTTTGGACCCAACTGTCAGACGCCTGCTTTTACCAACAAGGCGGGGAGAGGCTTTGATTTACACCATCACCAACTGCTTTGGCAGGAGAATTTTTGTTTGAACTACACTTTAGAAAGGAGAAAAGGACAGTAAAGAAAAGTCACAACTCCCCCGTTTTAACCTATTTCCCATGTTTTATTTGTTCCCCCTTTGGACAAATAAAAATTAAAAAAAAAGAGAGAAGAAGATCAATAAAATGCTGTAAGCTCAAAATTATTGATCCTTCTCCAACACTTCACTCGGCATCAAAAGAAATTTCTGACAGGGAGTAAAAAATTTAAAAAATGAAAACGAGAGGAAAAATTCCTAAATAGTTGTGGAAAATTAAGTTCTATATATGTTCTCAAAGAAAAACCTCAATATTCTGGCTGGAGCAACTTGAAAAGTCTATGTTTTCTGTTTTGTTCTGGGCTTGCTTTATCCTTGCTTTAAAGTGCCTTGAAGTACCTGCGAGTCTTTGGATCCCCGAAATTGCACGTCTCTGTGTTATAACAAAGAGGATTAATCCTAGCTCCACACAAAGTGTAAACAAAATAACGTACATACGGTAGAGTCTTAAGCCAAATTATCTTCTGGCCGAGACGCCCTTCCCAGGGCAGTTCTCTGCAGGTTTGCTCCCCTCCCTGAAATAATGGAGATGCTTCACCACAAAAAAAGAACAGGGCACCAGCAACAGAAAAGTCAATTAAACAGTATCACTGTCCTGGTGGTTCTGGAGGAAATGATTTGCATTCATTTTTCGTTTTTCCTAAAATTGTGTGTGTGTGTGTGTGTGCAGTGGCCGGCGGGTGTGGTGGAAGCACAGTTCAGCCGTTTGTTCTGCTGGCTGTGGAATGGCTTTCTGTCCTCCGTGGGGAGCAAGTCTCTTGCTGGGACTCTCCTGGCCACATGCCCCACGCCAGTGTCCTAATTTCAAGAAACATCCCCGAAGCTTGAGCTCCTGCTACTCACTCGGCTGCTTTGTTTGGTTTCGTTTTGTTTTAGCACGACTACCACGAGAACAGTTGTTCCTCCAACACCGTTCCGCGTGCTTCGGTTTGGCTGATCTCTACACTCTCAGCAACCCAGTTTTCTAGAACGTGCCCCTGCAACTGGCAAGGGAGGAGAGAGAAGGTTGGGCTGTCGGCTGAGGAAGAGACCTCCCCGGGGAGACGGAGGCCTGAAGGCAGTCTTCACGAAGGAGCTCAGAGCAGCAGAACGCCTTATGTTTTACAGCTCAGCATCAAAGTTCAGAAGGCTTTTTGGGCTCTGCCCAAACTCGCTCACAAGTTTAGAAAAGAGAGGGAAGTAGAACCCCAGCCTTTGAGTCGAGGGCCTGGTCTTTTGTCCTAGGAGCACAGTCCCTGGGCCTTTCCCCAGGCACCCCTGAGTGCAGATGCCCAGGCACACACCCCCTTTCTGGGGACAGCCACTTGCCTTCTGTGGACCTGGAAAGTTTGCCCTTTGGTTCGTCACAGCAGAGCCTGTTGGCAGATGGCAAATCAGCCTCCGGCTCATCGTCAGCCTTTACTTAAAAAGAGCTCCCCTGGTGTCTCTCCATCTCTGCTCTCTGGAGGCTGCCTGGCAGGCTGGTCCCATCTGCTCCACTGTTTTCCAGGAACTGTGTATCTGGGTTTCACTGAGGGCTGCTATGTGCCTGGGAGCATCTTCCTGACTACACTGTGTATGCTCATTTCCCTCCTTGGCTCTCACAGTCAATGTTTTAGTACCTCCTTCAATTAAACATTGAACAAGAAGAGGAGGCCTCATTTTCCCACCAGCTGACCCACCGACTACCTTCCATCTGGACTTAACTCTGCCTCCCTTCCGTGGGAGTAACTGCACACTGAGATTCCCCCAAAGCCAAGTCTGCAACTTGCACACTGAGCCGCAGCTCCTGAGACCAGTGATGGCCTTTGCTCCTACAGCCATGGCCTCACTGCTACCAAGTGTGTGGTCACTGCCAGCTGCGCACTGGGCACCGCACCGAGGTCCACCCGCCCCAAGGAGCGTGCCCACCATCCTGTGACCTCCAGAAAACACTGTTCCCCACAGAAAACGGCCAGAGTGGTTCGTCTTACTATTGTCCCTTCTTCCCCCGTCGTCTATTTTAACCTACTGTGTTTTATTCCTGGTGACTCTTGTCAATACCACTCCAAGTCTTGTCAGGGTCACCAGCTCCATGGAGATTATCAAACCCAGTGGTGGGTTTCCAACTCTCACCTTCCTCAGCCTCTCGGCAGCACTGGTCTGGGCAGGTTTTCGTGCTCATCCCAGTCTCTTCACTGGCCTTGGGCCTCACCACCCAGGGGTCACCCTGTTGTCTTCTCGGCCTCCTCTCTCTCCCACTTTGAAAACGTCAGCGTTTCTCCCATTGTTTTCTTGATCCCCTTTTCTCTACTAAGCTCTGTCCCAGCATAATCTTACCCAGACCCCTGGCTTCGCATCACTCTCAGATACGGATCTATCTCTGCCTCCAGCTTCTCAGCCGGGTCTCATGCATCAGGAGGAAGTTAAGGATGGGGGAACAACTGTAATGAATCCTGGATACTACTACTACGCTTTCTCAGGGTCCTTCTGAATGAGACAGAAAAGTTGGTTTTTCAAAAATATACATTAAATAAACACTTTTGTGCGTTAACCTATTTAATTCTCCCGAAATGTAGCATGCTATGTAATAATTGCTATTTTGTTTGATATCTTACTGTTTGTTTTACACTTTTCAGCCTGTGACACCAAGACCACTGTCAAACAGCCGTCACTTTTCACCACTTCCTCTCTGTGTTATTTCCCTTCTGAATGACCTAAATTTCATATGAATGTATTTTTCTTAAACTGTGCCCTAAGTGCGGTATATCCTCCTACTTCTTGGGGCTCTGACAACAAATCTCCTTCCAATCCTTTGTTCTTTTTTTTTTTTTTTTTTTTAAGACAGTGTCTCTCACTCTGTCACCCTGGCCAGAGTGCACTGGCATCATCATAGCTCACCACAGCCTCAAACTCCTGGGCTTACAGCAGTTCTCCTGCCTTAGCTTTCCAAGTAGTTTGGAACTACAGGTGCCTGCTGCCACACATTGCTAATTTTTCTATTTCTTGCAGAGATCAGAGATGGGGTCTGACGCTTGCTCAGGCTGATTTCCAACTCCTGGCCTCAAGAGACCCTGCCCTGAACTCCTAGAATGCTGGGATTACAGGCATGAACCACTGTCTGGCCCCTTCCCATCCTTTGTTCTAACATCGCATATGCCGTGATGGCCTTCCCTCTTCTCCATTCTCAGACTTCCCCAGAAACATCACTCCAATTCTTGTAAGTCACTTGGTATTCACTGCTTCACAACGTACACTGCCATTACATTTTCCCTTAAGTTTCTACTGTCTTGAAAGCTGTATAATTGTATGCCCACCAACTATTGGCTTGTCCGGCAAATAATAGATGCTGGACGGTTCATTATTGAATGAATAAATGAAGCATTTAGTAGATGAAGAACTATTCAATAAAATAAAACCAGGTTATAGACTGTAATTAAGAACTGAAGCCAGGGAACAAAGGACCCAGTTGGCAACTGGTTCTCTGAAGATGCTCAGGGATGTGGCACTCACCGTGAGCCAGCTGGGTCACAGTGGGCTCTTCTGCGGTGATGCCAACCTCAGGAATGTGTTAGTGTGCGTGTGTGTGTGTGTGTGTGTGTAGGTAGCAAGGGCAAAACAGGACATCCTCTATCTAATAATGTCTCCTCCTTATTCTTAGCCCAAGAAAGAAATTCTGTATGTATATGACGAGACCTGTGCTTCCTGACACACTGAAGAGGAAACTTGGTATTTTCACCGAGAAAACTGTCCCATCTGTGCAGTAAGGAGAGGGCTGCTTCACTCCGGCCGGAATAAGGTTGTGTTCTCTGCTCAGAGACAAGATCTGCAGACTCTGAATTGGCTCTCACCACAGCCCACACAAATGTCCTCACTGCTTATACAACAGTAAAGGTTCCATTACTGTTTGTGGCCTACCCAGTGTCTAAAATCTCAACAGAGGTGACAGAAGAATGGACACTAAAGGAACAAAACACATGAATCCGATGTCAGGCCACTCCCCAGCTCTCAGGTGGAACCACAGATAACACAGAAACGTTAGGGAGAGACGGCCACACTAGGAACAGTCATAGACCCTGGTCTTGCAATTAACTTACAGGGTATAGTTCAACTTACTCTGTAAACTCACAACATTTTTCAACAGAGGATCCATTTTTTTTTTAATTAAATCATAGCTGTGTACATTAATGCAGTCATGGGGTACAGTGTGCTGGTTTTATAAGCAATTTGAAATATTTTCACCAACCATTGTGTTTATGGATGAATGAGATACTGACCCTAAAATCTTGGTACCCAATAGTGAAATACATGAAGTCACAGGGGTCGACGGGACCTTTTCCTCAGCTATTTTATGTGACCTACAATGTTTCCATCCTTACCACCACTGCTATGTGCGATCCTTTGAAAACAGTCATTATACAAAAGCCATTGAGTTATTACTTTTATTTGGAAATTGAAGGTGAAAACCCTGAACTGAAATGGAGGCCCCAATTTATCAGATGAAATGACCCTTACCAGTGAAATCAGCTAACTGGTCCCTCTGGAAACACTTGACCTTAGAGTGGGAAGCTTGGGGGCTGGTCTGAGCTCCACAGCCTTAGACGAAGAGGGTCATCCTGCCTCTTCAGGATGGAGGAGGGATGGGGCCACTTTGATCATCACCACATGTAGAATTGGGGGATTTAAAAAAGCATCATGGGCTGACTATAGGAAGCAAAATCCCTACATTTCTTAAGGATTAATGGTAAAGCTTTAACAAAATGTTTCAGTTTCCCAGTTAATCTCAGAACACGGGTGTGTGTTCCCATGTGACAATCCAGACATTGCCGGCTGAGCTTTATTTCTTCTGTGCACGGGAAGAATTTTTATGTTGGCAGAGGCCGCTCCCCATCTTGCCTTGGAAAAGTCAACTACAGAGGATTCTTCCATGTATTAAAAGAAGTTCTTGAATCGCTAGGATTTCTAGGCAGGGCTGTGGATGGAGGATGAACATGTTTCACAGATATTATTTTGAAATACCTCTGTTTTTCAGGTGAACAGTCAGCGGGCTAATTTTCCTCTGTCAGGGATTTTCATAATGGGCTTTGCTTAGGCAGCAGTGACGACCACTGTTGTTCACTAGGTTTGGAAATTCAGGGCTGATGCCGGAGTGTCCATTAAATATCTCTTGATTTCTTGCAGTTCTTGCAGGTGCCACCACACCGTCATGTGGCCTCTGGGGCTTCTGTCCCTGTGCAGCTGGACGGGGATGACAGCGGGATAGAAGCTTGTGCAGTCTGAGCTGACGGGGGAAATGTGTAACTTGTCTCGGATGTGCTGATCTTTTAGGTACATCCATGCACCTGTGAAATTCCATGTGTCAAAGGCTATTTTTTCCCCTCACTCCACACATCTTAAAACTGGTGATGCATTCTAAATTGTGTTTTGGAATCTGGGGAGTGCGGCATGACCCTCCATTGGAGAATAGAAATTATAATAACAGACACAACAATAGAAAGAAGACTTTCTTTATAAACACTTCTGTGCAAACTGGGTGGCTAAACTTAAATATTAAAATGGATGTTAAGTTTTAGAGGTATTCCCACGCGTTTCCTCTTCCACTGAGTCAGAGCTGGGGAACTTCTAAGAGATTCACTTGTTCGGGTGATACTCTAATTTTCAGAAAACCTATTGCTTGGGAAGGTTATTTCTCACTTCTTGTATTTTGGGCTTAGATCTTTCTGTTTGCTTCTATTTGGCCTTAACCAGGACCATCACTACTCTGGTATCTTGGGTATTTACTATTACAGGCTGGCCTGGGGCTTCCCTTCATTACTCTGATGGTTAAAAACAAACAAAAAAAACCCCACCTGGAGGCCTTGGTTCCTCCTGTGGTTCAGCCCCAAAGCAGCTCCTTTTACATCCTCAGTGAAGCAGTGCTTTTCTTGTGCTGCCTTACGAAAAATTTAGGAAGCGTTTCTTGTCCTCAGCATCCACCAGTCCCTGACTTCTCCGTCTCTTTGGACTGACCCAGTCCCCCTGCCAGCGCAGAGCCCCCCTCTCATAATAGCCCCTGTGACCAGGACAGGCTCTAAATGTATCACACAGACATTAAATAACTTCTGAGTGTAAATCCCTTCCCTAGGTATTTGCATTTTAAGTTTTTTAACCTTAATCATAGAAATGGAAAATAGAATTAAAAAGTATTTCCTTCTTAATGGAACTCCATGCCTCAGCAGGCCATGGAGAATTAGAGGGAATTGATTTTAACCTTAAAATCATAAATCAATATTTTGAACATGTAAATACAGTCTAGGGATATATTTCTATAACCTTTTTGTGCAGTGGGTGAGAATAAGTGGAAAAGAAATAAAAAATATTATCCATCCTCACTCCAGGCATCCCAGGGTCTTCCTGCAGAAGACAAACCCAGCCAAACTGGTTACACACCGACTGTTCCTGGGAGCTACTAAAAGCAAGTTACCGGAGCTGAGAGAGGAGCTGCTGCTTGTTGCAGGCCTGGAAGCTGAGGCCGCCCTCAACTCCCTGAGCCCTGTGATGGGTGACCTGCCTCTTGACTGATGCTCCTCCAAGACATTGCTGTCTGCACTGGGGATGCAGGGGCCCTTACAACAGGCATATCCCCTGGGCAGGGGCTCAGGAGCCTGAGTTGTAATGAAATGCTTGGGTGACTTTCTAGAACCATCCTCCACGCCAGCTCTTCCATTTTTCCTGTGTGTTTCTTCCTGCTCACTGCCTGTCTCCCAGCACTCTTCAGTTGACCATGACTTACTCTCACGCTTACTCTGCCATGGATTTGCAGACATCAGTCATACTTTTCTAATTATTTTGTCTGCTTCTTGCCTACGCCTTCTTCTGATTTGTGAAAGGAGATTATACCACCACTTGCATCACAAATACCATGAGCGTTGTGACCCCTGTGCCATGGAATCTAAGACACTAGGAGCAAAATAAACAGAGAAAAGTGAATATGCCCCCGAGATCATCCTGGATGAACCGAAGCTCCCCAGAGGGTTTCGGGGCTTCTTCACCATGCCTGTGGTTGCTTGTAAGTGAGGGAGACACAGAGACTTTGGGGTCTTAGCTCTGGGGCTTTTGTTCACACAAACGAGGAGCTGACCTATAGATGCAGGTGACAATGATGATTCACTCTGTAAGTAGATGGTGTCCAAAATGAATACTAATGCTCATTTATATTAGGAAAGGTTTGTTTTTTAAGCAGTAAATAGTATGTTTGTTTGTGTGAAAGTGATGCTAATTACTGTCATTGATATCTGTGTTTACAATTTTTGCCTTAATTGCTGTGTGGAATGATACTCATGCATATCACAATTATGTGGTATCTTCGTTTTCATTAATCTCTTCCATTATTTAAGGGCAAGGACAAAAGTAATCCATATTTCTGCACCCTCTAGGCCTCTCTGACAGAAGCGTTACAGATTTCACGTTTTCAGTAAACTAATGAATTAATTAACGTTTAGGTTTCGCTCGTGTCATATTTGTGTCTATCCATGTTTACATAAGTAGCCCCAGGAAATTATTCAGCCTCTCCCACCCCACACCACAGATGCGTTTGTACCTTCTCTAGTTCTCCTGGTAATGTTAAAAGTACAAGGTGGACAGCCCAAGCCACCTGCAAGACCCTGTCTCTACAAAAAGATAAAAAATTATCCAGGAGTGGTAGCAGGCACCTGTAGTCCAGATACTTGGGAGGCTGAGGCAGGAGAATCACCTGAGAAGGGGTTTGAGGTTGCAGTGAGCTATGATGACACTGCCACACTCTAGCCCCAGGCAACAGAGTGAGACCCTGTCTCAAAAAAACAAACCAAAACAAAAAGTAAATAGAAGATGGAGACCTTTACCTTCTATACAGCCGTGAGAAGGAAAATACAGTGGAGACAGAACAGAGAGAGGAAGGGGATGGACAGATGGGAGAGGAGTGGATGTGTAGAGGGTGCATTGGAAATTACAACTGATAAACGCCAAACCACGCCTGTAGCTGTAACAAACCTAGAGTTTCCCAATCCCATGCCACACGTCTTGCCCAACCACAGCTGTGGCTGCTGCTTTCATCACAGCTACACTCTTCTTCCTTACATTAGAATCAGAGCCAGCATTGTGTCTGTGTCTCCGGCTAGAAAGGAGTAATGGAAGGCAGGGGACATACCAGACACCCCCCGACACACACAAATCAGAAACAAAACCTTCCCACGACTTCTGATCCATCCCCCTAAGTGAGATCTATTCAGTCATCAGGCATCCTGTGAACTGACCCTAACTTACATTTCAGAAATTCAAATAACGTAGCTGTTCTTTTTCCATAGACACTAATTAATGTGAAAATTGAACCACAGGTTTTTGTTATTGTGGAAATTTTCATTGTCATGTTCCTCTTTATCCCTGAACACTACCCTCCTCTTAAAACACTTGTAACTTGACAACCAAGAGGCGTTGATCTCACCCCTCAGTCTGTTCAATTTCTGACAACCCCTAGTTTCCTGATTTTTACACCTCCTGCGAGCCATGGCCCTGGGTTTTTATGTTTACTGATTAGAGGATTAACTGTGTTTATGGCTGTTCAGAGATGCTGCCCAGATAACATAGCTTTCTGCCATAACTTTAATAAATGAAGGAATGAATGGAACCATGTTTTGACCCTCTCCTTCTCAGAGCAAATTTACGTTAGCTACTGTAGCAACCATAATGTCATTCTAGCCTCATGCCATATCCCTTCAGATCTCACAGACAGAAATATTTTTAAAAGATAATTATTTAACATTTTAACTTCTAGAGTTCTTTTTTTTTAGAGACAGAGTCTCACTTTGTTGCCCTCGGTAGAGTGCTGTTGCATCATAGCTCACAGCAACCTCCAGCTCTTGGGCTTAGGCAATTCTCTTGTTTCAGCCTCCCAAGTAGCTGGGAATACAGGCGCCCACCACAATACCTAGCTAACTTCTAGAGTTTATTAAAAAGAAACTTCTACCAAGTGGAGTATTTTTATAATGAAGCATTTTTAGTTGTTGTTCATGAACGTTTTAAACTTATTTACAGTGTACAAAACAATATTAAAATGTAATTTCGTCCAGATAGGCACAAAAAAAATCTCAATCTTTCCAGAAAGAAGAATATGGTTGATTTTCTGAAAAAAAAATCTAAAAATGAAAAAGTTAGAAGCAAAACTATAGGTATTGTAAATATCTATTACATTCATTAGTAGATAGAAATATAAGTGTGTGTGTATATTGGCATATATATAATATACACATATATAAAATGGATACAGAATGCTACAAAGTATTAGAAGCAGGATTAATCAATGATTCAGTCACAAGACTAGAATGGGAATTTCCAGCATAAGGTAAGGTTTTTTTGTTTTGTTTTATTTTGCAGTTTTTGGCCAGGACTGGGTTTGAACCCTCTACCTCCAGCATATGGGGCCAGTGCCCTACTCCTTTGAGCCACAGGTGCTGCCCAGGTAAGGTTTTTTGTTTTTTTTTTAAATCATAGGTATAACCTATGCCCAGAAGAATATTAAAAAATGGCAAAATTGATGAGAGCATTATTCAGAAATAACCACTTGTTTTTAGGTTTCTAATATTTTTCTTTTAGACATGGAATCATATTATAATTCAATTTTGCATCCTCATTTTTTACTGACATTAAATTAAACATTTTAGTACCTAATAGGATGACTCAAAAAGTACATGGAAAATGCATATCATAAAAAAACTATGCCTATTTTTTTTTCACCGACACATACTCAATAAACTCATATGAACTTGTAATGGCATGTCTGAACAGGATCTAGTTTGAGGCATTAGGACACATAAGACAATGGTTTGAAAAGGGCCCCAGCAGAGCAGCCGGCTTTCTGCAGAAATGGAAGCAAGAACTAACATCTAATTTATGGTGAAGCTTGATGGAGGCCGGGGGGAGAGGGTGATAAAACCACTGGTGTTTCATAAATACAAAGTTTATGGAGACCGTGTCCCAGAGAAACCAGCAGTTCACAAGTGGACAACTCCTTGTAAGAAGGGATGAGACGATGCTGAAGATGGTCACAGGTGCAGACCATCCCCAGTGGTTTGAGAGGGAGAGGAGAGGATGATCTTGAAACAGTCGCCACCACCAGAGGCATCTCAGCTGGTTCAGCTTACACAACTCTGCCTGCAAAGTTAGAGTGCAGTGAAGTTGCCACTTGACGAGGGTCAAAACTGCTGCCACCAGATCAGTTAGATGCTAAATTAGATGTTAAATTTATGTAGTTTTAGTAAGAACTGCTTAATTATAATTACATTTATTTCTAAATATTTGGCAGGCAGAAACAGAACTTTCAATGGAAACACTGCAGTGGGACCAAGATCCTGAAGCATTTCTTTGAAGAATTAGAACAAGATAGAAAACATGGCTTTACTAGTATGATTCTGAAGGCAAAGCATGATCAAAGCAATGACTACCAAGAGGAGGGTGAGGTCCAGCCAGAAGAACAAAGGTCAGGACCACATTCAAGGGGGGTGCCCAAGGCGTTTTGCTTGTTAACTTCCTGGAGAGCCAGAGAATGGAGACATCAGCTTGTTATGAGAGTATTTTGACCAAGTTAGCTAGAGCTTTCCAAGAAAAGTGCCTGGGAAAGCGTCACCAGCGAGTCCTCCTGCCCCTTCCTCTCATCAAACGCGGGCAGTTTTGTGAGCATCGCATGGGAAGTCATTAGCATACACCTTACAGTCCTGAGACCACTGCTTCCGACTTCTGTTTCCTAATCTTTATAAGTCTCTAAAGGGGACCCATTTTTTCTTTAGTTAACAATGTAAAAAGGAGGGTATGTACCTGGCTAAATTCTTGAAACCCTCAGTTCTTTAGGGAGGTTCCAAATGGTTTGTGCAAGAATTTTGCCTCATGTCTGCTTTGCTTACTTTTGTTGGAATAGAGAAGATCATTAGTTTAAATGTTACAAAATAAATGTCCATTTCTTCTGTGGTTTTTGGGATAAGTTCATGGAAGTTCAGCAAGTAACGCCTAAACACACATTTCTCAATGATCCACAAAATAACCAAAACAGATTTTCCCACATATACTGTAAATTAGTAACCTCTGATCCTTGTAAAGTTCACTCATTCAAGTTTATATTATGTGTAAATTAAATTCTGAGTCACTGACTGAATTTAGCATTTTCTTTTTTACTATATACTTCCTCTGTGGAAAAAAATAGACCTTGATTTTATGTCATTTTGTAATTATATATTTAGAAATTATTTTACTTAAAATTTGATATCAATAAATCTTTCTTATTTGGGGGTAATTATTTAGGAAATTTTCCTAGAACATGCACATGTTTGCCTAACCATTATATGCCAAGGTACTGTTCAGCCAGGTACATAATTTCCCACGCAATAATCAGCCACTTTATCTCTAAAATCTAGAGATCGGTGTGTATGTTATGGAGACTTAGTAAGTGTTTCCCTGAAAATAAGACCAAGCCAAAAAAATAATCTCTAGCAAGATTTCTATGCATTTGTTAAATATAAGCCCTACCCCATAATAAGACCAAGTGATGGGCGTGGCTATGCAGATACGCCATGCATTTCAGCGCAGAGTGGTAAGGAAGACTAGAATACCTTTTATCTGCCACAGCTCCTTTCTCCAAGCTGTTCGCACTTGCATAGGGTGGCATGTGGCAACCATGGTCGCAGGCATCCTATAGTGCATGTGAAAATGGCTAGGGGAAAGGAGTTCATGTGTCACTAGCGCCAGCCTCACCAACAAGGTCGGCTCCCCCTGTCAGGTTCCAGAAGAAGATGACTTAACTGTACTTGAATAAATGTAGATTGTTGTGTTATACTTAATAAAAATAAAATATCCCCTGAAAATAAGCCCTAGTGTGTCTTCTTGAGAAAAAAATAAATATAAGACAGTGTCTTGTTTTCTGGGAAACACAGTATTACGAGAAGTCTGAAATTGGTACATTTTGTTTAGAGTTTCCATAATGCCATTCCATCTGGGCTTCTAAATATTTTATCATTAAAATTCTAAAGAAAGGGCTAAGGAGGGTCTCAATAGAGAGTTTATTATCTTCGGGCAAAGTAAGCAATTTCTTCCTTTCCTAACTGTAGCCTGAACTTGTTTCTTCAGTTTTGAATTCTGTCTCCTTTGACTATTGCCACTCCTATTTGTTTTTTTTTTTTTTTTTTGGTGGGCAGAGGGGCTTCTTGTCTCACAAATATTTGTAATCTTTAAATTGAATCTCCTCTCTGTTGCCATTGTATTTATAACTGCTTACTGTTGCTTTCATCTCTTTGTCTTTTTACACTACATTTTGGGACGTAACCACCAGTTTGACTTCTATATATCTGATTGATACATCACTACTGTCTTTTTAAAATTTCCTTTGAAGTCTTTTATTTCATCACTTTCTTTGAACCTCTCTTTTCATCTTGGTGAATGTTCTTATTACACTTCTTCACATGCCACAAAATTTGTTTTTCTACATGATTCAAGTAGGGGTCTTCCTTTTTTTCCTAATTGATATTATTTTGTTTAGAAGCCATTTTTCAGAGACATGTTCTTCTAGGTTTTCTGGACTCTGCAGTTTTTCTCCTAATAATATACTGTGTTTTTCTAAGCCTTAGACTGTTTTAATTTGTTTCTGTTCTTTCATTATAGAAAGGTGAAATATCTATTCAAGCTCTGCATTTTCCCAAATGTTATGGGGGGTCAGAGTTAGTGTCCTTAGCTGCTTTGGGGAGCCACTTAGATGCTGATATAAAACTGCTGTCAGGTCTAGATGAGAAAGACAAAAAAAAAATTCCTCAATGGGGCAGCACCTGTGGCTCAGTGGGTAGGGCTCTGGCCCCATATACCGAGGGTGGTGGGTTCAAACCTGGCCCCGATCAAACTGCATCAAAAAAATAGCCAGGTGTTGCAGCCAGCACCTGTAGTCCCAGTTACTTGGGAGGATGAGGCAAGAGAATCACCTTTGCCCAAGAGCTGGAGATTGCTGTGAGCTGTGACACCACAGCACTCCACTGAGGGTGACAGGGTGAGACTCTGTCTCTTAAAAAAAAAAAAATTCCTCAATGAATTATACCTAACACATCATTTAGGAGGTGAGTTAACCAGTGCTTCTATTACAACGGTCATAACTTCTAAGTTAAAGAATCTAGAGCTTATTGTGATCTTTGTATCAAGCAAAACATTAAAAAAAACCCAACCTTTTCCTAGTAGATGTGCTGTTACTGCTATTTCTTTTTGTGTGACCTTGCTGTTAACCTTTACCCCCAATAATAAGGGATATTAAATAGCACTTCCCCCTCCTTCCACCTCTATTCCTTGTTATGCTGGTGTGAGCATCAAGAGACCCCTTGATGTGAGCACAGGTGTTGAATTTCTGCCCCTCATGCCCATAGCAGCATCTTAGGGTATTCAGAGACTGGAGTCTAGTTTGCCCAAGAGTGCAATCCCTGCATCCTAGGAATGCAAAGATGGATAGGTGGCATGATTTATCCAACTTCTCAGGCATTACCTGGGCTGTGTCATGTCAAAACATGTTTCCATCGCTCTGTGGTACAAGGGTGTATGCCTCAGAAAACCCCTATCCCTAAGACAGCTAGTGCTAACACATGATTTGTTCTTAATTTTAATTTAGAATTCTGTGATTAAAAATGATTTTCTGCATTTCCATAAAATGTTTTCATGAAAGAAATTTCAAGGAGATTTTTTTTTCTTTTTTGTAGTTTTTGGTCAGGGCTGGGTTTGAACCTGCCACCTCTGGCATATGGGGCCAGCACCTGACTCCTTTGAGTCACAGATGCTGCCCTCAAGGAGATATTTTAAGCATAACTGATTTTAACCTGGAAACAAAATACAACTATTAACATATTTTTTTGAGACAGAGTCTCACTCTGTTGCCCTGAGTGGAGTGCCCTGGCATCACAGCTCTTAGCAACTGCAATCTCTTGAGCTCAGGAGATCCCCTTGCCTCGTTATTCTGAGTAGCTGGGACTATAGGCACCTGCCACAATGCCCAGCTAGTTTTCCTATTTTTTATGGAGACTGGGTCTTGCTCTTGCTCAGGCTGGTCTTGAACTCCTGGGCTCAGGCAATCCACCCACCTTGACCTCCCAGAGTGCTAGGATTATAGGCGTGAGCCACCACGATGGGCCTTAACATAAATTTCAAAAATAGATCATTGCCATTTTATATTGTTTACTGAATTCACAAAATTTGAAATTTTCAACAAAAAGAAATTACCAATATTTCCTGTTAATGATATATCAGTTCACGAAAGCCCTTTCAGTATGAATTCTGAGTCCACGGAACTTAACATTTTCAAAGTATGATCTGGATATAACTAATATCTAGGAGGAATTTTCATCTGTGTCTGTGCTGGTTGTGTGAATTAATGTGTGCATTATTGAAAGTAGTGCTATAATTCCCATTAATCTCAGTGACAGTTTTTCTTGAAGTAAGGAGGGGCAGCCAGTGGGTCAGTGTTCCATGGACAACAAACTGGGAATCACTGACTTAAAAGGCATAATGGAATGTGTGAGCCATGTGTCAATGATAAAGAGATATTTTTTGGGAACGAAGTTTGGCAGTGTAGGCAGCGTGATGGAGATTAAGCAGAGTCAGAAACATTGAATATTCAGGTGTTTCTTGTCTCCTCGGGTTTAGTAATAGAGACAAATGTGCTGTTTTCTCTATGGGAAGCTTATCTCCTGTGTAGGGACCGTCACTTGAATCATGATAAACATCCTAATAGGACTTGCCTCAGTGTCCTGCGTAGAGAGAGGGCTGTGGTCAGGTTCAGGAACCTGGATGGTCAGATTCAGTAACCCTAATTGAATAGTCAGGAGTTCCTAAGGAAGACAAGCTCAACTGGTGCATTTTTTACGGTTGAAACAACTGCCCGGCATAGTGGCAGTGTTGGCAAGCCTAAGGACAAAGAAAGCTGAAAGGACAGACAGGGCAGCTGTAAGCAGCTTTACATACTGTGCAAAGGAGGTGTCAATAACTGAAGTGGCCAAAAGTTGAAAACAGCTCAAATGTCCATTAACGAAGAATAGATAAATTGGGTCATGTGTAGTAAATGGAGATAGAGCAAGACACGTGAACGAGCTATAGCTGTGCGCGTCAGTGGGGGCAGCTTGGAGCCAGATGTTTGGTGAAAGAGCAGATCACTGACGTGTCATCAGATACGCCTCCTTTCATTTCACTTCTGCCATTAAAAAAATTCTGTCAGCCAGGCATGATGGCTCGCGCCTACAATTCTAGCATGTTGGGAGGTTGAGGTGGGATTGCTTGGGGCCATGAGTTCAAAACCAGCCTGAACAACATAGTGAGACCCCATTTCTACAGAAATAGAAAAATTAGCCAGATAAGGTGGTGCACCCATAGTCCCATAGTCCCAGGTACTTGGGAGACTAAACCAAAAGGATTTCTTGATGCCCAGGAATTAGAGGTTGCAGTGAGCTAAAATGATGCCACTATAGACAATCCCAGACAAGAGACCAAGACCCAGTCTCAAAAAATAAATATGTATTGTATTTATTTTTAAATAATAAAAAATATAAAAACATTCTGTCCAACAATTTTCTGATTAGGAATCCATACTACACGGTAAATGCACACACTAACACATAAAAGCAAGAAAATATTAAACCTAAATTTTAGGAAAATGGTTATCTTTCTGAGAGGAAGGAAGGAGTTGGAAACCAGCATTCGGGGACATTTCAAAAGTATTGGCCTTATTCTGTACCTTAGACTAAGCAGTAGGTACTTTGGAATTAGTTCTGTTTATATTCTTCACTCTCTAATCTATATATTAAAATAATTGTACATCTCTGTTGAAAATTTAATAAAAGCAATAAAAATTATTCCTGTCCTAAAATGAATTACCCAAATTAGCTTTGCTATTTCAAGAAAAAAATAACATAGGGTGAGTCTCTAATTTTAATATAATAGAAAATTAAATTGTTAAAATTTTTCTGATGCTCAAAAAATTAATCTGAAGGTTAAAAAAAATTCTAAACCATTTTCTTTTTAAACTGGAAATAAAGAAGTGAAGTGAAAATACTCAGGCATCAGAGACAGCAAGGCTGGATGGCTGAGAACTCGAAAGCTCCTGATTGTATTGTGGGTTCATAGCTTTGGCCACAGAGGAGACTTCACCTTTCCGTTTAACGGACAAAGCAAATGTAAATTTGTTCTCCATCACAATACATCCAGTATCAAATTTAGTAAGAGAAAATTGCACTAAGAGCTGGATTTTAGGCTTAACTCTGTGACACTCTCTTTTTTTGTACAGAATTGATCAGTTCAAACTGAGAGCTCATAACAGGGAAAATGACACAGTCTGCTTTTGCCTTGTTCTAAATTTTAATGGTGCCAGGGCCTGCTCTGACACTAATTTCACAGTCGCTGTGCCCGCTCATTGTGTAGCAGGAGCCAGCGTTCTCCCTTTGCTTCCCTGTGAGCAAGGCAGCTGCAGGACCAAGTACGTTCAGTATTAATCATTGCAGTTTCCCAGGTAGCCCTGTGCAAATGAAATAGACTTTAGATGAAGAAAAAGGATCATCTGGGTAAAATGTAAAAATGTAAAATGTTACCTTGACTTATTCCCTTTGGCAGATACCTTCCCTGATATTGTTGAATCATCTTCCTCTTTCTTTCTTTCTTTTCTTTTCTTTCCTCTTTTTCTTTGTATTGCAATGGAAACAGGGCCAGGATTATGAGAATGTGGATAGTCCTTTCTGTGTCCCTAAAGAACGGGTCCTAACTTCATCTGCTATTAAGTGATGTTTAAAAATACTTTCAACATGATAAGTTGAACCTTAATTGGATTCCTGTATGGAAATCTTCATAATGTGTGATTATAAAAGTGCTTAATCACACTACCTCAACATGGCTTTTATCACCGACACGAAACTGTCACCATTCAGATTTTTCAATATTGTTCCCTCTTAAAAACATATCACCTGATGTGACCTGTCATGTTAAATCCCTGGAGACTACCGAGAACAAAGACCATGGTCTTAACTAGTGTGGGAATATGCCACAGCCCCTAGCCCTGGCTCAGCAGAATGTGCCAGCAGAAGCACCACCTCCTATCTTCTCTCTGGGAATCAGGGAATTTGGATCATGCAGCCAGTGTCCCAAATTTTCCAGGGGTTGCCTGAAGAATTGACTTCTCTCTTGCCCATCTTGACCTGGCACATGCTAGACCCCAGAGGGTTACACAGAACAAAGATAGCAATTTGAAGTAGTGTGTGGACATTCACTACAAATCCTCTCTTTTGCTTAGCACTAAGCAAGTGGGGGGGGGGGAACCCAGCCCCCTTGGGAGAGAAAAGGTTAGACTATATGTCAGATTTTCCAGTTTCCCCAAAGGAATATTATATAGCCACAAAAAAGAGGTGGTGGCAGGTGACTAATGTTTCTCTCACCTGTCTAGGAATGCTAATGGCATTTTGCATGCACTATAGACCTGTGAGTCACTAAGCAAAGGGTGGTAGTTTGGATTAGCATGAACACTTCTGAGGCCTGCAGAATCCCTGGCTTGGCTGGCGAGTGAGAGTCTTCTACAAAAGACCAATCCTGGAAGACTAGAGGATGCATAGATACCATCTTCAAGTCAGGAAAAATGAAGAAATGGGAAAATATAACTAAGAAAAAGAAACAAGATAAAACTGAAGAAACCATCTCTACTATAACAGAGATATATTAACTCCTTGCTAGAGAATTAAAAATATTTTTTATAATCATGCTCAGTGAGCTCAGAAGAACGTAGATAAACAGTGAAAATTTCAATGAAGAGGTTGAAAATTTTAAAAAAAAAACTATAGAGAAATCACAGTGCAGAAAAATACAAAATCTGAAATGAAAAATTCAAAATATAGATTCCATAGCAACTCTGGTCAAACAGTAGAAGTAATAAGTAAACCCAAAGAAAAGTAATTTAAAATCACCTAGTCAGAGGAACAAAAAGAAAAAAGAAGTACCGAAAATGAGGTGACTTATAGGATACCATATGGTGACCAATGTATGCATTATGGGAGTCCTACAATAGAAGAGAGAAAGGACCAAAACCTTATTTAAAGAATAATGGCTACAAACTTCTCAAATATGGGGAAGAAAATGGCATCTAGATCCAGGAATCCCAAAATATACTAATAAAATTAATCCTGTGATGCCATGGAACTCTACCAAGGGTGATAAAGTGAGACTCTGTCTCTACAAAAAAAAAAAAACAAAAAAAAAAGTAATCCAAAGAGTTCACACAGAGATACATCATAATAAAATCATCAAAATTTAAACACAAAACACTTGCAAAAGTGAGAATTTTGAAAGCAGCAAAAGTGTCTTATCATGTACAGGGGAAAATCCATAAGACTATAAATGGATTTTTTAGCAGAAATGCTGAAATTCAGATGGAAGTAAATCACAGTAATTTTAAAACTCTGCTAATCAAAAATAGTATACTTGAAAAAACATGTTCCTCAAAAAAATAAAAATAAGCAAACAAACAAAAAAAGAAACAATTCAGTAAAGTTTCAGGCTACACAACACAACAAATACAAAAATCAGTAGCACTTGTGTATGCCAACAGTAAACAATCTGAAAAGGAAACCAAGAATGCAATTCTATTTATAATAGCTACAAATAAAATAAAATACTTAGAAATAAACTTAAGCAAAGAAATGAAATATTTATATAATGAACACTGTAAAATACTGATGAAATAAGTTGAAGAGGACTCAATAAATGGAAAGATAATCCACACTAATGAATTAGAAGAATAAATATTTTTGAAATGTTCTTACTACTCAAATAAGTCTATAGATTCAATACAATCCCCATCAAAATATCAATGATATTCTTCCCAGAAATAGTAAAAGTAATTCTAAAACTCATATGGAACCACAGAAGACCCATACTAGCCAAAGCCATTCTGAGCAAAAAGAACAAAATTGGAGAAGTCACATTACCTGGTCTCAAAGTATACTACATAGCTATTGTAACTAAAACAGCACGGTAGTGGCATAAAAATAGACACATAGACCAATGGAACAGAATATAGAACCCAGAAATAAGTTCACACATCTGTGCTGAACTTAACTTTGATGAAGTTGCCCAGAACATGCAGTGGGGACAGAACAGTCTGCTTATGTCTTAATCAGTAGTGGTGGTAAAACTGTATATCCATTTGCAGAAAAATGAAACTAGACACTTATCTCTTAACATATACAAAAAAATCAAATCAAAATAGATCAAACACTTAAATCTAAGACCTGCAACTATGGAACGTCTAAAATAAAACACTGAAGCATATTGGCCTGGGCAATGATTTCTTGCATAATATACTTAAAGTGCAGGCAACCAAAGCAAATTTAGACAGATGAGATCACATCAAGTTAAAATGCTGCTGCACAGAAAAGGAAATAATCTACAAAGTGAAATACAGCCCACAGAATGTGAGAAAATATTGGCAAATTACCTGTTTGACAAAGGATTAACTATAACATATAAGGAGCTCCAACAACTAGATAAAAAAATAAAGAAAATAGTAAAATGATTTGAATAGACATTTCTGAAAAGAAGATTTGGAAATGCCAGCAAATGAGAAAATGTATATGAGAAAATATTCAACATCATTGGTTATCCAAAAATTATAAATCAAAACTATAATGCGATATCATCTCATTTAAATTAAAACAGATTTATAGAAAGGACAGAGAATTAAGAAACACTGGTAAGGATATGGAGAAAGGGGAACTTTTGTACACTGTTGATGGGAATGTAGATTAGTGCAACCCCCATAGAGAACAGTATGGAGATTTCTCAAAAAACTTGAAATTGAACTACCATTTGACCCAGAAATCCCACTATTGAGTACATATCCAAAGGAGAGGAATTAAGTATATCAAAAAGATATATACATTCCCATGTTTATTGTAACACTAGTCACAAAAGATAAGACTTAGAATTAATCTATCAGTGGATGAATGGGTAAAGAACTGTGAACATATACACAGAGGGATACTATATAGACACAAAAAGAGTAAAGTCCTACCATTTGCAACAACATGTATAGTACTGGAGGATATTAAGTGCAATAGGCCAAACACAGAAAGATAAATATCTCATGTTTCCACTCATATGCAAAGGTTAAGTATTAAAAACACTTGGTTTCATGAAGACAGAGCGTGGAATGATGGTTACCAGAGGCTGGATGTGTAGCAGGGAGGGTTTATAAAATGGGAATGGTTAATTGGTATAAAGAGATAGCTAGAGTAGATGATATTTGATAGCACAACAAAATGACTATAATTTGCAGTAAGTTAGGATATACTTTAAAATAATGAAAAGTGTGAAATTGGAATGTTCCTAATACAGTCACCAATTACTCTGATCTGATTAATTCATATTGTATTCCTGAATCAAAATATCACATGTACCCTGCAAAGATATACAACTTTCAGGTACCTATAATAATTAAAAATAATTTAAAAAATTAAAATAATAAAATTGCCACCTTATGATAGACTGCTATGTTTTTTGTAATGACATTATTATCATGAAGAAAATACCTGTAATAATACATAAAAGGAAACTAGAAAGGAATAAAAGTATATTATTACAATAAAATCAATAAAACACAAAGAAAGTCATCAAGAGAGGAAAAGGGGGAAAATAAACAGAAGAGACACTGAAAACAATCAACAAAATGGCAATAATAAATCCCTTCCTATCAATAATTACGAATGGGTTGATCTCTCCAATTCAAAGTTGTAGTTTCTTAATGGATGACAAAACAAGATTAAGTGATATTCTGTTTATAGTTGCCTCAATTTTAGATTTACGTAAACAGGTTGGCTGGCCATTAAGGTTTAGGAAAAGATACTCTATACAAATGGAACCAAAAGCAAATGGGGCTGAGATAGTTATATAATACATAATAGATTTCAAATTAAGAATCATTACAAGAGATAAAAAAAGAATACTATGTAATGGTAAAAGGATTAATTCACCAGGAAGATATAACAATTATAAATATATATGTACCCATCAACATAGCACATAAACATGTGAAGCAGACATTGATAGGACAGAAAAGGGAAATCGTAATACAATAATAGAAGGGGACTTAAATACCCTGCTTTCAACAATGGATAGAAAACCCATCCAAAAAATACAAGAGAAAGGATGAACTTGAATAATACTACAGACCAAATAGCTCTAACAGACCTGACAGAATATTCTATCCAACAGAACATACATTATTCTGAAGCACACATTTAACATTCTCCAGGATACGTATTCTCCAAATACGATTGAAAATCATACCAAGTACGTTTGCCAACTAAAATCAGTAGTAGAAAGAAAACTTGGAAATTCACAAATGTATGAAAATTAAGCAATACACCAAAAGAAAAATCAGATAATATTTCAAGGCAAATGCAAACACAACATGCCAAAACTTAGGAGATGCAGCAAAAGCTTACTAGGTTTATAGCCATTAATGCTTACATTATAAAAGTAAAAATAATCTCAAATAACTTAACACCTCAAGGAACTAGAATATAATTTTTCTGCATCGATACAAAAAAAGCATTCAACAAAAATTCAAAACCATTTCATGATAAGAACTCTTAGTGTACTAGGGGTAGAGGAAAATTACCTCAACATAATAAAGACCATATATGAAAATCCCCTGGCTAACATCAAACACTATGGGAAAAACTGAGATGTTTCCTCTGTAAAGCAAAGGCAAGGACGCCTACTCCTACTACTTCTATTCAACCTAGTAGTGAAAGTCATACATATCACAAAGGAAGAAATCAAATAGTCTCTGTTTGAAAACGACATGATTTTACATGTAGAAAATCCTAAAGACTCCTCCCAGAGTCTATTATAACTAATAGACAGATATAGTAAAGTTTCAGAATAAAAAATTAACAAAAATCAGTTGCTTTTCTGTATGCTACCAACAAACTATACGAAAAGGAAATTAGGGGGAAATTCACATTTATAACAACATTAAAAGAAATAACTTAGAAATAAATTTAACTAAAGAGGCGAAATACTTGAACATGAACAACTATAAAACATTAATGAAAGAAATTAAAGAAGATACTAAAAAAATGGAAAGGTACCATATGTTATGGAATAGAAATACTTTTAATAAAATGTCCATACTAAAAAAAATAAAAATAAAATAAAATGTCCATACTACTCAATATAGTAATCTATAGCAATTCCTATCAAAATCTCTGTGGCTTGTTTTATAGAAATAGACAAAAATTCTAAAGAGACAAAAAAAGAATACTGTGTAATGGTAAAAGGATCAATTCACCAAGAAGATATAACAATTATAAATATGTATGCATCCATCAACATAGCATATAAACATGTGAAGAAGACATTGAAAGGACAGAAAAGGGAAACAGTAATACAATAACGGAAGAGGACTTAAATACCCCACTTCCAACAATGGATAAAAAAGCAGCATGAATTCTAAAATTCATGTGTAAGCATAAAAACCCTTAAATACCCAAAACAATCCTAGGAAAGAAGAACAAAGCTGAAGGCATCATACTCCTGATTTCAAAATATGTTACAAAGCCACAGTAATTAAAACAGTAAGGTATGGACATTAAGGCAGACATACAAACCAATGGAACAAAGTAAAGAGCTGAGAAATAATAAATAATCAGTCTATGTAGTTGACTGATCTTCAACGAGGATGTCAGGATCACACAGGGTGGAAAGATTGCCTTTCCACAAACGGGAGATGGGAGAACTGAGTATCTACATGTGAAAGAATGAAACTGAACTTCTTTTACTTCATATGCAAAAATCAATAGAAATGGGTGAAAGACTCAAATGTAAGACCTGAAACTGTGAAACTCCCCTAGAAAAAAATACAGGGGAAATTTTATGACATTGGTCTTGGTAATAATTTCATAGATAGGATACCCAATGTATAAGCAACAAAAGTAAGATAGACAAATGGGCCACATCAAACTAATCTTTCTGCAGAGTAAAGGAAACAAAAGAATAAAAAGATGACAGAATGGAAGAATCAAAGGAACTCCTACACACAATAGTGAAAATGTTAACAACCCAACTAAAATATGGGCAGATAAGTTGAATAGACGTATCTCCAAAGAGATGTACATGTGGCCAGCAGATATATGAGAAGATGGTCAGCATTAATCATCCAGGAATTTCAAATCAAAATCACCATGAGTTGTCACATCACACCTGTTAGGACAGTTATTTAAAAACAAAAGACAATATGTTGGCAATAATGTACAGCAATTTGAATCCTTATGCACAGCTGGTGGAAATGTTGCAGCCTTTGAAAACAATATGAAGGAACCTCAAAGAATTAAAAATAGTACTTGGATTTAGCAACCCCACTTCTAAATATTTATCCAGAAGAATTTAAATTAGCATGTGAAAGAAACATTGTCACTTCCTGACTATTCACAAGAAGGAGATGTATAAACAGCGTAAATGTTCACCAGTGCGTGAACAAAGAACATGGGGTTTATATATACAAGGATATATTGTTCCAGCTTAAGAAAGAAGAAAATCCTGCAATATGTGACAACATGAACCTTGAAGACATTATGCAAAGTAAAATAAGCCAGTCACAGAAAGATAAATACTGCATAATTCCACTTACATGAGGTATCTAAAATAGTCAAACTTACAGAAGGAGACAGCACAGTTGTGGTTACCGGGGAAGGCCAGATGGGGGATTGCTAATCAGCAGGAATAAAGTTTCAGTTAGGCACCATGAGTAAGTCCTACAGGTCTGCTGGAGGTTAGGGGGCTACAGTGAAACTGAAGAGGTGACTGTTGGAAGCGCCACGTGAGAGGTTAGCAAAGGGACTGGCCTGTGTCCCGCAGATGCCTGAGTGAGAAACCCAGGCTCATGGAAATCAGCTAAAACATTTTCATTGTGTTCTGTTTTCTTCCAGAAATGCTGATCAATTCTTGAGGATATGTATAGATCTCACATATGTGCAGTATAATTAGAAATTTGAAATAAGTAGTGCTCACAATTAACTTGTGGGTAATCATCAAGTCACACAGATGGAGGAGTCAGGTTGCTAACAGTCCAACACCAGATCTCATGGACGACTTTAATATTTAACTCAACTCCCATGTGACATTTTCAGTTCCATCGACGTCTCCAGATAAACAAAACCTAAAATGCGAAAGCCTTTGTGAAGAGCTTGGAGACTTATCCTGCTGGGTGCAGTTGGTAAAGGATTTAAATCTCCATCACAGTTGTGTCTGCGATGACATCCACGTTCCTCGCTTGGTACAAGATGCTTCTCGTGCTATGCTCACGAACTTTAACCAGGTCCTTGAGAATCCCAGTGGGAAAGGAAGGCAGCTATTATTTCCCTCATTTCTCAAAGGAGACTCACAGTCATTATATTATGGTGCTATTATATCTGCCAAATATTTATTGAGCATCTATGGGGTGAGTAATTCAAAACTTCTGAGTTAAATATTGTCCCAGAGAGCATGGAGAACTTGCCACTACCCAGAGACGTATGATCATTATGCGAATAACTCTTTTTTTAAAAAAAAAAATAATATGTTTTGTTGTGAGACAGTGTTGTTGTAGTAGGGGCTAATTTTTTTTTTTTTTTTTTTTGCAGTTTTTGGCCAGGGCTGGGTTTGAACCTGCTACCTTGGGTATATGGGGCCAGCGCCCCACTCCTTGAGCCACAGGTGCCACCCGCAAATAATTCTTTTTATTAGATATGAACAGGGGGGTAACTTTTGTGAGAAAAATAAACATCCCATGAGATTCATAAGGAAAGAAAAATTTGAGCATGAGGTTTGGAATCAAAAAGTTACCTTGAGTAAGAATTACATCTCTGAGCCTCAGTTTCTTGATTCATGGAGTCCAGTTGCATTGGGCTGTCCATCTTACCTTTGTTTGCAATTTGCCTACCACTTGCACTATAACCTTTGCCATGTTACCAAAACTTTCTATACTTGGTTTTCTTTCTCAGTAACTAGGACTCATAGTATCACCTCTGAGGTGGATATTAATGAGATAAAGCCTCCTGGTTTCTGTTGCCTAGTCAATGCTCAGTGTGTGTTAGCTGCCGTCATTATTAAACTGCTAATAATAGAAAGTTGGAAACTCAAAAAAGATGTGATTGGCAGCATGACATTGAATAGGTTGGACCAGTGGGTAGAATTATGATTGACAGGGAGGGGGAAAAAGGCACAACTTGAAATGGAGAGTGTGCTAAAGAGTATCACGTTCTCATCTCTCTTACCACATGCTGTTGGCAGGCTAATGGACATTGAACTAGTTGTTTAACCTACTTTTTTCAAGTACCTGGATGTTAGTGTCAAAAACAAATGATCTGTAATGTCTCAACCTTTGTAATGAAGAGAGGGAATAAATGCCCTCTCTGGGATCCAAAAGCAGGATAATGACCATGGGTGAAAATTATAGGAGGTCAGGACTCAGCCCTGGATATGGAAGTTACAGCACCAGTGGAAATCTTCACAGTGCAACAGTGTATCACGCACAGGACCCTCACGGAGGGTGCTCCTTCTCAGGCATGACACCGGTCCAGAGCGTTCTTGCCTTGGTGAGAGATTTAAACCTAGTAACTTCTAGGATCCCAAGAGATTTAAGACTTTAAGCTTTCTAAACCATTTCATGTTCAAAATGCCCTTAAAAATGAAAATGGCTGAAAATAGAATTTGCTTGAATTCTGAATGTTAAATGGCCAAGAATTAAAGTCAAATTTGGCATAAGATGATACCAATGAATTCCTGGGATATAGAAAAAACATGGGAATTTTATCCTTCCCTCTCCAAAAAACTGGATGATTAGATGATCCTGGGAAGCTATTCTGAGGTTCAATACTGGCAAAGCAGTCTGCTGAAAAGGAGGGGCCCATCGGTTTAACATTCCCATCAAATGAACATTTCAGAGTTATAATCATATCTGAGATTTAAATGAAAGCTAATGCTTCTATAAAAATTTTACTGAAAAGTACATTTCTCTTACTTCTTCCATCCACCAGACTCTTCTGTTCCACAAGTAGGACGAACTGATTGAAAGGATGGTGTGTTAGAGGAAATTTTAAATCATTAAATATGTACAGCCATAGCCTTGCTTACATAAAACCCAAACCCAGAAATCTTAACTGTAACAACATGTTTTAGTGACTCTAAGCATATTTGCCACGCTAACGTTCTTACTTCATATCACATTCTTATTTTTAAAGATTAATCTCATTTAAAAAGTTTATCTTCCTCCACAGATATCCACACCTCATATTTATAGTGAAAATGGTATTGTTTCTTTGGAATATATTTTATTGATCTAGCGTTTCTCAAATGTTTCCAGCATGCATAGCAACCTCTTAGCTTAATGCTGGAGGAAAAAGATTCTGTTAGCCATCACCGTGTTACTTCAGAATTAGCAGTCTGTGTGCATGGTCTGTGGCAGTCCATTACGTCCACCTGTCACCGTGATGCTCTGTGTTGCCGGGCAGAATACCTGCTCTATGGCAGGGGACCAATAAATACTCAGTAAATGTCGAATAGCCACAAGTTTGGTCTCAAAGGTCAAGGGAGAAGAACTTAAACTCAAAAAAGATAAGAGAAGTTTAGTCATTCATCTATTTCGCTGTTTCTAATCACTCCTCAATTCCCTGGCAGTAAAGGTGCCACCTCATCAGAATAGATCCACCAAGGGGGCAACAGGGCTGATCGAGGCTTCATCTGGGTCCTGGGTTGGCAGCAAATCTCAGAACACAGACCCCAGTGCCTGGGAAGACAGTCTAAAACCTGGGAACCCTTTCTCCCAGCAGAACTCCCTTTACCTCTTGGGTTAAGGTAAATGAAGAAATGATCAGACTATCTTAAATAAGATCTTTTTTTTTTTTTTCCCATGTTGCCTCCCTGGTTGTTCTGGAAGTTGGACCCATGGGTCAGTTTCTCCAGCTTCACTTTGAAACGAGCTTCCTGACCACACGTGTAGTAATACAGAAGCGATTCAGTTTTCAGCTTCTTTAGTTTTCATCTTTCAGCATCACAATATTCACATTGTACAGTAAACGAGGGAGACATGATCAAGACAGATAAAGAGCTTCATGGTGAACTCGGAGATGTTTATCCTCAGATTTCTCAAACTATCATCGCCTTGCTGGCTCTGGGCATCTTGGGACATTATATCGAGAAATACTGGTGAAGCCTGGATGTCAGGGTGTCATTTCAGTGATGCTATGGTTTTGGTGGGGCCCTCTGCTCAGTGACCATAATCAATGGACATGAACCTGCTGAAATCACAAAGATTGCAAATATCCAACAGGAGAGGGTGAAGGGAGCTATTTATTCTAACTAAAATATGGCAAGGTATCACAGGATTGGTTTTACTTATTTGAAAAATGAACGGAGAAATCTTGAATAATATTTTTGAATAAATACAGACAAAGGCTTCTGTGACTCCTCACACCTGTCTTATAATTAGGACACCTGGGTTAGGTCCTAAATGATGATCTAGTGTGCCCTAAACAGATCAAAGTAGGGAATAAGGACCGACCTAAATTAGACAGTTTGCATTAAGAGCAGCAAGAACTATGGGAGAGGAGCCAAGTGCTGGACAAACTGCCTTAGAGTAGAGGAAAGGGCTTCAGCGGCAGAATGGAGATACCGCCGCAGTGGGCATCTCTGCTGCCTAAGTGGCTTCCCCCCATTTCTTTAGTTTCATCAGTTTGTCAAGAAGCATGTGACCTTGACAGCCCGATCAATTAATTGATGAAGATGTGAACTGTGAGGATAAGGATTACAATGATGACCATTATCACAGTGTGTGATAAACGCTGTAATGGACTGTCATTCTTCTAGGCCACCAAATTTTCTCACCAGGAGGGCCGCTTGTCATGAGCTGAGATTATTAGCCGAGCACAGGATTTCCAAATTCTCTCAGAGAAGCTGATATTTGTGAAGACAATGCAGAGCTTCAGATATAGTCAGTCCCTCCTCAAATGTATATTCATGTTTCAATATGCATCTGTGTATGTATAAAAAATGACTGCCACTCCTACCCGTGTTATCTCATTTCAGCTTTAGAAAATGTGAGGCATGCATTTTCATCACCCTTTTATACACCAAGAAACAAAGACTCAAGGAGTGCTGACTTGTTTACAGAGAGTACAGAGGTACTCATCAGAAGCAGCAGAATTCAGATCTGCGGGTCTGGAGGGAGTCCTGTTCCATGTAAGGGAAGGAAGAGCAGCTGAATGTTACAGTTTGAATGGGAGGTCAAATATTATCACTGTCAGCTTCCCCAGCTGGATGGCAAAGTCACAGCACTGGTGGTTAGGAAATTGTATCTACACAGAGTTGACACATGTCCTCATACCAGAGCTGAAAATAGTTACAGACAAACACTCAGTGTGTGACCCAGTATCTCATCCTCAACAAGCCTCAGTGTTCTTATCCATCTTATCCACACTTACTACAATACCTGTTGAATACACTCACAGCGAGAGCAATATAAACAACGACTTAGGCAATGATGAGGGAGCAGAGAGCCTGGGATGGTGAGCAAATGACCATTATTGTCAGCTGAAATGTTATTATCACTGATGTTATTCAAAGGGTGCATCTTGTGCCAGCGCTGCAGAGAATTTCACGCATGCATACGCATACATGCGTGTATGTGAGATGGACACATATGTGCACTTACCTCTTAGGTCTCATGTAGCTATATTATGTGGCAGAAGGTGGACCCTGATTCTCCTTAATTCTGTGAGTTGTGTGACCACAAAGACAAGACATTACAGCATTTATTGTAAAAATAGGCACCATGCCAGAGTGAAAAGTGGCACAGACTGAAAGATAGGGGCCGATTAAAAGAAAAAAAAGTTTCAGGGCAAAGACTCTCGAAGGAGAGAGAAATTGACACGTTTGTGGATGTTCTGTGACACAGGCTGTATTTAGCCCCTCTATTGCCTCCTGCCAGTTGATTAAGACGGGGAACATTCTCCGAGTTGTGTGAGGGAAGCACAGCTGTCGTGTTCAGGAACTTGAGCGAGAAACGTATGCTTCCTGCCAAGCTTTTCACTGGGTACAAGCTCCAAGCTTCACAAAAACAGAATGGTTTTAAAAATGATTGGAAGGATTCATTCTTTCTGACAGATGGAAAGTATCAGAGACTGGGGAAGGGTGCCTGTGTGTGCAGCGCATATGTGTATATGTGTGTGTGGACGCCCACGCGCACAGCGCATGTGGTGGAGGGGCTGCCAGTCAACTTGGAACTTGACTAAGAGCCTTGGGCCTCTCTGCTAACCATGTTGTGTTTTTTCACAAACCAATTTTCCCTAATGAATAATAATCACAGTCATTTTCCCAGGGCCTTGAATGGGTGAGGACTAAGGATTTTCCCTGGCCTTAGCATATTTATAGTTTAATAGTTTATAGAACCTATTTCAAAAGTTTAAAACACCCACATACACAAACACAAAAAATTCACAAACATACAATCTTGCCAGCCTGCCGTTATAAACCCACAAAACGGCACACCTACTCAGTTTTTATAACAAGAAAAACGGACTGAGTTTTTGCTTTAAAGAAGATATTAAGGAACTTCTCAGAAAAAAAAAAAAAAGAATGAAAACTGAGATGAATTTTTCCCTCTAGATTTGTCTGTTCTTGGCTATTTTAATCTCGCCGCCCATGTGACAGGATTAGACCAGTCAAGGTAACTACAGCAATAGTCTGCGCCAAGCGGCCCGCAGCCTGCAGTCTTGCCGGCAGCCAGCGTATGGTCACCTCCCTCTTTGCAGGTCAGCAGTTGACAGAGGTTTCTTGTGCTTGATGTGGCCAATGATGAAGGGCCATTTTGTGGGACAGGCTTTCATGTTTCTGAATCTTAAAGATAACTCAGGGAGTGAAACATTGGTGTGGCTGGAGTCAGAAGTTGTACATGTGAGCTCATCATCAGAGGATCATCCTTGGGATAACTTGTCTTGGCTGCCGGTTGGATACCAGCTCATCAGCATCTGCTCTGCAGTGAAGGGCTGGCAGCACCTGTTTTCAGGCCAATAAAGCCCCCAAAGGCTGGAACCCAGGTGTGTTGATGCTTAGAAGCATCCCGGCTATGACAGCAATCCCTGTGCATATAAAGTAATAAATATCACTAGCATAAATGGAATTACAGTTGTCACTTTAGCATTCAGAAGAGCTACTCAGAGGGAAAGTAAATGCATATGGCCTGAGGGAGAAGCACGATTTCGGATTCTAAGATTTGGACCTAATCCCGTAACACTAGGACAAAGGTATCAGTAAGAATTCATTGTTCTTAATGATTTATTGTCATCAGTGGTAGGATACTCTTCTATTGAGAAGAGAGAAACAGACTAAGTAAACCTTGCAATTGGAGAAACATGGAGTATAACTGGGCTGCACACCAGCCTTTTCCAGGATGAGATCATTAGATCAAGGCCCTCATCTGCTCCTGTAGACGCCTGGCCGATGAAAGGGTAAACCACTCCTTCATGAAAATAATATCTTTTGGATCCTCTATAATTTTTAAAACAATATTCAAGGCATAAAATGCAGTTACTGAGCATATGGACAGATAGGGTCAAATAATTGATAAAAGAAAGAAAAAAAGACATAAAATACAGATTGATTCACAAGTTAGCCAGATGCTAAGTTTAGCAGAAAAGACATTCGAGGGACTGTAAATTATCTATTAAAAAATAAAGAAATAATCAAAGAGGTGCATAAACAGATATAGAGTTAAAATAGAATATTGGAACCTACAAAAATTAAAACAATTAATATTGTTAGAAGTCAAGAGAGTAGGGACTGAGACTTTCTTTTTGGTGGAAAGAGCAAGGGCTGGGAGAGGGGAATCAGAAGTGGGAGATGGTTGCTCTTCCTGCAGCATGTCAGGGTGTCAGGCATAGTCATGCTGTAAAAATGCAGTGAGCTGCACTCATTATTTCTGTGCAGAATTATATAATTATAATCCTAATTAATAGAAAATAAATACAAATTATAAACTTATGAATAAAATTATATAAATGTGTGGCGTATGCTAAGTGGATGGGAGACGCAGTTACAAGTCAAATATCCATTGATACAAGATGATGGTCAGTGTTATGTAACAACTGTGTATCTCAAGTGTTGATACACCATACACACAACTTGTAATAGCTGGGTTATTGCACCACACTGGTCGTTGTCTTAATGACTGACTGGTTCACCTCAGAAAGTCAGAAAATAACACAGAATAACCCCCCAATAAATCACAGTAGGAAGAAAATAATAAATACAAGAGCAGCAATGAATGCTAAATAAAATAAACTGAAAAAAGAGAAAACTAAGCCTAAACTGTGTTTATTTAAAAAAATCAGTAACAAAACTTACAAAATTCTAGGAAGATTGTTCAGGTAAACGCTGAGCTAATACAACTGTATCAGAAATTAAAAGGGTGTCCTATACAAGTTGCAGGTATTAAACAGAGCATAGTAAGAGATTATAAAAATCTTTATAATGTTTGGAAACTGAGAAAAATATCTAGAAATTCCTAAAAAAATAATTTATCAAATGTGCATTAAATAAAATAATTGAGTAGTTCTATGAACATGATAGACGTTTAATCGCTACTGAAATGACTGCAAAGAAATGCAAATGAATTTATCAGTAACTTATAGTCAATATTTAAATTAAGAAACACCAACTTCATATAAAATTTATATATTTCTCTGAGAATATCTCAAAGAGTAGGAAAAAATAATGCTTTCTAATAAATTAAGAAACACCAACTTCGTATAAAATTTATATGATATTTCTCTTTGAGAATATCTCAAAGAGTAGGAAAAAATAATGCTTTCTAATAGGAGGCTATCAAAACCCAATGAGGGCAGTTAAAAAATACATGTAGGTCAATCTTAACTCATGAATACACATGCCAAAGTTTTAGTGAGATAAATGCCAAACCAAATTCTGCTTGTGTGCACATTCTCCTTTCCCCCCATACATTTAGTATAGTCTCAAAGTTTGATGTATTTCTGAAAAACAAGCTTATTTTATCTTTAGAAAACTCCATCCACTATTTGAATGATGAAATGACCAATAAACTTCTCTGTAAAGCACTGGAAAGAGTAAAGCAGAATCTGGGGGCTTTACAGGGCACATGGTCTCTCTGCAGCTACCCACCTGCACCATAGGAGCATGAAAGCAGCTGTGGATGACAATTAGATGATATATTTTATATATATATATATATATAATAAATAGATGAATAGATATATCTGTGTACCAATAAAATATTTTTTAAGAAGCATTGGGTCAGATTTGTCAACTACAGTAATAATTTTTCTTTAAAAAAGTTATGATTATCCTAATAGACACAGAAAAGCATTGGGTAAAGTTCAAAGTTTAAAACTATTAGCAAAAAGGCAGTATTTTCAGAATAGCAGAGTAAGGAATTCAGCAAACCACCTCATCCTCCTCAATGACAACAACAAAGTAGAAATCTCTAAAACCAAAACAAAACAGAAAACACTGGCATTGTCGTGAAAGCATCCTGGAGAAAGGAACGTTCACTCCAGAAAACCCACCAAGTCTCAGAGAGCAGGGACAGTCAGTGTTACGGAGCTGAGATCCAGTCCTCCTCCCCTTCCCCAGTTTGGTGCTGTGGAAGTTGTACTGGGGGTACCTGCTTCAGACAAGTGTGGCCAAGAACACAGGAATCCTGCTCCCCCTAGTCCCCAACCTGGGGCTGTGATCACCTCAGGAGAAGCTGGCTCCTGGGTTTTCCCCTCCAGATCCTTGTTAAAGAAGCTTCAGGTGAGTGGCCATGGCAGAGAACCAGCATCCCTTCCCCTAGGAGCTCCTATGCATAGAGGAAAAACTTGAAGGCAGGTGTTACAGGCCCCAAACTGGGGTTTAAATCACCCCTATGCCTCCTGACTATAGGGTGGAAGCTCCATGCCAGGAGAGGTGATCTGAGCAGACCCAGAGCTGTCACCATTGCTTTCCAAGGCCTGCTCAGAGCAGGTTGCCACTCGAGTTCACAGCCCAGCTGTGTGCAGCGTTGCTGAGGTCTGCCCACAGGGAAGGCAGCCCTTACGTCCATGCGGATGAAGAGCTCACCTGTGTCTGGAACACAGCATTGTGACATCCATGGAGATCTCAAAGAGCACGTGAAAGGAGCTGGTGGCTCCACCACTCGAGCAGAATGGCAAAGCGTCCAGGGTTTAATCCAGAGAATAGTAACAAGAGATTGTCAGCAAGAGCCCTCTTGGGATCTCAGTCATCTCTGAGACTCAGGAGGACTGAATTCACTCAGATGCAATCAGAGCGGGATGTGGGGCCGACCTGAATGCGCCAGCAGGTGTCACATGGACCCGTCACCGGAGGGCAGGTGCATCACTGGCATAAAGAGCTTAAACACAACCTCTGACAAAACTGACTGGAAAATAAGCTGCTCTGATTCAGAGGAGACGCCTAGGAAGCCAGGCATGAAAATAAAATGACACATCCTTGGCAGTCTGGAGGACGGTGTAAACACGTAAAGTTGTGCCCCTTAGGAAGAGACGCGCAAGAGAAGCCACAACTGTCAGTCCCTGGTGGAACATGTGCCACAGACAGTGCCAACTCCCTAACTGGGAAAACAGACTCTAAGTCACACACTCGCTTGATGGTACAGGGTAAAATCTAATGTGCTGAAGAAGCATCGGCACAACCCTTAAACACAGCAAACTGCAGGCAGCCCCTTAGCCAGAGTAAGATAAAGGAAATGAGAAAGCCCAGCTAAGGATCCGAGAGGTTTCACACTATGGGGGAAATCCAATCAAAAGAATCAGCAAGGCCAAGTCACTAAACAAACTAAATATAACCAAACAAAATGATAAACCAATGATGTATCATAACCAATAATATATAATAAACAACAATATGATATTTGTTTATATTTAGGTACTTATTTTTGTATTATAAAGGAATTTTAGCATTTTAACACATTATGGTACAAGAAATTTTATGTAATGAATAATTGACAAATACAGGAACAAATACAAGGAACAAGAAATTTTATATGCTAGTAATAAATAGTACTACCCACGTATAATGGGCATCTTTATTTTTCCCTAAAAAATTTGGACAAAACAGTGTGCATTATACATGGAAAAATACAGTATGCTGTTCTTTCTTCTTTCCCCTTTTTTTTTTTTTTTTTTTTTTTTGGCCAGGGCTGGGTTTGAACCCACCACCTCCAATATATGGGGCTGGTACCCTATTCCTTGAGCCACAGGCACTGCCCCAGGATACTATTCTTAACAATAAATGAGATGTACAAACAAAAGTAGGATGCCTACATGGAAAAAAAAAAAGACAATGGAGATGGAAGCTACCTTTGAAAGGATATAGATGTTAAACTCAGGAGATGAGGGCTTCACGTCAGCTATTACAAATATGTCCAAAAACAAAAGAAACACATACATACAGAAGTAAAGGAACATATGCTGACAATGAATCATCAAACATACACTATCACTAAGGAAACAGGAATTATTAAAAGAACCAATTGGAAATTCTGGAGTTGAAAACTATAACCAAAATGAAACAATTCACTGAGAGAGGTTAATAGATTTGAGCTGACAGAGGACAAAAAGAACCAATACCCTTAAAGAGAGATAAATAGATACTATTCAATCTGAAAAACAGAGGGAAATGAATGAAAAAAAATTAAGCAAATAAATAAATAATTGGAGAGATTTTCATGACCATACTAAGGAAGACTCGGTATTGTTAAAATATTGGCACTTCCCAAATTAACCCACAGACTGAATAAAATGAAAATCTCAGAGGCAAAAGACACAGGAGAATCTCCACTGTTAAAAAAAAAAAGTTGGAAAACCACCTGACATCAGGACTTACTAGAAATCTATAATAAAGACAGTGTGCTTCCTACTGGCAAAAGAACAGTGAAACAAGTAGCATACAAATATACTTACACAGCCGATATTTAACAAAAGAACAAAGGCAATGTAATGGTGAAAGGCCCAAATTCTCAAAAACGGTGCTGAAGTGAATGCTAACTTCTAAATAAATAATAAATAAATAAAAGCAGCTTCACTCAAAATACATCATGTGGAATCGATTAGTATAGAGCACAAATGTCTTAACACAATAACTAAGTAAACGAGATGAGGTATATATTATCCAGTGTGATGTAAGTGTTCCTAATTCTATATGAAATCAATACATTGTACCCCACAAATGCATTAATATATACATGATCTATGTGTTTATGACTTAATAAAAAATAAAAAATAATAATAAAACTGAAAAAACTCCAAAATGCATCATGTGAATGCAAAACCACAGAATTCCTAGAAGATAATGTGGAATATAATTTAACTGACCAGAGATCTTGAAGCAAGATCCATGAAAGAAATAATTGATAAACTGGGTATCACTAAAACTAAACATTTCAGATCTGTGAAAGACACTGTTAAGAGAATTAGAGGATAAGCCGGAGACTTGGAGGAGATATTAGCAAAAGACACAATGCTTAGAAAACCGTTGCCCAAAATACGTAATAAGCTCTTAAAACTCAACATTAAGAAAATCAACAACCTAATTAAACAATAGGCAAAATACTTTAACGAACACTTTATCAAAGACGATAAACCCCTGGTACATAACCACATGAAAAGGCGGTTAGCATAATAAGTCATTTGAAAACTACAAATTGAAACAACAACTCACCAACACAGGTCTGTTAAACTGGCCCCAAATCCAAGCACTGTGACCACAGCAAATACTGGTGGAAACGTGGCCCAGCGGGGCTCCTCATTCCTTATTCACAGGAACGCAAAGTGGTACAGTCATTCTGGAGGATGGTTTGACAGAGTCTTACAAAATTCCTTACACAGCTAGCATACGATTCAGCAGTTCAATTCCTGGTATCTATCCAAAGGAGTCAAAAATATCCACGCAAAAAGTTGCAGTTGACTATCTATGGCAGCTTTGTTGATAATTGCCAAACAATCAAGACTCCTTTCAGTAGGTGAATGGATAAGCAAACTCTGACGCATTCAGACTCTGGACTAATGTATGGACTTTGGGTGATAACGGTGTGTGAAGGGAAGTTTATAACAGATGTGCCAGTGGGGTGCATGACGCCAGTGGTCTGGAAGGACACTGTTGTGTGCTCTGTTGGGAAAAGGATATCTGAAATCATCTGTGCTTTCTGCTCAATTTTGCCATGAATTTAAACTTCTCTAAAGAAGAAAGTCTATATTTAAAAAACAAAGGCACCTTACTGCAATATAGGAGATATGATACGGACCTCACAGGAGTGCCAGTGGTAAAGCAGAGAGAGAGAGAAAGGGACAAAAAAAAAAAAAAAAAATATTTGAAGATGTAATGGAGTTACAAACTTAGATTTGATGAGAAACATTAATCTACATGTCCAAGAAGATTAAAAAACTCCAGAGAGTTGGAAAGAGATGGACATTCACATGTCCACATTATAATCAAAATGATAAAAACCACACATAAAGAGCACAACTTAAAATGTGTTATGAAAAAAGAAACTGGACATGCTCCAAGATTAGCAGCTAACGCCTCATCAGAACAACAAAAAAGTCCAGAAAGTACTGGATTGACACATTTAAAATATTGAAAGTAAAAAATGTGTCCACTGATTTTTTTTTTTTTTAGATAAGCGTCTTACTTTGTTGCCCTTGGTTGAGTGCTGTGGTGTCACAGCAACCTCAAACTCCTAGGCTCAAGCAATCGTCCTATCTCAGCCTCCCAAGTAGCTGTGACTATGTCTGCCACAATGCCTGGCTAGTTTTTCTATTTTTAATAGAGATGGGGTCTCCCTCTTGTTCAGGCTGGTCTCAAAATCCTGCGCTCAGGCGATCTGCCTGCCTCAGCCTCCTCAAGTGCTGGGATTACAGGCTAGAGCCACTGTGTCCAGCCCAGATCTTTTTTAAATGAGGATAAAATGAAGAAAATCTCAGATAAACTAAATCTGGGATAACTCACTGGGTGCCAGACCTTCCTTATAAGAAATATGAAAACAAAATTTTCAAACTGAAAGCAAAGTAACATCAGACAGTAATTGAAATGTACGTGGTAATACAAAAGTGCCAAAAAATGCAATTATGTAGATAATGACTAAAGACAATACAATTGCTCATTTCGTTTCTACTCTTAATTGGTTTTAAAAAAATATTGTATTGCTCTGTACTGTGTGTCTACAATATAAAGAAAAGCAATGTGTTCATTTCTAACAGCATAAATGAAGTAATGGCATAGTTATACTGGAGTCGAGAAGTGCACAGGAGAGAATAAAGAGAACAATAAATGACTAAATAAAAGGATAAGACAGGGTGGTCCCTGTAGCTCAAAGGAGTAGGGACCAGCCCCAGATACTGGAGGTGGTGGGTTCAAACCTAGCCAAAAATTGCAAAAAATTTTTAAAAAAATAAATAAAATAAAAGAATCAGATGACATTCCATAAATTCATACTTGTATTTGCTCAGCCTTTTTAATGCAAAAACTTGTATAAAGTAATAATTATAAGAAAGTATGATTGTATTTGTCCCATATACAGATGTAATATTTATAACAATATTAGAATTAAGAGAAAGGAAAGAATGGAGCCCTAGAGAAGCAGAATTTCTATAGATCACTGGAACTAAGTTTAAATCTGAAATCAATTATAATCAATATGTATTCTATAAATCTTTTGTTCAGAAGAACAAAAAAGACGTAAAACCTATTTAAAAAAGTAAAATGTTGAATGTAAATGAATTAAATAGTTTAATCAAAAGACGGAGATTGCCATTAGATTTTTTTAAAGCAAGATCCATATATATGAGAGACACCTTCAAAACCAAGGATATAAACAGACTTAAAACACAAGAATAGGAAAAGATATACCAGGCCAACAACCAAAAACCCAGTGACCAACAGATGGAGTGGTTAATATTAGACAAAGCCGGGAGAGGTGTCTCATGCCTGCACTTTGGGAGGCTGAGGAAGGTGAATTACCTGAGCTCACAGGTTTGAGACCAGCCTGCACCTGAACAAGACTTTGTGTCTAAAAATAGCTGGCATTATGGTGGCACCTATAGTCCTAGCTACTCAGGAGACTGAGGCAAGAGAATCACAGGCCCAAGAGTCTGAGGTCACTGTGAGCTATAATGTCATGGCACTCTACCGAAGAGGACAAGGAAACTCTGTCTCAAAAAATAAATAAATAAATAAATAAATAAACAATAAACCAAAAACGTAGACATCACATAGGATAACTTATGATCTTAAGAGTCCATTTATCAGTGACATTCACATGTATAAACGTGTATGCAGTTACCAACAAGTCCCCAAATAAAGGAAGCCACACCTGGCAGAATTGAACGGGAAAGAGAACACAAGAATAAGTCTGATGCTTCAGTGCCTCAGTGTCAGTAATGGACAGAGCGTAAGGTAAGTTAGTGAGTAGAAAAGCTGAACAACACCATAAACTAGGCCAGACTTCTCCACAACACTCTACCTAATGGTAGAAGAATGTGCATTTTTTTTTCCAGGTACACATGGAATGTTGCCCAGTTTAGACCATCTGTTGGGGGGAAAAGCCTAGCTAAATTTAAAAGAATTGAAATCAGAGAAATTCTGTTCTTCCTTTAGAATGGAATGAAATAGAGTAAATTAGAAATCGACATAGACCGAAATATATAAATGTATAAATAGATTATAAATACATTATAGAAATGTATAAAGACACGGAAGTTAAAACACTACAATCCTAAATAAGCAAATGGTTACAGGAGACATTACAAATGGAATTAGAAAATACTTTAAGATGAAAGTGAGTTTGTCTGACAGAACAAAAATATGTGAAATTCTTCTAAAGTAGTGCTCACTAGGGAACTTTAAGGCTATAAATGCTTCTAAAAAAAAAAAAAAAAACCCACCAGATTTCAAATTCATTTAGACAGTGAGAAAGTGGAAACAGATGATTAAACAAAACCCAAAGCAAGAATAAAGGAAATAATAAAGATTAAGGTGGAAATAAGTAAAATAGAGGATATAAAAGAACTAAAAAAGGAATTTAAACATGTGATTCTTTGAAATGATTAAGATAGTTGACAAATTTTACATAGACTAATGAAGAGAAAAAAGAAAAGATTTAATAGGGGGGAATGGGTGGAGGGAGGAGGATTGGAGGGATCACTTCTGAGGTTTATCTTACAAGGGTACAAGTGAATCTTTCTAAGAGCAGAATGTGAACATTTTAAAATAATAACTAAGAAAATGACATGAAGACTATGTTAACCAGTTTGATGGAAGTGTTTCGGATTGTGTGTGAAAACCCCACACTGTACCCCAGACGTGCATTAATGTACATAGTTACCATTCAATAAAAAAAAAGATTTAATTACTAAATCAAGAATGAGAGAGAGATTGTCACTAGCAAACACATAAAATCCCCCCCACACACAAATATTCTGAATAATTATATGCCAAGAAGTAGATAGCTTATATCAAGTGGGCAAATCCCCTGAATAATTATGACTGAAATTATGAAAGTTCAAAAAGAAAAATACAAGGCCCAGATACTTTTAATGATAAATTATACCAAACGTTCAAAACCTTATAACCAGTCCTTTCCAAACACTTCAAAAACCTAGAACAAGAACTAACATATGCAAAATCATTCTATGAGGCTGGTACTATCCTGATAGATCAGAGTCAGTATCTCTTACCAAGGAAATAATTTAAAAAGTGCTAGAAAAAACAAATTCAGCAACATATAAAAATAATTATACACCTCAACAAAGTGAGATTTATTTCAGGAGTACAAGGTTCATATAACATCAAACACTTCAATTAATCTTATACACCATAGTAATGGACGAATGAACAAAAGCCATGTGGTCCCCTGCACAGATACAGCAAATGCATTTGAGAAATCTGACACTTATGATTATAAGGTTTAGAAAACTAGGAATGGAAAAGAACATCCTTGAGTGGCTTAAAGGTATCCAGGAAAAATGCAAAGGTATTTAATGCAATGTTTAATATTAAATACTGAAGGCTTTCTCTTTCAGCTCAAAAATATGCTCATTGAAATAAAGTGGTTGAGAAAAAAAAAGGACACATATTATGTGATTTTCACTTCTATCATTTTGGAGGCTCCAGTCAGGGAAATTAGGTAAGAAAAAGAAATAAATAGCACCCAGATTGGAAAAAGAAAAGTAATGTATCTGTCTTAACATTACATGATCTTATATGTAGAAAATATTAAGCGCACTAAAAAATCCATTGGAACTTAAAAATGTGGTTAGGTAGATTTCAGGAAACAAGATAAATATACAAAAATCAATTGTTAGGAAACAAGATAAATATACGAGAATCAATTGTATTGCTTTAAGCTAGAAATCAACATTCTCATAATAAATTAAAGAAAATTAAATACTGCCAAACAGAGTAAACTACTTAAGTGTAAATTTAACCACAGAAGTGAAAGATGTGTACTCTGAAAGCTATGGAACATTGTTGAAGTAATCTAAGGAAGGTCTAAGTAAATTAAAAAAAAATTACTGTGTTTACAGGTTAGAAGACTTAATCTTCCAATGAACATCATTTCCTTACTTGATCTACAGTTTCAAAGTAATCCCTGTAAATCCCAGCTGACTTTTGTAGACATTGAAAAGATGATCCCATGATTTATATGGAAGTATGAGGGACCCAGTATATCCAAATCAAGCTCAGGGAAAGAACAAAAGCGGAAGACTCATCCTTCCCAATTTCAGAATTTATGACACAGTGACGGTGACGCAGTGTGGTGACAAGAATAAGGACAGACACACAGACCATGGAACAGAACTGAGAATTTAGAGATGAAGTTCTGTATGTGTGGTGAATTAATTTTTCACAATAGCACAAAATAATTCAGTGGAGATGGGGAAATAGGATACCCAGAAATTAAAAAAAGGAGATGGACTCCTAACTTAGAATAGATAACAAAATGTAATCGAAAATGAATAAATGGGCTTAATTGAAGAGTTAAAACTATAAAACGACTAGAGGAAAGCATGGGATTAAATCTTCATGACCTAGAATTAGATGACGGTTTCTTAGATATGACACCAAAATCAAACAACGAAAGAAAAAAAATTAAATAAAATGGAACACATAAAAACTACAAACACTCATTTTGCAAATAATATTAACAATAATGTGAACAGGAGCCCGCAGAATGGGGAAAATATTTGTAAATTACATATCTGATAATGGCCTTGTGTTCAGAATATGTAAAGAACTGCTATTTTTGTGTATGCTTTTATGGTTGAGTCATGATCCAGTTTTAAAACGGACACATTTTTACAGACATTTCTCCAAAAGATAGAAATAATTGGCCATGAAGCACGTGAAATAATACAATTATTAGTCTTTAGGGAAAATACAAATTAAAACCTCAATGAGATATCACTTCACACCCACTGAGATGGCTGTAATTAAAAAGGTCCGTCAAAACAAGTGTTTTTAAGGATACAGAAACATTAGAATCCTTGTATATTGCTGTTGGAGATGTTACGTGGTGTAAACATTTGAAAGCTGGTTTGGCAGTTTTTCAAAATGTTACACTCAGAGTAACCATATGACCCAGATATTTTACTCAAAATTTACAGCCAAGGGAAATAAAAATACACACACAAAACCTCATACACAAATAATCACAGCAGAATGATCATACTGTCTTAGAGTGGAAACAGCCCATATGTCCATCAATTCATGAGCATATAAGCAAAATGTAATATACTCACAAAATAAGCATTGCTCACACTAAAAGGAAACACTGGCACCCTCTGCGATGTGGACACACCACATTACGCTGAGTGAAATGAGCCAGTCCAAAGGTGCCACGTGTTATCTGACCCCATTTCTGTGGTAGGTCCCAACAGGTAGATATAGAGGCAGAAAGCTGATGAGTGTTTGCTCAGCCTGGAGCTGGGTGGGGGCTTCTGCAGCGACTGCCACTGGCTGCAGAGTTTCTTCTGGAGGGGATGAGCGTGTCTTATGATTAGATGACGGTGATGGTCGTACAACCCTGCCTTTATGCTAAAAGTCACTGAATTGTATGCTTTGGACAAATTATATGGTATGTCAATTATATTTCAATAAAGAATGAGAGAGAAGTCAGTCTTCTCTAGCCTAATCATCCCGTTAAATTTCCATATTCTGTTGGTTAGAACCATGTAATTAGCTCCAGCCCACCCTAAAAGCCAGGCGATTACACAAGGGTGTGAATTCTAGGAGGGAGGGATTATTGCAGCTACCTCAGAAGTTTGCCTACTACAAAAAGCTTCTCCTTTGATATCAGAGAAAATATAATAATGATCATTATTACTCTATTTAGAGGTGTTTTACTGGAGGTGTTATCATTCGCAAGTAAATATGGCACAAAAAATGGTGTAAGGGTAGATCAGGAACTACAAATAATCTCATCATTTGAAAATAAAATTAATGTGCACACAGAAAATACCTAAGTATCTACAGGTAAAGTGTTATAATAAGGCAGAACAAAATTGCTAAATGCAAAATTAATATAAAGAAATTTTATCCTTAAATGAGTTTGAAGATGAAATTTAAGAATACCATTTAAAGAAACTGCAAAAAATATAAAGTATTTAGGAATAAATATGTTGAGAAAATTGCGGACAAAATTCTATGGATAAAATTATAAAACCTTAATAAATTTCTAAAAGGAGGCTGGACCTGGTGGGTCACAACTATAATCTTAGCACTGTGGAAGGCTGAGGTGGGTAGATTGCTTGAGCTCAGGAGTTCTAGACCAGCCTGAACAAGAATGAGACCCTATATCTACTAAAAATAGAAAAACTACCTGAGCATGGTGGTGCCTGTGGTCCCAGCTACTCGAGAGGCTGAGGCCAGAGGATTGCTTAAGCTCAGGACTTTGAGGTTGCTGTGAGCTATGATGCCACCATGACACTCTACCCAGGGTGATAGAGTGAGACTCTGTATTAAATGAAATGAAATAAAATTTCTTAATGGAGAAATATTACTTGTTTATGAATCAATATTTGAAAGAGGACAAGTTTTCTTGATTTTGGTCATCAATTTCCTTTCTTTGTACCAGCATAGAACACATAATTCTACTAGATGTCAAGGTTTATTATGGAGACTTTACTTCCTTCATGTTTACATGGATGGAGCTGGAAAATGTTCTTCTTAGCAAAATATCACAAGAATGGAAGAAAAAGTATCCAATGTACACAGCCCTATTATAAAACTAATTTATAGCTTTCATATGAAAGCTATAACTTAATTATAGCTTAAGAATATGGGGGGGGAGAGGGGATAGGAGGAGGGCGGATGGGTGGAGGGAGGGTGATTGGAGGGATCACCTCTATGGTTTATCTTTCAAGGGTACAGTGAATCTTTCTAAAAGTAGAATATAAACATCTTAACACAATAACTAAGAAAATGACATAAAGGCTATGTTAACCAGTTTGATGAAAATATTTCAAATTGTATATGAAAACACCACAGTGTACCTCATGGTTGCACTAATGTACACAGCTATGATTCAATAAAAAAAAATGAAGTCCTACTAATATAGAGAACATGGTATTGGCAGAAATGTAGAGAAATAGATTGATGGATCAGAACAGAAAGTGTCCTAGGTACGTTCAGAGCTACTTTCTGAGAGTGGACGTTTCAGATCAGTAAGAGAGAATACGCTTTTCAATCATGGTTTCTAAATGGAAGCGGGGGAGGAAGGAAGGGAGAGATGGGAGGGAAACGGAGGGAGAAAAGGAGGGAGGAAGGATGGGAGAGAACAGAGAGGGAGAAAATGAACACACTGCTCAGGTATGCAAAGGCAATTTCCAGGTGAATTGAAAAACTTAACTCCATAAATATGTATAATTATTGCATGTCAACTAAGGATAACAATAAAAGCAACAAATTATAATAAAAGATAAAATTATAAAGATCATAAGTGATAAGTGGGAGAAAACCTTAGTTATCCCAAGACGGAAAATAACGTGTTAAGAAAGGAATTGCCTCCATGAGAAATTATATCATGTTAAAAACATCTGCTCGCCAAAAGACACCAAAAAGAAAGTGAAAATACAATATCCACATTGGGAGAATCTCCTTGTAATTCGCACAGCTGACAAAGGATACCTATGCCAGAGATGGGAAAAGTCGGAACAGACACGGTGAACTGGCGCCTCACACGAGCGGGAAGCCCACCGACTAACAAGCACGTGAAAAAGTGCTTACTCTCCTTAGTGGTCAGGGACAGCAAATCAACTGCAATAATCTCCCCTTCAACCACCGTGAGATAACAGCAGACTCCCCCAAACTGAACCGTCTTAGGATTCCATGGACTCCACGACTCAACATAGTGCCTGTGATTCCAATTGTACTCAGATTCTGGTGTCTACAGATGAAGTTCGATTGCTTCACTGCCAGGTCTAAGTTGTCTGTTCTCTCTAAATCAGCAGACCTGAGTAGGTGAGACAGAATCAACACAGCCCACAAACCCTGTCTCATCTTCATGGAAAAAAATTCACCATTCCTTCTCTGAAACACATTCGTTGCCCCTCCTCAATGGAGGCTGCCCTGCACTCAGAAGCCAGCGGTGGGGAGTGGCCCCCCGGGGCTCAGCTGCCAGAGAAAGAAGCCATGCTGAGTTGGGGCGGCTTGAGTGGAGGTCAGGGGTCCCCCCCTGCAACAGGAGTGGTTTCTGACAAGTTTCTGCCTGCAGCCTCCATCTCTCTGATCCACCCTCCAGCGGCAGCCTCCACAGGGGCTGACCAAGGGCCCTGAAGTCCTCTCCAATGGCTCTGTAGCAAACTTCGGTTTCTTCGGGGAATACTGCTTTATGAAGACTTGGGCTGAGTTGAGAACTGAGGGAAAGAAATATTTGAATTCTACCTTTGCGGCTTATCAGAATGAAACTATAGGAACTTTGTATTAATTTTTATGGTTTTCTTGTTTCTTTTACCACAAAGAGACTAAGGTCCTCTTTGAAGAATTTTTATGAGAATTAGGGATACTACATAAAAAATTCCAGCAAATAATAGACATTCAATTAAAAGAAGCTATTATTATTCATAATTATCAATTCAGAAGGTATCAGGATAAAGGGAAAAAAAATCCCAACTAGCCTCTGTGGTATTACAAGACTTTAACTCTAAGTCCTTAAAGACCTCGGGTGCCAGGAAATGGCACAGGAGTGTAATTAATTAATTCAGGAAGACGGGCCTGGGAAGTCCCCAGTCAGCTCTTTCATTATCCTGAGTGATTTATCAGCCCCTTATTCAGATTCTGGTCTGAATTCAGGTTTACAGGATCCTCCCAAGGCATTTAGGCACCTCTTACTCAAATATCTCTACTTGTTTTATAATTTCAGATGATCCTCATTGTATCTAGGGCACTGAGATTAACAGCTAAGCTTTCAGCAAGTTACTAAGAAAATTAAAAGGTATTTAGAAAAAGACTTCAGTATGAAGTGGATTCCTGAGACTGTGGGTCACCTTTCAGGACCATTCAAGAAGAAAGGTAATTTCAACCTAAAGCATGAAGAAGACGAGTGTCCACGGCAGTGTCTGTGTATTTATACTGAAATCCTTGAAAATAAGAATACAATATGCATATTTGAGAGGGAGAAAGACTGTAATTAAGATGAGACTGCGTTCAGTTTGCTTTCAAGTTTACCAGATATAAAACTGGATTACTGATGCACTGAAACATGACACAGCAAATTATCTCTGTTGCTAATTCTTGGAGTCTCCCATTAGGAAGCTTGTTTGAAAGGATTAGAAGCGAGGAAATTACTTCAAACAAAGCAGGGCAGCATGAAGAGAGATGGGAAAGGCCCTTCTCTCCAGGACGGCGGTGGTGAGCGGGCAGGTCTGTCTGCAGATTGGGAAGGTCAGTCCAGCCACTGACCATGCACGGCCGGAGAGCCTCTCACAGATCTGCCCTTGGGGTACGGCTTGGACCACTGGGGACAGAGACCGTCAGACTTGCGAGGTGTCCAGGAACTGAGTTGAGGCAGAGTCTGTGCAGAGATGCTTCCCCATCTGTTCTTACTCAGGGAAACTTAGAAAAAATCACAGATGATGGCGACCAGCGCTGGAAACATCCTCAGCCCTTACAGGGCCTAAGAGTCTCACTGTGTACCCGGGGACGTCTTGCATGCAGCTTCTTGTTCACACTACAAAACAACCTCCTGAGGGCTTAAAAGTTTCTGTTTATACTCGAGGAAACTGAGGTTTGGTAAGGTGAAGTTTCCCGAGGTCCCACAGCAAGTGGCAGCCAGTTTCAACTCTGTCCCTGAGCCTAGCTCTTGGCCCCACATGAGCCTCAGTGCCTTTCCCCCTCCCTGATCCTCACCACCCTCTCCTCACGTGACACTTTTATGCCAAAAATGCATTTCCTTGAATTCACGAATATCTGCAGTTCATGGTTTTTTTTCTTTCTCTTTTTTCTTTATTCTTTTTTCTGTTTTAGTTCTTTCGTTGTTTAGTCTGCTGCACAATCTGTACCCATAAGTATCAATGACACTGGCTATTTATTCTGAATTCTCAGAGAATATAAACTGTGTTTAAGGAACCTTCCAAGTACACCTGTTGTCACACATTAAGAGATAAATAAAACATGTTTTGTGGACAGAAGGACATGCCTTGGCTCTGTTACTTCCTCAACTCCAGTTCTTAAGGAGAAGAAAAGGCTGTGTTAGGTCTGCATCATGTTCTTCAGCTTGGCTGGGGCTTAGGCTGCACACCATGAGGTGACAGCAGCGTCCCTCAGCTAGACCCATCATCACGGCAGGCCACCTCTCCTTTTTCTAAAGAACATTGACAGTCCTTTCATGGGAGCTGGTGGAGGCCCCAGGACCTGACTCATGTCTTCTCTGCCCGGTGCTGGTGGGAGGTGGCCTCTGGTGTCAGACTCATCCCTAACTGAACCTGAGGAGGAAGCACTGACCCCCCGCCCTTCCCTTCTCCCCTCAACCTGCTTACCTCCACCCTCAGGGACTTCCCCTGAAATAGGGTTACATGTACTGAACCCCCTGCTTCCTAGACATCTTCTCTTCTGCCCCGAAACTGGGCAGGCTTCCTGTCCTCTCTTCCTGGGTGGGAGTGGCTTTCCTGCTCCGTGGCCTTCTCCTCCCCAGATGCTCCATCCCTCAAGGATGGGAATATTGTGATCGGCTGGGTGGGGAGGTTGAAATTAGTAGAAATTTACTATTTTCAAAATAGTATTCCCATGATGTGCTTTTTCATCTCATCTTACGGTAACTCAATGAGATAAGCATTGTCATCTTCATTCAGAGGGAAACTGGAGCCTGGGAGATGCTGCTGCCCGCTGTCCACTCACACAGCAGCTGGCCTCTGGTCTGACAGCAAAGACCCTGCTTCTTCCCCTGCACAGCCACTGAGCTCACCCCACTGTAGATATCCAGGCAGAGGCCAAGCACCCGCTGCCTTGTCTTTCCCTTAGGTGATTGAACCATTAGTTAATTTGGACTCAGTGACCCCTGAGGGCTTTCTAGGGGGACATGTCAGTGGCTCCACCTGTCAGTCGTGTGAGTTTACAGATTCCAGCAACTTCTCCATTTTACATCTCCGTTTCAAAGAATGTCTAAAAAACCCAAAGTGAGTGAATTGGGTCCCCTTTAAAAGTGTGTGAAGGACCCTGAAATTGCATCATAACAGCCACATAAAGTCCTGAGAGGAGGTTTTCTCCATAATTCACCAGGTGCAGTGGAGCTGGGTACGAGATACATAATTTATACAAGCAATTACACATCGCTTGGTTATTAAAAGTGCCCTCATTGAGATGTATTACTGTATTGAGGACACAGAGATAAATCTGGTTCCCCAGGTAACCAGATCCAGCTCCCAGGCAGAAGGTACATTCTCTGATCCTGCAGGGGTGTTGCTCCGCCTGACCCTGCCAGACTCTGCCAGCAGCGCTGGGCTCTGCCTGCATGTGGGAGGGAGGGCGAGGTCCGAGGACGCTGCTGAATGAATACAGCTCTGTAACTTTCCTTGGAGCTCTTTTCTCCTGGGGAAAAAATAATTATTTTCCTAATTAGTTTAACATTCACCCAAGAATTCATTCCTTGATCAATCCATCTATTTAAGTGGTTAAGTATTGACACTCACGCCTGTGGCAGGTGCAGGGGGACAGAAGCGTGTGAATGGCGCTGTCCCTCCCCATGAGGCTGTTGAGGGAGGAGCCGCACAGGCAGGCAGATGTGGCAAATAGCTTGGCAAGTGCAGAAGGAAGTGAAACGTGCGTGAATACGTGGTAGAGGGAGCCATTTGTCCTCTCGGGGCAGCTGGAAAGGCTCCCCGGAGGAGGGCAGAGATGAGCAGGGAGGCCTATGGAAATAAGCGCCAGTTCACCACAGAGAGTGAAAGGCAATCTAAAAATAAAGGAACAAAGATGTGCACAGGAATGAATTTTCTATCTAATTAAAGATACAACATGTGTCTGGAAGACCTCAGAGATGCTGCTGGTTCAGTTCCAGACCACAGCCAAAAAGCAAATACCTCAATGATGTCACATTTTCCTGGTTTTCCAGTCCATGTAAAGTTATATTTACACTACATTGTAGCCTTTTCAGTGTGTGATGGCATTCTTTTCAAAATAAGACAAGATACATGCTTGACTTTAAAGACATTTCATTTCTTTAGAATGTCAATGCTTATCTGTGCCTTCAGGGAGATGTCCTCTTCAGCCACCTGACGGCCATTGGACAACTGGGGCAGCAATTGCCAAAGGTTAGGGTGGCTGTGACAATTTCTTAAAATAAGACAGTGCAGCTTGCCTCATCAATTGACTCTTCTTTTCACAAAATATTTCACTGTGTGTGATGGTATTTGATAGCATTTTGCCCACAGTAGAACTCTCAAAATTGGAGTCAGTCCTTTCAAACTCTGCTACCACTGCTTTATCATAAACTAAGTTTCTGTGCTGTCCTCAGGCCCTTGTTGTCCCCTCAACAGTGAGCACGGCATCTCCTGGGAGTGCATTCCATCCCAATAAACCAGTTTCTCTGCTCATCCTTAAGAAGCGACCCTTATCTGTTTAAATTTCACTGTGAGATCAGAGTGACTCAGCCACACCTCAATTCCAGTTCTAGTTCTCTTGCTGTTTTTATCAGCTCTGCAGTTACTCTCTCCACCAAAGTCTTGAACCTCTCAAAGTCATCCAGGATGGGTGCCTGGAATCACGTCCTTCCAAATGCCTATCAAGGTTGATATTTCCACCTCCTCCCGTGAGTAACGAATGTTCTTGACAGCTGCTAGCATGGCGAATCCTTTGTCAAAGGTTTTTGTCTATTTTGCCCAGATTCATCAAAGAATCACAATCTATGGCAGCTATAGTCTTACAAAATACATTTCTTAAATAGTAAGACTGCTTGATCTATGAGTTACAGAATGGGTGTGATGTCAGCCATCATGAAAACAATGTTAATCTCTCCACGTCTCTCCATCAGGGCTCCTGGGCGACCAGGTACATTGTCAACCAGTAATAATAGGTTGAAAGAAATCTTTTTTTCTTGGCAGTTTCAGTAGGCTAAAAATATTCAATAAGCCACGCTGCAAATAGACGCACCATCATCCAGGCTTTGATGTTGCATTTACAGAACACAGACAATGTCAATTTAGCATAATCTGAAGGACCCAAGGGTTTTCATAATGGTGAATGAGCATTGGGTCCAACTTAAAGCTACCAGGTGCATTAACCCCTTTGAGTAGACTTCAACTTCTCCTCTCTAGCTATGAAAGTCCTAGATAGCATCTGCCTCCAATAGGAGGCTATTTCATCTACATTAAAATCTATGTGGTGTAGCCACCTTCATCAGTTTTCTTGACTATATTTGGAGATAACTAGCTGCAGCTTGTGCCTTAGCACACAGCACTTCACCCCGGGACTTTCAAGCTGTGGAAACGGCTTCCTGCCTTAGACCTCAGGAACCAACCTCTGCCGGCTTCAACTTGCCTTCTGTAGCTTCTTCACCTCTCTCCGCCTTCCAGGAATTGAAGAGACTCAGGGCTGTGCTCTGAAGTAGGCTTTAGCATAAAGGAATGTGTGGTTAGCTTGATCTTCTGTCCTGACCACTCAAACTTTTTTTTTTTTTTCACTGTAACAAAGAGAAATTTTATTTAGGAAGAACAAAGAGAATGTTTTGATCACTTCCTAAGAGAGTTGGAAGTGGGTCCCTCTCGTGCAGAGAAGGTGAGAGCCACCCACTCACACTTTCTTCATAGCCACAATAAGGTTTGACCTTCTTAACAGTTCATGTGTTCACTGGAGTAGCACTTTTAATTTTTTTCAAGAACTTTGCATTCAAGACTTTGAGAGCTGACGCCTGGGACCTCGCTTTCCGTCTGCCTTGGCTAGAAAGTTTAGTCATGTCTAGCTTTGGATTGAAGGTGAGAGATGTGTACTTCTTCCTTAAAACTACATACTTAGAGGCTACTATAAGGTTATTAATTGACATAATTTCAGTCTCATTGTGTCTGAGGGAATAGGGAGGCCTGTGGAGAGGGCTGAGCAGTCCTGGCTCACAGTTATTGTAAAGTTTGCTGTTCTATGTGAGTGTGTTTGTGATGCCCCACAGCAATTACAACAGCGACATCAAAGATCATTGACCCCAGATCATCATAAAAGACATTACAGTCAGAAAGTTTGAAATGTGAGAATTACCAACTGTGACACAGAGGAACCAAGAGAGCACAACTGCTAGAAAAGTGGTGCTGACAGACTTGCTCAACACGGGGCTGCCTCCAGCTGCAGGATGAAGCCCAGGAAAGTGCATTCTGCACGTGGGGTGCTCTGGTGCACTAACACCTCTTGGCAACAACAGGCGGAGAACACTTTAGTGAGTCTCTTGCTAATGAGCTGGGTTGACTTGCACCATAATCCTCGGTGGGTGGGGGGGGGAGTTTGTTGTTTCATTTTGTTTTGACTAAGTACAGAAATTCTGACTCGGCAGGTCAAAGGCAGAACCTATGAATCTGTATTTTCAAAGCTCTCTGGGTGATTCTTCTGAAAACGATTTCAGACAACACCTGAGAAAAATCAGGTTAGGATCTAGGACGCTACTTTCCTGAGTTCCCTTTTTATGTCAGGGCTGGAAACTTGAGGCCTCGTTTAGTCGTCAGCGTCCAAGCAGTTTGCCTAATGTCACCTCGCCAATTGCGTCCCCCAAAGAGTCTGTGTTTTTCCAGCTGTGCTAAGATCTGGTAAGCTGCCGAAATGTACTGACGTCCTGTGGTCCCAGCCCTCAGGGGCTTCCTTAGAAACACGCCACAGTCAACCCAGAGACACAGGCGTTCTAGAGGCACCTCGGGCCCTACTGAGGAAACTTCACCCAGAACTCACACCAGGAGGCCCACAGGGCAGGTCTTATGATTTGGGATTTAGGGAAGTTTCTCTTCATAAAGCACAGCATGTAAGGTTTAACAGAATATTGTAGAATCTTCATTAAACAAGCTATAAACAAAATATACAGACCACTTCTACACAAAACCCACAGTGTAAGGCACTATGGTAGACACAGGTAGCCTTTATAATCTAGTCGGGGGAGTAGGTACCATACAGATGCGTGAGTAACAGTGGCAGCAAGTCAGTAATCAAATGGTGATAGTTTTGGTTGCCCTTGATAAGAAAAGTTAATAGCCTGAAAAGCAATTTTTAGTGATGATGAAAGTTTCTTTAAGAACTCAGAAATTAGAAAATGTCAAGAATTCACAAAAGAAATAAGACGTACCCCAGGACCCATTGCTGTGAAAATGCATCACTTTATAGCTTGTTTTCCCCTTAATTTAATTGCTTATCAAATAAGAAAAGCAGGATCCACATTTGCAGAGTTCTTATCGTATGAACATTCACAGACTAAGTACTTATAGGCAGTATTTCATTTTAGTCCCTCAAAGGTCCCAGAAAGTTGGGATGACTGTCATTCAGGAAGGACGGGAAGGACAGAGAAGCTGAGCTAGGGAGATGAGCGTGTGGACTTCACCCAGGCCGGCAAACTGGGGGGAAGAGCATGTGGACTTCACCCAGGCCGGCAACCTGGGGGGACGAGCGTGTGGACTTCACCCAGGCCAGCAATCTGGGAGGACAGGGAAGGGGACGGAGCTGCCCAGCCTCATCTCCTTTCTTTGTCGACATTAGTGGCTCCCTTGGATGTGTTATTCAGAATAGTTAATATAGGTGGGTAGGCGGGATCTAGAGAGTCCCCAGAATTCTGCACTTCAGTGCAAAGACAGAAAGTAAGTCACTGGGTTGAAGTGAAATGTCCCATAGATACTATTTGTTTATCATTTTGTACAAGAAACATTATACTCCTTTTACTGTTTGAGAGGTTTGGGTTGTAACAGTGAGCAAAATATTTAAAAATCCCCTGTCCCCTTAGTGTTTCCGTCATGGAGGGTGAGAATAACACAGTGCAGTGAACACCATAAATATCTTAACACAGTAGAGGAACAGAACATGACAGAGGAAGAAGCAGGGCTGACATCAAAACCAGCCTCAGCTCCCAATCAGTTTCTGATAAGTCAGAACCACCACCTTGGGCCAATTTAATTCCAAGAGAAAGGAAAGACATACAATATTTTAGTTAAGCTGCTACATACTTCCTCAAATAAAGGCATATTCTTCATGCTTAAAATAGTAAAACTGGTTCAGGGACCCTCTGGTGACCTTTATGAGTTTCCAGATTGGGGTTCATTTACCGGTGAGTGTCCTTTTCCCTTCACACGGTCAGTCATCAAAACTGAGGGGCAACCATACATGGAAAAATGAAGAACCCAATAATAATAATAAACCAAGATGCTGTGAAAAGTCCCAGGTCAGGGTGGCTCAAATGCACACCTCAGGCAAGCCCATTCCTTCGTAAAACTCATTCCTCTTCCTTAACAAGCTCCTCGGTCCACATGCAGCAGATGGAGGCCAGAGCGTGGAGGCCCAGCACCGCTGCAGCGTACACCACCCTGCCTGGGACAGCCAGTTTACTGCCAAGGAGGTTCATTTGCCAGATGAAGTTTTGCCCCTGGAAACCTTTGAATTATAAGATCTGTGACCCTGAAAGCAGATTTAGTCCTGGTCTCTGATTACTGACATGGGGGTGGGGGGTAGGCCTCTTGGATAGATAGGTTATGTGTATGTGTGTGTGTGGGGGGGTCTTTGGGGAAATATGGCTCAGCCAACAACTAGCAGATCAGACACTCAGGGAGGATTGAGGCAAAAAAGTGCATGTGACCAGCCTTCCAGACCAGGAGCCTTTTTATAGGCATCAGAAAAGAAACTGGGAGGCATTTTCTTTCTTAGACCAAGGAGGTATGTGCTTCTGCCTCTAATCCAGTGCATGAAGGACTCTGGGCCCCACCCCTTCCTGGAACCCGTCTTATCTCTGGAGAATTTCCTTAAGGATACATAAGGAATATGGAATCAGATCTCAAAAAACAGCACTCAGTATGAAAGGAGAGAAATGAGCTGATTTTTTTTTTTCTGAAAGTCTCCTGTGGTTGCAAAGGGACTCGATTAGCAGGAGAAGGTAAATCAGAATAATTCACTCCTCTCCACTGTCTCCCCATGGCCATCATCGTAGGATTGCTCGGTCGCTAGGTGTCTTTGAAGAGCAGGCTCCTCTCAGCCTCAGACCCTTTCATCCCTCTCCGAGCAGCTGGGTGTGCTAAATGTGGGGTAGATGACAGACACACACCACTGGCACCTCTGACGCGGGCGCAAAGCAACTGTGGGGCGGGGGACTCGCTCCCGTGGCCTCTGTGTGTGAGAACCCATCTGTCTCCCTCTCCGCAGCCTGCTCCCTTCAGCTGCGTTAATGGGGCTGAGTGCAGCCATACTTTACATAAAGGGAAATGCTCTCCTCATCTGGAATGACTGTTTCCTTTCCTGGTTTTCAAGTTTGTCTGAAACACAATCTTCTTAATTCACCCACCTACCCAATCGACCCGGATTCTCCTGACCCTGTTCTTCAGATCTTTTAGCATATTCTGCAATGTCCACATTCCCACCTCGCTTCTGGTTTCCAATGAGTTCCACACCTGTGACCAGGCTGTACAAACAAAGAACGGAGGTGCAGTAATTCAGGCATCACCATTAAAGTCTAAAACAGACTGAGTTTTCTGCATGGGGAGGGCATCATGATGGCTGTGTGCGTCTGTGTGGAGAAGGGCAGCTAATCTAAATAGTTCAATGCATCTCACAAATGACCTCAATTAGCACATATTTTCCAAACAAATCTTGTAAAATTTCTCTCCTTTTCTTGTCACCTCTCTAATGTCTACAGCCAGCACCAATGGTGACAGAACAGTGACAGATTTCCCAGATACCTTGCTTGGTGAAGTTTTTACTTGGACTCACCGACCTGCTGGCCTTGAAATGGATTAAAACATGGAATCCCTGCCCTGTTTTTCTAAAGTGTTTTTCTGTTATCGCAGGCCCCCCCCCCCAGATCTGTGATATGAGAGCCCCCCACACACACGTGGCCCAAGAGGCTGCCCTCCAGAGTCTGGCGTCATCACAGCCCTCTGGGCATCTCCCCTACAGCTCCCCTATCTGCTCACTCTCACCTCTGAGCCACAGGACCTCAGTGGGGCGAGAAAGGGGAAGACGCCCACCCGTGCCCAAGGCAAGTGGACTCACCTGCATCCTTTCCTGTCAGAGGCTGCCCTCTGACTCCACATATGCTCGGATGAATAAAGCTACAGCCAGAGGTTTCGCTTTTTTGACCTTCATGCCTGAGCACGTAGCAGAAAGAGGGCTATTAACTGCTCCCCTTAAATCACGCTGAATGTGGCCTTCTGCGGAAGCCCTCGGTCCAAAGTGTAATTATTTCTTAAGTCTTAAAGATCCTTTTGCCATCACTGTCTCCTCTTGCTCTCCCCACCCCCCCCCCGAGAGATGCACTTCTTGAGAGAGAAAGCAACTCTGTATTTGAGGGTGCAGTGGCTTGGGGGCGGGGTGCAGAGGTTTGTATAAGATAGTGTAAAGTTAAATCAGGACTAAAACACCTTGCACAAAAACATAGAAACAGACCAGAAATTTCCAGGGAAAAGATACGGAAAATACTGTTCCATAAGACTTGCTATGGCTCAGAAAACCTAATAGTTTTCACTATATTTGCAAAATTATCATTTAAGGTATTTTCCCCTAATTATCCTGGCTGAATTATTTCATCTAGTCCAGGCATAACGGTCATCCACTGGTAGATAAGGAAAACTGAGACTCAGAGAGGTTGAGTGATAGGCTCAAGGTCCCTTATTGAACACAGTAAGTAAGGCAAGCAGACAGCCATCAGAATGGGAGAAGATCTTCGCAGGTCAAGTCTCTGACAAAGGTTTAATAACCAGAATCCATAGAGAACTTAAATGTATTAGCAAGAAGAAAACGAGTGATCCCATGTCAGGATGGGCAAGGGACTTGAAGAGAAATCTCTCCAAAGAAGAACGGCGTACGGCCTACAGATATATGAAAAAATGCTCACCATCCTTAATCATCAGAGAAATGCAAATCAAAACTACTCTGAGATATCATCTAACTCCA